>NC_137669.1:10706240-11261240 GCF_963422515.1 Blennius ocellaris
GCCCCCTATCGGCAAGATGGCGCCATCACGCCTCATCTTCACACTTGGATTGTTCACAGTGGGGGAACGACATCATTCTAGTCATTTTAGATGGGGTTTTTTCTTAAATCTATTTGAGCAGGGCCCTTTTCGACACCTCTTGTGCTTTTAGCTACCTGCTATTTTGTTTTGCCATTTTAGTTAGCCTTTTTAAAAGCCCTGTATAGCCAAGAGCTAAAAGTACTTTTGAATATGTCTTTGTGTGCAACTGAAATTAAAACAAGAAACTAAATTATATTTCGGTATCATTTTGTGAATGGTTTGCTGTTGTATGCCAACATGTAGAATGAGTTTATTATTTGTGACACACTGAAATACTGATTTTAATTCTTCCATTAAAACAAGTTGAAGTTCTTGAACTGTACTTTGTGATGAATAAATAGTTGACTCATCAGTGGCCAATGCTATTTTAGTCTTTTGTAAAATTAGTGGCAGGTCATTTATGCATATAGGAAACAGGAGGGGTCCAGCACAGGAGTAGCAGGCGGCTTGAACCAGCGATAGCATTCATCCAAGCTCACATACAAGTTTTTAGACCATGGGAGGAAACTGGAGTATAATAACCCCCCCCCCCCCACCACAGACAGGGAGAACATGCAAACTGCACACAGAAAGGCCCAGTCAGTATTTAAACCCGGATTTTCTTGCTGTGAGGCAACAGCACGAACCACTGTTCCACCATAAGGCTCCGCCAGACAAATCTACATAGTCAACTGATGTGTGTACACGTCTGCCAAGCCTCTGCTTGATAAATGTTTACAGAGAAGGGTGTCGTGGACTCGAGGCTTAGATGTTCACTTTTTCTCATGACTCAGAGGAGCAAATAGTTTCAGATCCTACGCTCCTCCTTTCCTCATCAAACTCACATGCACCTTTCACTGAAGCAAAATCAAGGAAATGATTATAAATACAAGGAAAGAACCAAATAGTGTTACCGCCTTAGGAGAAACACAGACATATTCCCAAAGTTTTAAATTGCACTCTATACAAAACAGTCAATCGGCACTTCCTCCATAAGGACTTTTTTTTATATCTCATTTCATTTACTGAACGGCACAGCATGGCAAACAGTCAACATTAGTTGAGTTTGTCATACACTATAGCTTATCATTATATCATTGTTTACAAAACCTCTAAATCAATGCCGTCATCCTGTTTCCTTCCAAACAAACACACAGCATCAACATTCAGTAAGTCATTACTTAGAGGTCCATGTGTATGTAAACATTCTACAGTTGTACAGCTGTAGACTTAAAACTGAAATATTAATGTATACAAACGGTGCACTGCATTAAAGGACCTGCAAGCAATCTAAACCTATAGCAGCTCGGGAAGGAAGAGAACCCATAGTGACACGAGCTAGTTCCCTCAACTCTGAAGTCGAAATATTTTCAAATGTTCAGGTTATAACGAGACGTTTTTCTAATGCCGTTTCGCACAAAACGTCAGTCGCAGGTTCTTGGGTTGAGGTAGATCAAACAGTGGTGAGACAGGTTTACGTTTTTTTGTGTGTTTTTTTTTTTTTTTAATTCAGAAAGAACAACTCACACTCTTGGCAAAACCAGCCTTTCAACAATAACCATGCGATCAAAAACATCTGCCTTCAGCCAGCAACAATGAAAAGCATTAATGAAACTGAAATTTATACAGAGTAAACTCTTTGCCGAGACAAAATGAAAACAAAACAAAAAAAAAGAAAATCCAAGTCACGCTATTAACTACCTCATATCTCAATCACTCAGCTCAGCTGACCACATAAAGCAGTATATCCCCATGAACAGGGTGTCAACTTCTAAATAATACTTAACTCTCAGATAATCTCAAATATCATTAAAAAAAAAAAAGTTTCAACATTCAAACCTTTTAAATAGAGTTGGTGATTGTATTTTTTACGGGATTGGATAATTCATGTATAGTCAGGATCACATTAATAATGCAAAGTTTTGTAATTAACGAGTGCACTTAGGTTCTCCCATAGATGGAATTTTCTTTAGCCGAAAATAAAGAGAAACGAAGGTGTGAGGTAGAGTAGTCATGCCAAAACTCCGAAATAAAAGGGGCTGAATCGAATTGTGCTTCAAATTATTCGCTCAATACTAAAAATTATGTAAAACCCCAGAAAAAAACTGGAACGATGATGTGCATCTATGAATCATGTACATGCAAAACACTTTTTGAATGCAAATTAAGGCTTCGTCACTTTAATCATTGGTATAGTTTGTCATGAAGACTTTTTTTTTTTTTTTTTTTACCAACAGTACATGCCCTCAAATGTCCAAAACTAATGTGTAAACTTGAGTTTATTAATAGTTTTTTTGTTGTTTTTTTTGACTTGGAAAATAAAATTACAATTTTGAATAAAGATACTGTTATTGAACAGTCTCAATATGCATACATGCTCTTCAGAGACCAAAGAACATTTTAATAAATACAATCTTTAACTTCCCCCTGGTACGGTGTAGGCATACACTAAGAGGAAAGATTACACACACAAAAAAAAAAAAAAACCACAGACCCCCTCTTACACTGCTGTAACTGTCACAATGCTGCCCACGTTGACTCTGAGACAACCTCTGCTTGTCTGTAAAAAACTGATAAGACTTCAATGTTAACAGGCACAAAGAGACTGATAGCATTGTCAGCAGCTGCTCCCTTAAACCGCCTTATCTGCTTTGTCTGTTTTTAATAAGCAAAGAAAGTCCAGTGTGTAAGCTACATTTTTCCCATGGGAGAGAATATTTACAAAGAGTTATTATTATTTTATTTTTTTTATGTAGCGTGTGTTTTCTTTTTTGCAGCTTTTTCCAATTTAGGCTCTCAAACAGTGGTGAAGCCACACGCACACACACACACACGCACGCACACACACGCACGCACACACACGCACACACACGCACGCACACGCACGCACACACACGTGTACAAATGAGGAGGTCCCAAAACCGAAGTCTGGCAAATAAGTCCAGTAAGATCCAAAACAACCTAAAAGCTCAAGTCTCAGTTGGAAATAGTGCATCATTGCTTTTTTTCCTTCTTCCTCTTGTCTGTTTTGTTGCCAGTTGATGTGGAGACGGCGGGCCGCCTTATGGGCTGGATGACAACCCTCCCGTTCGCCCCGCACTGCAGGGTGAACCTCTCCGGGTTCAGGGGTTGCCCCGAGTTATCCCTCAGCCGGGCCAGCACGTCTCTGGTCAGCTGCTTTATCTGTTGGCCCACGGCGCCCATTGTCTTTGCCGTGAGCTGTTTCTCCCTCAGCAGCTTGTCCCTCTGAACTTGAAGCCGCTCCACCTCCTCTTGGAGGCCGGTGATGGCGTCGAGTTTGCGCTTGCGGCAGTTCTGCGCCGCCAGCTTGTTCTTCCCGCGCCTGCGGATGTCCCTCAGGAGGGTCACCTGCTCCGGCGAGAAGCCGTGGCCGTCGAGGACCTCCAGGAACTCTTCCACCGGCATGTTGACAATCTGCAGGACGGAGAACGGGATGCACATGGCGCGGGCGCGCATCTCGTCGCGACTCATGTCCCGTTCCTCCAACAGCGTCCCGTCGTCATCGCTCAGAGGCTCCTCTTTGATGCTCTTGTGGGAGAGGGTGACCGACGGCTGGGTGAAGAAAGCAGGAGGGGAGGAGTAGCTGTGATCGTGCCACACGCTCTCACTCAGGTCGACGGGGGACCAGGTGGCGGTGTAGTCCACGATGCCCTTTGAAGGAAGCGATTCCACCTCGCTGCTGTAGCCCGTAGCTCCACACTCGTCCTCGCAGTAGGAACTGGACGACGACGACGACACCTCAGACGAGCCTGGGGGGGGGACGAAAAGTCAAATACTTGTTAACGTATAACGAACTGCTTCGTGGCTTCACAGAATGAGCAATAAGATGTGAACAGACCTGGAGAGACTGGACCTCCGGAGCTGCTCTCCAAGGAGAGACCAGAGTCCGAATCCAGGTCCTCCAGCACCCGAGGGTCTATGCTGTCCAGAGAGTCCATCAGCTGGTTGTCAATGTTGTCCAGGCCATCCAGACCTAACTGATTGATCTGGTCAAACACGGCCTCGTCCAGACAGCCACCGAGTGAGCTGTGCGATGACGCGTTCCCAGTTAAATTGCACACTGATGCAAATGGCAGTGCAGCGAGGCCCAGGGCCAGCCCCGGCGAGGCACCCGAGTGCGACGAGCCTGTGGATTCCAGGCGCAGGAGGGTTTGCTCTTGTCGGGGGGCCATCCTCAACTCGGTTCTTCCCGGCAGAATGCCAAACGCCCGCGAGCCGTTCACTGTGGCATCGTGCAAGCTGACATCCTGACTGATGGCGCTGGCGATGTCAGTGTCGAGGTCCGACAGCCGCTCAGTGACGAGAGAGTCCAGGTCCTGCACACAAGACCGACGCTTAGGCTTTCTTGCACTTCTCACTTAAAATCCTCAAGTACAATATGTCCATACATGTCGCAAGCCAAAACTATGGATGCTCTATACACTGTTTTGTTGTGTAACTCGTGTCAGTTGACCTGTGAACAGTTCAGATCCCCCCTCAGGGGTTTGGCACACAAAATGTGAACAGAAGATTAAAAGTTGAGCTACAACAGCCAGCCTACAAGTTCCCCTCTAAATCTTCAATGATACAACCCGTACAGGCTTGTTATGACAAGAAACTGAAACGATACAGTTGTAGTCATTTGCACGCAGTTAGTGAACTGCTGACTATTTGCGAAGTATAACTACAACTGTGTGAGTTACAGCTTTTTTTCTGCTGGTGTTTCCTAATAATTCCATGCAGAGAAAAGATACAGACAAGGCTGTCTTATGAAGAAAACCTTTGTATTATGGTATATTTGCAGACAGGCGCACCATCATTTTTTTGCAGTAGTTTAGAAATACTGGCATTTTTGGATTTTTTAAAGTTTTTGTTAGGCATAATTCATGTTTTAAAACACCAGAAGTTTCTTCCTGTGTGCGACTGGAGAAAAAAAACCCCAAAACGTATATATTTTTTAATGACAGATAACTGAATTGCAGAAACTCAAATTTCAAAAGAAAATTGTCCAAACAAACAAAAGCAATTCATTATGCCATTCTGTACGCAATTCGTGTTTTTGCTGATATAAGCAGATTGGCAACACTAAACCTATAAGTTCTGTTTTCTGTTACACATCTGATACTGGGGCTAACTTACACATCTGCATTTCTTTTCAGTGGCTATAAGGGACCAATATAACAGGAAGGAGCAGGCGACTTACCTCGAGGTCTGTAACAGACAGTAAATTGTTCCAATGAGGGTCAATATCAATGGCGAGAGGGATGTGATGTGCCGGGTTGGACAGTGCAGTGATGCCTTCAAGCAGACTCTGAAATGGAAAAGAGAGAGAAAAAAAAGGATAAATCAACAGAGCACTAAGATTTTGTTGTAAAATACACCCATCTTTGTCGAGTTATTGCCTAAGACTGTTAAGAGACCCTGGCTGAAAGGAATAAATAAGAAATGTATGCCACAGTACACACATTTAACTTGTTTAAGAGACATTTTATCCACTTATCCAGGGCCGAAGTTATCGCTTGCTTCAAGACTAACTCTTCGCCTTAATCAGATGTTGAAGAGCAAAAGAAAGGACTTGGTTTATAATTTGCAACCGTGTAACATTTATGTTCTTTTAACTTTGTCACTGGCTACTCTGTACATTAGTACAGCCACACGCCATTACCATTTATGTGATTAAAGAATAAAACACAAGTTATATAATTGAAATGTCTGCAAGAATTGCAACAAATTGAGAAACATGGAAGTATACTGTTAAAACAAGACACACTACAGTAGCTATTCAACAAAAATGTTTCATCGACGGATGCACAGGGTGTACCTCTTGTTCCAGCGTGGAACTGTGAGCAAGCTGAGTGAGTGGAGCAGGATCCTCCTCTTCTTTCACTTTAACATTGTCCTCCTGGTAGGGAAATGGAAACATGGAGAGGACAGCAAAGGAAACAGAAGAGGGACAAAGTAAATACAATTGATCATTGAATTTAACCTCCAGAGACGATGCCATTGCTGGTTCATTAATCCCAACCAAGCTATTGCCGGTAATTAGAAACCATATCATATGATTAATATACAGTTCTTACAATGTGACAGAGACGAGTTGGTTAAATCAACGGGTTATTGAAACAGTTTGGCTCACTACCTCACAAGCTGCCGTGACACAGCTACAGTAATGTGGGTTCTCCATGTCCGAATGAGAAAATGGGGTAGATTGCCCTTGTGTTCCAAAGTGAAAATTGCTGCGGCATCAGTTTTTTACATTAATGCTTGAGGCACAAAATGACAAACTTGTCTTGTTCTGCCGAAGCCGTGTCTGAACACGTCTACCATGGCTGGGGTATCTTCTTACCTTAGACCAGCTTTCAAAATGTATAGAATACCTGGTCTTGAGTTTTAAATATCACAGCTACAGTCTATCTCCTTGGAAACAGTGTCCTGCTAGAAACAACTTAAGATCCCTGAAAACAGTTGGAACAGGTCACCTAAACCAAAGAGGGGGGGGGGGATAATAAAAGATGGACCAACATCATATTTTACATGTGAACAAGAGCCACATGAGGGAAAGTGTTCAAATGTGGACCAGCGCTTTTGTGTAAGCAAACAGGGTGTGGATACAGGCCTTGTTTCTCTACTTCTCAAGGCCCTCAGCTGGCGGTTCAGTCTGAAGAAAGGGGGTACAGTTACACAATTGTTGCACTGCCCTCAGGACAGAACATCCACGAGGCAGCTGTGTCTCCACCAGGCTAGAAAGACTGGATTACTCGAAAAAGTGCAGCATTAACTGCCATTCCATCTGTATAGGCTGACTGCTGTGCGATGTAGGCACAGGTACATTCGTGTCAGTGATCAAACGCACAAACTCCAAGTGAACCCACACATAGTTTTACTTCTCAGACTATTGTTTAGTGTGTTTACTACACACAGAGAGGTGACAGGTGCAGCAGACATACAGACAGCTGAATACTAATTATACTTGACGGACTCAAACGAAATCACCAGTTTGGCGAAGCAGCCAAGTGATTTACAAGTCTGTTACAGTAATGTTCAGGGGACTGGATTGACCGGATTCAAATGTGGGCCCCGGACTAGCAAATTACAAAATGAAAACGAAAGCACGTGTCATGTGTTTGCCGTGGATATGATCGCATTAGGTTATCTTGGTTCTAAAGACCAGGAAGGTGTGTTATAATGAACAGCTCTCTGAAGAGGCAACCATCTTTACATAACATGTTGTTGGTTCGAGTTAGCTAATGATAGCATTAGCTAGCCCTTGCGGAAGTTCTTACTCAATCAGCTCAGATTTCCAAAGCAGTTGAAGGAGAGCAGCCAATCGTTCTGATCAATCACAGTAACTTTGTGGGACAGTGAGCTTTGCTTGGTGTTACATTACCCCCCCCCCCCCCCCCACACACACACACACACACACACACGCACGCACACTTGCCTGTTTAACCAACACGCAGGCTCCAGCGCTACCGGGCTCCCGTCCCGGCTCGGGGCTCGTCTGGTACCCTTCCTGGCCGCTGTCAGACTCATGTCCGCTGGTATCCTCTTCGGGACTCTCGGTGCTCGTGGAGTTGCTGGTCGAAGGCCCACAGTCAGCCTTCTCAGCGGCGGACACCTGGTGCACGAGCCACGCGTCGAGCTGCGTGGGGAACCGCGGGGAGCCGAGGGTCCTCACCTCGTCCAACAGCCGCCGGCTCGCGAAGAAATAGTCCAGCTCGGGACATTTCGGGTGCACGCTGTACCCGTCGAGGTTGTCTCTCAAACTGTGGAAGGGTGTCTGGATGTAGGCTGAGCTCGGACCCAGATTAATCTCTGTCAGAGGCGTGTAGTAGCCGCTCAAGTAGCTGTCGATGTCCACGCGAACTCCAATCAAACTGAGCAGGATCGTCAACTGAATCAGGCCTTCTGTGAAGTATTTTTTCGCGTTTTGCATTTTCCAAGTACTCTGAAAAGTACAGACGATCGTGAAAACCCGAGCCGACAGTTCCTCTTTCCCGGACTGGACAAAGGGAAAAGCCTAACAAAAGAGCACGCCTTCCCCTGTCAGACAAAGAGCTGTTCCGTCCGTACCGGCGAGATGCTAGCTGCGAGCTAATGGCCTGAAGTTGCCGGTTAACGGAAAGCTCTGGACCAAAACATATTAATCTGCCCTTCGACGTGGCGCAACGGGTTCCCCGGCAACACGACGCAGTGGCGGTCTTTCTGACGCTCGAAAACACACTTAAAATGACAGATAAAGAGCTCCGTGCTGTCACCGGACAGAGTACCGCTACACCGGGAGAACTTCGTTCAGAATTTGCATGACACGCAGTGATTGGATCAGAGCGCTCAGCACCGCGCAATCTGATTGGACAAGGCAGATGTCTGATAAGATTCTGGCCAATCAGAGTTTTGGACGGTTGTTCACTCCGGCCTGCCTCCACCCCACTGATAACTCCACTTTATTTACTCAGTGAACTATGGCATAACTTTACAACTTCATATTACACAACTTTGTATTAAAAATAGTGATTGTAGTTTGTTTTTTTTAAAAACGTAAATGTGTTCCAGGAACACATATACGTTTACACTGTTCCTGCTCTCGGCTTGTTGACTACCAACTGATTTATGCACAGCCATGGCTGAACTGCTCTCCCCCTGACGTTTGTGCTACTGACCTGCATTTATCTCCCTTGTAGCCTACTGGTTAGTAACCGAATTACACTTTGAACTTGTTCAACTGTAATCTCTTAATTCTCCAACAAAAACGAATGCCTGCAGTATAATCATGTCCTGAAACCCACTTAATACTTCACTGGACATCTCAGACAAGGGGGTTCATAGTCTATTTATCTATTTTCACTCTTTTACTGGAGATATGTGTGGTCAAACATCTTTACTTTTGACTAAAGTTTCAAACAATCTAATTCACAATATGCATCATTTTAGAAATGATGAGAATGTAATTGTTAAGATAAGATAAGATAAGCCTTTATTGATCTCACAATGGAGAAATTTACTTCTTACATTCTGCTCTTAATGACACTCAGTAGTAGGAAAGACAAGAAATGTGCAAACAGTTAGGTAAGAATAGAGGTATCTTATATACAATGACTATCAACCCTAAGGACCAAAAATATTTACAGTAAGAGATTTTAATAAGTAGATTAAAATAAAAATAGGACTAAAAATAAGATAAAAATCACAAACTATAATAAAGTATAATAAGTTCTAAGAGGAGCAAAATATACAGTAAGGTGAAATACAAGGAAAATAAACTATGATTGGGGGGAGGGGGGGGGGCAAAGTGTAGAATAAAGTACAATAAACACACTATAGTGAAAAATAATATCAGTGTTGGCAGTGCAGGTTCAGTCCTAACAAGTGGTCAATTAAATGACGTAGATAAAGTGACTTAGATAAAATAGCACAGATAAAGTGGCATAGATGCAGGGGTTATTGCACATACTGCACTGGGGATGAAGGACTTGCGGTAGCGCTCCGTCCTGCACTGAGGGAGTCCCAGTCTGCCACTGAGAGAGCTCCTCAGCTCCTCTACAGTCCCGTGCGGTTGGTGGGTGGTGTTGTGAGGAGTGGAATGATAATGGATGATATTTGTGCTTGTGCATATGTATATGTACAGTATTTCAGTATTGCAGTTAAGTTGTATCGCTTTATTCATAGTTTGATAAAAATTTCAACACCCGTACTAAAACACTTAAAATATTCAACCACTTTTATTTTAGTAAATAATGAGATTCTAATGGAAAAATCCTTGCTTTATGTCTACATTTGTGTACTTTTTAATATTGGTGTACTTGTCAGAGAAACGTGTTTTGAATGAAGATACATTGAAAATATATTCGAATTTCAAGTGTGCAAAAGTAAATAATACTTAAAAAACTTCACGAGTCGTCTTTTCACATGGTGCTGATACTCCTTGGGTGGGGGGGGGGGGGGGGTATTTTAGTTTTAAACCCTCAGACATTCAGGCTGTATATCTGGTCAAAGGGGAAGTTTTCTTCTGATAAACTGTCTCAGTCTCAGATTTAGCTGAGTTAAAGGTTGAGCACAAAGTGAAAAATGAAACATGCTGCACACTTGTGAAGAGAATAAACAAACTGAGTATGTTTTTAATGGTGGAAAGATATACAGATTTCCTTTAATGTATATACCAAGCGATGAATACTTAAAGATTTAACCTGGAATCCAGGATAATTTCAATTGAAACTATTGTCATAATATACACTAAAAGTAAAAGCCAATATAAGGACAGTTGTTACAGTATTTTTTATGACTCCTACTAAACTCAGTACAGAATAAAACCTCACAGTTCAAACATAATTCAGGACATTTCTGTGGGTTTATAAGGATGTAAATGTTGACATAAGACGTCACAGGGGATCACAGGAGCGTGTGTGATGTGGCTCATTTACGACTCCTGCTGTCTTTTTGTGGTACTACATAGGAACGTGTTAGTGTGTTTTTCCACTACTGAAATTTAATACAACACAATCATCGCTGAAACCAAAAATTAGGTTAATGAATTTTGGCTTTTATTGTCAGTACGAATACACTTTTAGTGAGAAGAACTGAGAAAATAGTCATATGGATTGTAAAACATATGAAATTGGTTGTGACTCTTGAGCAGGCAATCAACAACAAAAAAGACTGCCAACCTTCATATATTATTTTCTGTTTCTGAAGAAGAAGAAGAAGAAGAAGAAGAAGAAGAAGAAGAAGAAGACCCATTCAGGCATTGCTCTCTCTCTCTCTCTCTCTCTCTCTCTCTCTCTCTCTCTCTCTCTCTCTCTCTCTCTCTCTCTCTCTCTCTCTCTCTCTCTCTCTCTCTCTCTCTCTCTCTCTCTCTCTATATATATATATATATATATATATATATATATATATATATATATATTTGTAAAGCAAAGGTAAGCTGGATTAATCAAAGTCACTGCACATTTATCAGATTTACTGGACCTTTTCAGTGCAAACAAACACATACCTGTAAGTTTTTGGTAAGTTTTCTGCACAAACTTATTAACATACCCTGAAATAGCAATAACAATAAAAGTACCACAAGTTAAAACACAGTTAATGTCAACCTGACTCTCTCAGAATCACACACTCCTGCTGCTCAGGCACCAAAAGCAGACAAGCCCAACAGAGTCCTATGATACTTGTCGACACTACAGTTTAGAATGCAGCTGCACCATTGTTGCAGACTTAATAATATATTACAACATTCACTCTGAGCACAGGTCAACTGTATCGTCCCATCAGGATGAAATGTTGCGTAACATAGTCCTGTGCTAAGCCTGCATGCAGCCCCTGCAATGCTATGCATGCATGTATAAATAAATAAAATATACATATTAAAAAAAAAGAAAAAAAAGTCCCCCGAAAATAACAAGCGACATTTGCGGTCCGCCTCATGCAAGCTTTACAGATCGACTCGGTGGCCCGACAAATCCAGAATCTAAACGCTCCAAATCACGTCTCTTTAAAGAAGCTGTGAAGAGTAATCTACTCCAATTGATCTGACGCCAGCGCGCAGTCACTTGATTAATCCGCAAGTATTTTCATAACGATGTGAAACACATTTAAATCAACTTTGTGAAGTTCTGACAGATTTATTGGGGGAGAGCTCTTAAATCAGCCCATATAGTCCTCCGAGGACGAAGCCGATTGGCGGAATAATACATGAGGTGAAGAAAACCCGCGCGCATGCGCACACGTTGGTTTCCCCCCGCAAAGCCTCACGGGAAACTGTGACAGGAGTCGGGCTGCTTACCATGAGAATGTTTTGTTCTTGTTTTTTTCTGTTTCATCTGGATTTATCAGTGTATAAAAGTATCTTGCATCCACCGACAGTGAGTTGTATCTTTTATATAAGATATGAGAATACAAGGTCGATCAAAAAACAGTCTTGTTACATTGAATCAACTCTTATTTCAGCTCCATTTGACACCACATATCATGTTCTAAAAACAATTGAGATGACATATATACAAGATTTACATAGTTTACTGTAAACAAACATATCAGCTTACAATACATATCTAATCACCAAACTGGACAGCTATTTACCATGTAGTTGTGTGTAGCCTTTCATGTTTGAGAAACATTTTTTCCTTAATCATCAACAAATGCACAGTTTGAAAAAAAAAAAAAATCTATTAAAAGAATTTACGTGGATAAGACAGGTTTGAGAAAGTCACAAATTAAATTGCAATAGAGAACCAATACACTGTCATTGTTGTGAAAAGAGGAAAAAATAATCTCCACCTTTGAAAAACTGATTGGAAATATGTATAAATATATATTTAAATTTAACGGTAATAATAGTATTTATATATTGTGTTATATGTGTGTGTGTGTTTTCCTTATAAGGAATTACATTTAAAGCATAATTGTACTAAATTAATCAGACATTTTTTTTAAATGCTGGGAAAAATTATTAACTTGATGTGTGGATTTTGCCTATATTTATAGATATGTTTGCACATATTTACGAAAAATCTACACGGCATTGAATGGAATACAAGTGGCCTGTGTGTATCAGCAGCAGCAGTGTGTGTGTGAGAGTGTGTGTGAGTGAGTGTGAGGCTGAGCCGCGGAGCTCCTCTCTCCAGAGAGCAAAACAACAGACTGGCGGCTCTCCTGCCTCCGGACCTCGTCCCTGCTTGATTGACGTGTCAACTCAGCCAATGGAAATAAGGATTCAGTATCCTCGTTTCCTATTGGCTCCCGGCTCAGGCTCCCCCGGCAGCGTTCACCCGCCAATCACAGAGCAGAAGCCGCCATAAAACGGATAGGCAGAAGCTGTGGCAGACTCTGTGGCGCCCCGCAGCGGGGGCATATGGATGCAATTTTAACTTCAGACCCTTTCTCTGCAAATGAAGTTGTACCGTAATAATGAAAAATGCATGGCTCTCTGCAGATATTTATTTCTTTTCCCTGCGCCGTGCAGGTTTTGTTTTAGTGCTAATGAAGGGAGCAGACATGGTATTTAATGCGTCCCACTGGTCTGCAGAAAACTGTTCCAGTCAGCGGTGTTTTTTCCCCCATTAGCAGCAATCTTCCACCCACTTTAATATTTGACGGCTTGTGCTTTTTGCAGCACTAAGCCGACAATTCCCAACTTTTATGGGGATTTTAATTCGGTGAGATTTTAATTATGATTGAAAAAGTGTTAGTTTAAAAAAAAAAAAAAAAAAGTAAAGAATTGTTGATCACAAGAGGGCGCTGCTGTCCAGATTTTGCGCACCATAGTATCTGGCTTCAAGCTCACAAGCGTCCCACAACTACCAGTTTAAATGTTGAAGCTGAATATGGGGCTTCTTTGGTTTAACAGGGTAAAAACATTCGTAGAACCACACGAACTTCATTCTAGTTTTAAAATAAAACCCCAAATTTTTACGAAGAATCTTGATCATCTCTCCACCTTCTTTTATAATTTCCCATAGTGCAGCAGATGAGCTGGAAGAACGTGGTAAAGGAACTCACAGTTGAAAAATAGAAGGAAAAAAAAAACGAGCATGAGAGGGCAGTTGTGGATTTGATGTCAGAGTCTGAGATGGGCGCTTTGATAAAGTTAGTCTGGCCTGCTAAGATTAGCATCCTTCTCATTGCAAAAGAAAACAAGAAAGTCTATGTAAACAGACGAAAATGGGCCTGGTTGAGCTCAAAAACAGCCTCTGTGATTTGATATGGCCTCACATGTGCACTGGACAAACACGCAGTGTATGTGCATACCGTCATGTGCCGTTTGGCCAAGATGTTTACATGAGGCCTGAGGTTAAAATGTATGTTTTTTTGGCAAATCGTGCTTGTGCAAGTGTACAGTGCATGTGTGTGTGTGTGTGTGTGTGTGTGTGTGTGTGTGTGTGTGTGTGTGTGTGTGTGTGTGTGTGTGTGTGTGTGTGTGTGTGTGTTGTTGTTGTTTTTTTCAGGCGTATCATGCATCTTTGTCTGTTTCTGTGGTTGAAGGAAACCTCCCTGTGTCGGCTGTGTTCCTGTAGCTATTGTGTCTGCTTCACTAATGGACTCCTCTCACCCTGTCTCCTTTTTCTCTTTCTTTCTTCCTCTGCTTTTTCTCCCATATCATATCCATGTATTCCCCTAGGGGCTGATTAAAAGGCTTTCTAGCACGGGTGAGGGGAGAAGAGAGGAGAGTGGTCCTTATTACCCCATATGTCTGGACAGGAGAGGGTGGAGTGGAGGTCCTTTTCCAGTTAATCAATAGAGATACCATCCTTCTACAGCCCCCGTCCCCCTCTCTCTCTCTCTCTCTCTCTCTCTCTCTCTCTCTCTCTCTCTCTCTCTCTCTCTCTCTCTCCCTGTCTCTTCTTTCCTCCGTCCTCACACTCCCATTAGAGATAATGTGTCTGGTATTGATACTGTAAGGTCTGAGAACTATGACAGAAATACCGTACGGCTCATTGAGGCAAAGCTCCACGTCAAACCTTGTGGTCAACAAAGTGACCTGAGTCATCGACTTGCTGTTTAACCCGGTTGACTGCGTCACATTCTTTGATTGTTGGCCATTCATTGTGGGACTCAGCACTGAGTCTGCTATTTTCTCTCCTCTGAAAATATATCGGAAAAAGCTATGCATTCATCCAGTACGAACAACTCAAACTCTTATCTCAACAATGTAATTTTGTTTATGATTTTAAATGATTTTCATACTTTGTTACCGCAACATGACATTTTTGTTTATCTGCTGTATTTTACGTCACTCTTTATTCACATGATAAAAATAAACAACTGAGTAGTCATTGAGACACAATGACTGGCTTCAGTGATTTGATATTCTTGTATTTTGATGAATGCAATTTTGTATGGTTTTGTTTTTTGTTTGAACATTATCTACTTCATACTTGATAACTGTGATTCAGTGCTGCATGAGGCTCGGGGGAGCTGCATGAATTAATGGCTATTTTGTCACCAAACTGACACAACATGTTCATCTTAATATTAACCAGTGCAATCTTGAAAAATTACAACAAAAAAAAAAAAAAACTAAATCATATTGCAGTCATGCAATGACATTGCAGCACACTAAGAGCAGAAGATGCTGCTTCTTTAAGATAACAAAGGGACCTTTTTTTTTACGCACAATGTCAAAACGCACATGAAATTACAGATGGAGAATAAGATAAATTCATGTATGACAGGAGTGAAAACTCAAGGCTAAACAATTAGCTTGCTAGACAAGACTGACTGGAAGAAACCATTGTTCAGTTGAATGGGGGGGTGTCTCTGTCTCCCCCGACTGCCCGAGGGTCGTGTGAGTGTCGCTCTGGGTAGCCGCAGGGCTTCAGAAGCAGAGCCGGAAACTTCTGAGAGCTGGCTGGGTTAGCAGTGGGGAGAATGGCCTCTGAACCCCCTGACTCTGTGACCTTTGGGGTCATTGAGCTTGGGGCTCGCGCGGCGGGGAAAGGGTATAATTGATGTGGGGAGGGAGCAAGGCCTGCTGGAAGCGGAGAGGGTGGGGAGGGACGGAGGGGAATCCTGAGGCCCCAGTGAGAGGTGGGGGGTGCCAGGGCTCATGAGGGCTCTGGTCTGTGTCCACAGATCCACACTGATGGTTTGGAATATACTAGCTGAGGGGAGATCAGAGCTTTAACTGTCCAAACCACAGGCAATCGTTATTAGTTGGGCTGTCTGGTTAACTAAACATAAATGAGGTCCAAAAATCATGTTTGATTAAGTAATTTCATTCTGCGTATCAAGCTCTGCAGCTTGAATTCTTTTTTTTAATTTTTTTTGCGAAAGAAATAATATATCTTTTAACTGGTAATTGCTGCGGCATATTTGAGACAAATTTAACTTTTCTGTTGACTATTTTTGGGCGTCTTTTCAAGTATTTAAGTACACTAATCTCTGAAAAGACTAAACAACCTGAGGGGTTTCCACTTTGCTGCAATGTGCTGTAATCATCTAACGTGCAGCTGTACTCTCATAGGACCTGTTTCTTGAACTGTGAATCATGAGTCACACAAGTATTCCTGTTATGATAACGCTGATTTATCCATATACAGCCCCACAGCGAAATCTGTGTCCCCCCCCCTTTTGAAATAGATGTCAAATAACTGAAGTATTTGCTAGTTTTTTTTGGCAGAAAGTCACAGTTGTGCTCTCTGTGGCTGAAGGTCAGAGGCCAGGTTGAATTGCTGGGTTCTGCAGAGGAGGGGTGGATGGGGAGGCAATGGCTGACAGATGTTTACAGAGGCCTGACTGCAATTCTGACCATAAGAAGGGGGAAAAAAAATTGCATTTGCGTGCTTGTGCAAAACCAAATCACTATATACCACTGGAAATAAAAATAAAATACCAGTTCACCTCAAGGCTCAAAAGCTCCACTTCGTCGTGGCAAATGTCTCCCGCTCAGCCTTCGGGCCCCTCTGTCCTATCAGGAGAGCCTGGGTCTACTCTCAGCTGCAGCCCAGGCCCAGTGGCTTCTGTGTGGGCTCCAATGTACCGGCCATCCTATCGATTTCTTCACGCTCCAAGCATGGGCTGCTACCCTGACTGCCTCCCTTTCACAGGATTCCTCAGAGCTCCGTGTTCTAGCAGGCGGCTCTCAAGTTACCGGCAACACGGCGCAGATCGTGTCAAAGCTGTTATTTTAGAAAGCGGGGTGAGGAGAGGGAAAATGTGTATGATGTTTGTTAGGGGGGGAGAGATTCAGAGTTTCCTGTCCACATCATAGCACTCTTGAGGATTTGAGTCTTGTCACGGTGTCAAACATAAACATGTCCTCCCAAACCAATAAACACATGGTCAGAGAAAATAGTTTGGAGGTGTACGGGTAGAGACGAGTGTGGCTAATCCACTGTGTGCTCTGGGTTGTTGTTGCTTTAAAGGAATTTATACTAGACACATACCTCTGGGAATTCAGTTTTCGCAGCTCCCATTTGGAGCATCTATCACTTAAAAAAAAAAAAAAAGGATTATTCTTTACCTCTGGTTGCATTCTTTTCGGTTCCAAACTGTGGGAATATCCACTGGGATAATAGAGTAAGCTAACATTTTTGTGAATTGCAAATAATCCAAATTAAACAGGACTTGAGGAGAGATTGTGGGCTTGATTTCACAGGCGAACATTAATGATGATCACCCCAGATTCGCCATGCTTGACTGGGAGAGAACAGTTGGTGTTATGAGGGGAAAAAAAAACTATTTGGCTCCTCACTCAAAGTGTGCTGGTTTGCTCGGCCACCGAGACGGTGCAGTTTGCGTTCATCCATTCTTTATAGCGCATTGTGGAAAAATAGCTAAATGAACAAGCAAACAAAACATCACTGGAAAATATAGTACAAGCCTGTATTTATTAAGATCTGCTTATACGTTGATTTTACTGCTGTTGTGTGCCGTGCATTCAAAATTGATTTAATTTCTTCACTTCAAGATGATAAAAACAAAACCCCGTGGGTTATGTTGTAAAATGAAATGAAGTGGAAAGAATGCATTTCCACTTGCGTAGAAAACGGTGAAACCTGTGATGAAAATGAAGGAAAAATATCATATACGCCCAGGGATGACTGAGAGGTATGAAAATAGAAAAGGATGTTTTACAAATCCAGGCAGGAGTGTTTGGGCTGCGACATTATTGCACTCACAAACCAATTTGAAGGAGCAATACTCCTAATAAATAAAAGACAAAGCCCCACACATCTTTATCTGCAGTTGTTACACGAGAGGCTACAAAAGCACAGCCCTCCTCTGTTGTTTAAAGCGACTGATCCCCATGGCTAATATCCATGATGGAGCTCTCCTAGTGTCTCTTCAGCCGGAATGAGTGACACCATTGTTGGAGGGGAGGGAACATGGCTCTGTGCTGGGGTCTGGGTGCTGGTTTCACGAGACTGTGACTGCTGGAGTGTAACGCTGATGAAGACTTCATCCAATATGTCGGGTTTATGATGGGAGAGCAGAGACTGTCATCCCATCCTTCCGGACCTCAAAACCTCACAATTCTATCTCCTCACGTCGCTCTTCTTCTGCTCCTTCAATTCCTCGTCCATCTGCTGCAATACACTAATGTATCTGCATGCCCATGGGTGGGTGGGTAGGTGGGGGTGGGGGTACGGAGGGGGGGGGGGGGGGGGGGGGGGGGTGCACATGATTGCTAACACAATCATGTGCATTAGTGCCATTGCATCATAATGTCCATTAAAGATGTGACTACAGTTTGTTTTTTTTCCTTCTGTAAACTCATCACTGCATCATTTACTCTGGAGGTATGAATGCAAGCATGCATATGTGCATACAGAGACATTTAAACACCTCACCCATGCATAACAACATTTACACTGCCATATATATGGAGCATATTTCAGCGCGGCTTTTGTTTGTGAATGGTAATGGAGGAGCTCCTAAAGGGAGATGGAGAGGGAATAAATGGAGGATTTTCAGCTTGTTAAACGGGGCATTAGAGGGCTTGTGACTGGGAGTTGTAGGCTATAAAACCGAACAGTTCGGCTGCATTCATGTTTTAGTGCATTGGCTCATGGGTTGACAGCTTTGCTGTTAGGGTGTCGTTTTGGGCCATGCCTTTGGGCATGCTTTACGCTGCTCATTTGGCACAGGGGCACTTTCAGGATCCACTGGAGGCAGATTTAGGGAAAGACCAAGCCCCACGTGAAGACCAGCTCCCCTGCGTCAATCTCGGTGAAATAAAACAGCGAGTGGAGGAGGAATGTAAAACATATATCTCCCTCCTGCAATTCATTTCTGCCTCGGAGACTGCGTGTCTCAGTTTGTCCTGTTTTTTTATGCATCTCCATGTTGCCACAGGTTTGAAGCTTCAGAACCAGATGTACAGCTAATTGGGTTCGAGCGAGATATGATTTGCTGTTGAGATTTTTGGGAAACAAGCAGGCATGTGTTTGAAATCTACACATCTGAGCTCTCTTCAAAAGCTGAGCCATACATGTTGAGCCTCCACGCATGCATACACACACACACACACATTTATTATTTTGTCCAAGCCTGTGTGCAATTTTGGGGGAATTTAAATGATCTCGGCAGCTGTAATGATGTCCGCATGCTGACATATATTCATATTTTCAATGAAGTGTACCTTTTGTCTGTTCTCCATATACTAGCCCGCCATCTGGAATAACATCATCACTTCAGGCTGCAGAACCAAAGGAGGAAAAGTAAATGCAGAAAAGAAGAGAGAAGGATGCAGAAGTAATGAAAAAAAAAATTCTCACTTTTATGTATGTATGGTAGAAATTGTCATCCGCCTGATGTTGACCTTATTGCATATATATTCATTCTGCATGCAGGTATATGTCTATGGTTTGATTTTATTTACCTTCAGAGTAACGCAGCATCAGTAACAGAACACATTAAAAAAAGCGAGAGATATTTGTGAGCAGCGACCTTACGTGATCCAATTGAGACGTTACTGTGAGCAACCACCGTGATCCCCCAGAGCATTCATGCAAGGCACTCCAAGAATCTGTGGACTGTCATGATGTATGAACAGCCCCCTGGTTGCTTTTGCCAGTGGACAAAACTGTCAGCAGGCAACACATCACAGAGAGGCGAGGACATTCAGCAGGGCAGTCTGTTCTCTACAAAGAATGTATGCATGCCTGCAGCCCATTGGTGAAAACTCAACAGGCAGTCAGGTTATACAGAGACAGCAATTCCAAATATATCATTAGTGGGCATAAACTAACCTTAAATCACTGGCATTGAAAGGAAATAACATTTTGAAATGTTGTAAAGTTTTATTTTATCATAAAAATAAAACTTTTAGTATAATTTCCATTTAAAATCCAATGTCTCCACAATGAAGTTAGCAAAAAAAATTCTGATCTAACTCCCCATGTAGACAAAATGGGTATGCCTTTCTTGAATTAGTGTATAATCTATCTGTAACGCATGAGTAATATATGAAAGTTTCTCTATGGACGTACAAGCCCCAGTATCCACTTTCAGGAATTAATCATAGTACCTGATGTTGCCTTTTAAAAACATATTTCTTCTCTGTGCAGGACAAACTAAAATACTGTCAGCCTATATGACTTTTTTTTTTCTTTCATGTTTTTCCACAACCCACCCCTGAAAATGTTGCCTTTTGACCCCAATGTAGAAAACCAGGCACGAGCCAAGGAGCAATCAGAACTCAGGAGATGCAAGCAAGGAAAGAAAGGGATTTCCTCTCAAAGATGATACAGTCATCTGTCATAATAGCTGTCACAGTGACATGGTTCAGTGGTTTCCATTCCCCAGCCAGTGTGTCTGTGTGTGTTGGGCATGTCTGTGTGTGAGTCTCCTTTTGAGTACACATGAGTGATCTCCCCGGCTAGTAGAAAATTCAGTTGTCTTGCTTCCAGTGTGGAATCATCGTCTTGATGGAAAAAAATGCAAAAATTTGTTCTTGATCTTACTTATCTAAGTGAAAATATATAAGTAAAATGTTCTCAAAGTACAAAGACAGACCAGTAACAAATAGATTGGATCCTATTTGTTAATTGGGCGATATGGATTAAAACAGTGGAAACAAGTACTGGTTGTTCACCTAATACACGTTTTAAGTTTTAAATAATTACAAAATGTTTTTGTAGGTTGCTTATGTGCATTTTCATGACACGTGACCATACAGCTAAACACACCGAGTGAAGCTATTTCAAACCATTGATATAATCAGTAGTTAAATAGGTACTTTAATGATTCTTCTAATGTATGAATGTTTGAGAGGGATGGGTTAGGGTTCAAATCCCAAAGAAAATTACGTCAGGAATGGTGTAAAACATTTGCCAAGTCAAACCCATTGATCATAATCTGCTGTGGCTACTCCAGAAGGAGACTTCTGGAAACAATCATTTAATACACCCAGGTCATTATGATGCATTGAAATGTTCCTAGAAAAAAAAAAAAAAAAAACACCCGATAATTTCAAGGGTGAACCATCCATATGTACAAAACTGAAACTAAAAGCTAACTGCCATATAATGATTTGGATATCATTGTGTTTTAATCCATCTTGTGACGTTTGGAAGTCACATCAGACGGTTTGTGACGCTGCATCTGCAGACAAGGGCTTCAGCCACTTATCTTTATCCCTTTGTCCAGTTAAGAAGTGGACTCACTCCTGTGCTTGTGATCGCCGCCCCGCTGTGCCGGAGTCTCACTTTACTGACTGATGACATGCTGTTTTCTTTCAAGGTTTTCTCTCAGTGAGCTGGATTTACATCCCTGTCCCCCCCCCCCCCCCCCAAAAAAAAAAATCAGGTCATGTGGCTTTGAAACTATAAAATATCATCCATCCATCCATCCAGCCATCCATCCATCCATTCAGTATGAAAAAAACCCCATTTGTAATCCTTACCAAAATTATGCATTTCAATGTCATCCCTTCTCAAGACTTACCTCATTTCTTTTTTGTTTTTCTTGCTGCTCACAGCTTTAGCTTTAAATGGTTTCATCAAGGGGTTGTTAGGCTGAACAAGGCAGGGAGTAATCAGACGAGCTTGCTTTTTGTTCGTCTGCTTGTTTGACAATACCGACACGACCTTTACTGTCAGATGCAGCTGTAAGTCTTTCCATTGCAACACGTTTTATGTGCATATTTAAAGTGCCTCAAATTAAAAGTGAGGCTTGTTTTAATATTCTAAGGACATTTTGGTTTATAATAATGCTTAGCTGATTGAGCCTGTATACCTCAAATATAAATGTAGTTGTGTCAATAGCGTGGTGTCATACTTATTTTCACCAATATAAAGTCAAGAAATGATCAAATGTGTATATATTTCCTGACCTGACCCTAGTTCCTCCCACATAGAACAAGTAAAAAACCAGAGGGCTCACATCATTGGTTAACAAGTACCCCAAACTCTACATTGTGTGGTGAAAAGCAACAGAGATGGACAGAGTAAATCATACACCCAACAACCAGCAGTGTTTTTCAGTTGACAGTCACTTCATCATTATTCACGATACGAGCCTTTATCTCCTTTGTTTTAGTGACCATGTTAAATTAGCTCCAAACAGATGGGCGCTGTCTTGTTGCCAAGCCATCTCTGTGCAAGCTATGTGTGTGTCCTGCGCATGTTGTGTGTGCCAAGTTAAACGCGAGAGAGTTTATTCACATAGTGATCATCTTCTGTTTGTATGTGTTTGCACGATTGCAGACGGAGATGTGTAAGAAAATCTGTCTTTCCTTGTTGGCTGTCAGTGCGGCTGTCAAGCACACAGATAGATGTGTTTATTTGTGTGTGTTCCAGTGTGCAGATGCCCCTGGGTTGTTTGCCTGCCAGTAACGAGGACATTTTGGGGTGCAAAGTGAAGGGGAGGACAGCCAGAGGATTGGCGAGGCCATGAGTACCATCTACAGGGAGACAAGTATGTGAACGTGCGTGTGTGTTGCTAGGTAGCGAAGGGTGTTTACAATATGTTGTTCTCATACTATAAATTTCCAAATTTGAACGTAGATGTGGACTTGCAACAGTTTGTGTGTTCCAAGCCTGATCTTTGGATGATGTCATGTGCAGCTGCTGCGCGGCTGACAGACAGTTTCCGCACCACAACATGGGGCCCTATGGTCCGCCTGTCAGGCCGATTGACAGGTGAATGACACCAATGAGAGCCGGCCGTCCCTCCCCCTCGGAGTCAGGCACTGAGTGACAGCCAGTAAACAGCCAGAAAGAGTGTCTCTGAACCTGAAAGTAATCTTTTTTAACTCACTCCCCTTTTCCTTTCTCCACACTGTGCTTCTCCCTTTCTCCTGCCTCCCCGACTCCCCTTTCTCTGCCTCTCTTTGGCTCACCCTTTTCATACACATCTCTCTTTTTCTTCCTCTCTCTGTGGGTATTTTTCGCTTTCCAACTGAAGGCCTCTGTCTTTCTTCACTGTCTCTCCTCCTCCCCTCTCCCCCCCCCTTTCACTCAGTCTGTCACTGCTCTGTGCTGCTTTCTATCATTGTGTCACCAAGTCTTAAGGAGCAGCTTGACTGCCTCTCACTTGTGCCTCTTAGTCAAAACTGAGCTGAAAAGTGTTTTAAACTGAGTCTAATTCGGAACAGGGTTGTGTTGGAAGGACTTTGATGCATAGATGTGTGCCTGCATGTGAGGGAGAGAGAGATGGTACAAAAAGCCCCCACCCCCAAGTTAAACGGTTAATTCTACCCGGCTTCTTTTCTTCTCTTCTTTTCTCATAAACAACATAAATGTAGTTATTTATTGTCATCAGGATGAGTCTTTATGGCGGCATCACATTTAGAAATCATTACATGGTTGGATTGCTTTAAGTGGTTTGGCTTTGAGAAACCCTCCTGTGGGTATCTCCACCCTCACCAACCGGACCTCCACCCGCCTTCCTTTAAACCCGCAGTAAGCCCACCCAGGTGCCTTTCAGCCTGGCACTCTGCTCCAGACCCACACTCCTTATCTGACCCTGTCACCACAGGCCCAAGGCCCCAGCTCCCTTTGTACCCACTGACCCCTCACCCTTTGACCCACCATCCCACACTCTCTCTTGCTTTTTCTGCTACTTCAGCCAAAACACCATCACCCACAACTGACCTCCAAAATGTACAGAAAGGAAAAGGCTGGCAAAAAGTTTGTTTTATGTGTGGGTGGTGTCTCTATTTATGCGTTGGCTTAATATTTTGGCCATGTATATGTATCCATTAGTGGGGATGGGCTTTTCTGCTTTATTTATATGCTCTCATGCCCTGCTTATTGCATCTGTTTCCCGTCTTTATCTTGCTTCTCTGATTGCCAACTCTTGCCCAGTTCTCCCACCCTGTCTCTTTTTTGCAATATGCTTCTGTCTCATTTGTCCATCACATCCTTTCAATCCATCTTCATCTGGGTGGCATCTCACTTGCTCACTTAGTCAATCTCCATGCCTTGCGAGTGTTGATGCTGTCTCCCTGTAAATCTCTTGCTGTCTGTTTCTGCCTTTTTCTTTGTTGTTTTTCTCTGTGTGCCTTCCTTTTGCCTTGTGAGAAACTCTTAAGGGTCTTTGTTGTGAGCTCAAGACACCTCCATGGTGACCAGCATTGACTGACAGCTCTTAAAGAGGTCTCTTCATTGCAGGGGCCAGGGAAGGCATGAAGGAATGTGTATGTGTGTAATAAAAATAGAGAAGGCCTGTGTGTTTGTGGGTGCATTTTACATCTCCGCAAGCACAAATCTACATGTGTGAGTGGTTTGTGCTCACCAATGTCCATCCTCTTGTGGATTCGTTTTTCTTGTCAAGGGCTTGCTGCGATGTTTATCTCAGTGACATAGACAAATAAACCAGGACTGAGGCAATCTGAGCCCTGCAATCAGTTGTGGGCCTTCAAAAGAGCGGCAAGGCTGTTTGTTTATCCATTATGTTTCCTTTGAACCCGACCCCCCACCCTAAACATACACTGTTATACAGTATATGGACTCATATAACCCGAACTACAGATGAGTGTGAACACAAGGCAGCTACATTTTGTGTGAATATGTATAAAAGACACATTTAAGAAAAGCAATCACCCAAAATTCCATGTGATGACCAGGTTGAACTAAAGTTGTGTCACCATGGTGCTATTCAGGCTGAGGTTACTCCAGTCCGGCTCAGCTCCAGTCCTGAAAGCCCCGCAGGCATTGTCTTGAAAATCTGATGCAGTCAAACAGAAGGAAGCTTTTATTTCAACATTTTGTAGCAATTATTTCAGTCTTCAAAATGCTCAGAGCTGAAAAAAGGCTCGGCCCCGCACTTTGTGCACTTTATCTTGGCTGGACTTTTTTCTGAAACAGGCCTCATTATTCTCTGTCAGCCATGAGGAGGTGAATATCTTGAGCGGTGATTTTAATCAAAATGATAACATCAATTGCTCTGCGGAATGGAAAAAACAATTGCTGAAAAGCAAAGCTGGGCTTTAACTACCCGAAGTGAACGGTTATGAGATACGGAACACGACATGGTCAGAGGTTGACCTTTTGACTGACGGGAGAAACGGCCGTTTGATGGACGAAAGCGACGGACCCTTGCATGTTGACTTGACTATGAGCTGAAGACCTGTTTCACTTTCCACATTTCTCCATGTCTGGACAATGTCTGAAAGATGGAAATATGTGTCCATTTACCTCATATCAACCCAAGTCAAACATCAGCACCCTGGCAGTCCGAAACTCAAGTCCATACAAAAACACCTCCCGGAGACATTCCATAGCACCCAGTGAGAGGGTCTGAACTGTTGCAAAAACATTCGCTATACAGGGAAACCCCAGAAAATCCAGGAGTAAGGCATTTGATATTTTTAAGAACATTACTTTGTGAGAGATCTGAAAATTGGGAATAAAAGCAGGTCTTTGCTCCTTTTAGTTGAAGCTTGCAAACCACATTACCAAAATACCAAACTGCCGAAAGAGAAGATTGTTCTGTGGTAAATGGCCAACAATCAAAGTGCTTATATGTCTTAGAAAAGCAGCAAGGAAAACCGTCTCGAACTGGCAGTGGTTAGAGCACACAGTGCACTGGTGGTCATTCATTTCGGTGTTCCAGTGTTTTGACTTTCAGTCGGGAATCTCCATAATACAGAAGTAATGGAGGAGAGAATGCAAATGGACAGGCAAAAGACACAAGCGGTCCTGCATTGTATATTATTGGGGATTTCCCCTCTTATCATCAAGTCTTTCTGAAGTCATTCCTGCAACAAAAAAAAAAAATCTTGCATTGATGATTTCAAAAAGAAGATGGAGGTGAAATTAAGATGAGTGTGACAGATTTTTGAAAGTGACAGCTGACTGCCCCATCTCACTGCACTATCAATCTCGGGGGCATTCTGATTATACATAATTGGCCATAATTGAATTTAATTGGCTGTGATTGGCTATAATTGGGACGATGGGCTGATCTGATTGAAGATCAGAGGACCGGGGCCCTGTGTGGTTTGCGACAGAGTATTCCCTTGACCCTTTGCTGACCCAAGATGTACACATCAGATGTATTTGTTTGTGGCACAGCTGCGATTCAGGATCAGACTCAGATCATAATCTTGTGTTTTGTGCTGCAGCTTCACTGGCAATGCAGATGCTTTACTGGAAGCATATTTGGAAATCTGATGTGTAATGGAAATAAACTCCTCCTGGGTTAGCGCATGCAAACATACATGCAAATGCATTCGTGCATCCAAACCGTCACGCATGCAGGTGTGAGACGGCCTCAAAGAGAAACTGAAAGGTTGTGAAATGGCAGGACTGATCATAAGTAAACAGTAATGTAATACAGCACTAATTTGAATCATATTTTCTTGCCCAGAGCTGCTGAATCCCTAATTGTGCATGAAGCTGTCCAGCAGTCATGCTGAATTATAATATCCTGGACAGAAAGAGAAAAGTGACTCTGCAGCCTTTCGATTTGTTCGGACGAGGGACTTGAGGAGGAGGGGAGCGGAGGGAGCGGAGGGAGGAGATATGTTTGTGTTGGAGGGAGAAGTCCCTCTTGCTCTCTTTTTCTCTCTTGCTCTCACTGTCTTTTGTTCCTGATCTCGGTCTACCCGGTGGCTTGACAGGCAGATGGAAGCGATTATACCGTAATAATAAACCATGGGAGGAAACCATGGGAGAGACTGAGAGATGACAGAGAAGTGGAAGGCGGAGGAGAAGGGGAGATCTTTGGAGCGCTCACGGGCCAGTACACGTGTCGTCCGGGCCCACGGATCACCGCCTGTGCTTATTTTCATCACCTTGACGGCTCAGACCTCCATCGAACCACCAGGAAAGAAATCAGAAATATGTTCCCTTCACCAAAGATATGCAATTCCTTTTCCCACACAGATGCAAAATCTTTGATCGCAGCTCGATGAGACTTGATGTAGTGCGCAGATGTTTCACAGTGTGATTTCTGCTCTGGGAAGGTGAACTATGTTCTCTTTGAAAAAAATAAAATAAAAAATACTTTCTCTCACTCCCAAACACCTGACTCATCGTGGCAGTGGCTCCATGTTTTTTCTCAGTTTTGACAGTAGCCCTGTCTCTCGCTCTGTCTCATCTCAGTCACAGTGTGTTTAACATCTGCCCCACAGGCCTGTACTTCTCACAGCCTTCCAGCACACATTGCATCTCCTCAATCCCCTGCCACAGTGCCTAAAACAGCTCGGATCTGCTCCAGCTAAAGTGTCACTCCTGTTCAGAGCACTGTCTCCATCAAACATGGACCCATGCTCATTAATTATCACATGTCAGCCATCAAAGGGGGGCTGAGCGTACTGGATAAATGTCAAACCGGCATTCTAAGACAGATCTGGAAATAACATGATGCACCTGCATGAAAAAGGGTGGGAAAAAAAATCTATAATCAAACAGTAAAAAAAAAAAATAGAGAGAAATAGCTGAAGGTGGAAGGGACAGAGGTTGAGTGGGTTAATGCATAGAGTGTGCTTACGCATGAATGTCAGCATATGTGTGTATGCATCAGTGGCAGCTGGTATATGGATGATTGAGAGAGCCATCATCCAGAGGCTAGCGCAGTCCCCTGCTGCGCTGCACCCTCCCCCTCACCTATAACCTCTCAACCCTCACCCGAACAGCAACATAATACGTCTGTTGAGGCACGCTCTCTGTCCTACAGATTGCCTTTAGTAGCACTGTGAGCCACGAGTGGGCAGTTTGGATTCCCAGTTTAGTCACTTGTCACTGCCAACTGATAACCGTCCATACCTTTATGTAAAGAGTTCAGTCTGTTTTTGAACGGGGTACTTCCTGATTTGCCCAAGAAGAATGGAACAATAGCCTCAGAGGCAGCATTTTTATATACAATATCCACAAAGCAAGGTTGTCTCAACTCTGCTTCCAGGAACTTGTGATGTTTCTGTGTGATTGGTATAGTCAAAACATATATTCAACATTTAACAGATTTTCTTACTGATAAACAAGGTAATTAGTGGTATTTTTATGTGTTTCCCCCCCTTAGATAATTGCAAACATTAACTTTTTTTTTAATTACAAAGATTTAGGTTTGTTGATTTTATGTTGTTGTTTTGGGATTGCAATACTGCAAATTTTTGTTTTTTTTGGATGGCTTGACTCAACAGATTGGTTGTTTGGAGTGACTCCACTCAGATAGTAGACTATAAGCAATCAAATTGCCCAATTAAGAGAATTTGGATGGTTTCAGCTCTTTTTGCAACCGGCACGTCTCAACAACAAATGCCTGAAGATCACTAAATGCTGATCAAATGATGTTTGAAGTCAAAGATTTTAACAGCGTTGGTTTTCACACTGAAATGCCTTCTGTTACATAGACAGGCAGAGTTATGGATCACAGTACACAGAGCATTTATCTTTTCAACTATGTTCTGTGTTTTACCAAGCTGTAAAATACCTTTCCCCCATGGAAACAGTAAAGCTGAAATCAAAGCATATAATTACACCATGCAATAATGCTTAAACAATGGGTAAAATGTAAATAAAGTAATGATCTCCAAATTCAGTTGACACATATTATTTTACACGAAAGACCAGAAATGTTGAAAATATGGCATTTTGCATTTCATTAAAAAAAAACAAGCAGCAATAAATCCCCCCAAAATTTGGATGAATTATTTGATAAACAATGCTCTGATGATCTCGACAATTTAAGGTTGAGGTACAAAAAACAAATCTAGATTGCTACATGGTTTTTTCGACAGATCTTTTTCTGTCTTCAAGTGGTTTATTAATAACACGTCTTAGTTCTCCAGTTTTATGTTGCTCCTGTCCGAACAGTTTTGTTTTCCAAAGATTATTATCACATCGCTAATAATTTTCATATGTTCCAATGTTGTCTCTGTTCTGTTGTGAATACACTATGAATTCATGACAGTTTTAAGTCATTACATCCTTTTATTATTCACATATTGCATGTTGTCCCAATCCCTGTTCCAGTTTTCTGATGAAAAGTTTAAAATCAGATGTTGTTCTTTATTCCTAAGCATCTCATATTTAGCTGTGTGTTGGAAAACTAATTTGGATTCTCGGTTTGGGCAGGAAATTAATAATGTCATACTGTAATTTAAGTATGGAAAGAAAGGCGTTCTGATGCATTTCTCTTATATTTGTGATGGGTACAGAAGAAAAAGCTCTTGTTGCGGTGGAAGGCAGTTTTTAACCCATCCATTTGGACATCTATTGGTCAAAACAAAAACAACCAAAAACTTCAACTCCTGAGAATAATCGAAGCTGACATTTGTGCTCTTATCCCACTCGGATCTGCGTTGACTCTGAAGTTCAGGGAGTCATAGCAGCCATCATAGCAAAGCAACCCTGATTTCACCCAATAGTCCTGTCATGTTTCAACAGGCTGTTTATTAAAAACCCTCAGCCAGCCAGCAACCGCACCGCACACTCTTAGCTACAGAGTCCAGAAACACTCTCCCACATCACAACCGTCGCTTCCAATCTCTGTCTCTTCCCTTGTTTTCACGCTACAGCTCTTATTTTCCCTCCTGCAGTCCCAGTGGTGGTTTCCTTAGTATGACATCATCACTCAGCGCCTGAGTGAAGGCTCAGTGACCCATGATGCTCCACCACATCATTTTAACCAAAGTTTAACTTTTTTTTTTTCCTTTTTTTTTTTAAAGAGGGACATTCTTAAAAGATATCATGCATGGGGGTGTTGAGTCAAAGACCGTAACTGGTGAGTATTTCTGTCACGTCCGTCAACAATACGCCCATCACCGAACTCAAAACAAACACCCAGACGACTGAGCCTGGCATTCAGGATAGGGTGCCACAGTAACTGGATGTTAACTCTGACTGAGGACGTGAATGGTGGTTTTCCTTTTCCTCCGATGAGTAGATGTCCGATTGGAACTAAAACCATAGAGGTCCAGCTGCACGGCCTCAGACAGGCACTTCCTGGAACAGGGTTTCCTTCCGGCCACGGCAGGGGCCTCAACTTTGATTAAAGAGTGGGGGGACAGGGGACACCTGAAAGAAAGACAGGCTAATCAGATAGGAGATGTACACGCTAATACACACAGGCAAGTCGACACAAAGGAGAAGTGAACATGTCCATACTCGCTGACAACGCTGAGAAAGGAACATGTCATCAGCAAAAACATACATCAAGTGTGCAGCCTTTAATCAAGATGGGTACTTTTCTTGCCAAATGTTTGGCTTGTGTGTGTGTGTGTGTGTGTGTGTGTGTGTGTGTGTGTGTGTGTGTGTGTGTGTGTGTGTGTGTGTGTGTGTGTGTGTGTGTGAGAGAGAGAGAGTGACTATTCAGCTGAACTTGATTTCCCAATGCCTGCTACTCCGGATACCGCAGAAAACACAGAACTGGCTCCATTGTCTGCCTCCCAAGGAATTCCCAACCTCTCCCATTGCTTGATTAGCAGCTCCCCCGATCGCGTGATCCTTGCTCGACCGTCAGAGTTTCCCCATGTCGAGGAAAACACATGTTGCTTTGACAATACACGATCCAAGTTACAGAACCTCGGAACAAAAGGTACTCTCTTTTTTTCCCCTTCAAAGATAAGCGCAACAGCATAGTAAAATCAGAAATTTGAAGACCTTGTCAGCATGGAAAGGAACACAGAAAATGTTTTCACAGCGGTCCATGTCACAATTTACAAGGTTGCAGTGTATTGATTACCTGGCATGTGAGAGTTTATTTAGACGAGAGTCTTTGGGCCTCAGTAGGATTCAAGTGGATTGAGGCAAAAACCTTTTCAATCATGCCTTTGCTGAGCTTTCAAACTTTTACTTCATTCTGAAGGCTTTCCTTTGTCTTCTCTAATTGCAATTTACACTTCTTCCTTTCAACTCTCAATTGTTCCATCCCGCAAACCATCTGGTGCCCTTTCCCCACTGAGTGGAGTTCACAGCTAACAACCTACAGCTGGGCTCACGCACACACACACACACACACACACACACACACACACACACACACACACACACACACACACACACACACACACACACACACACACACACACACACACACACACACACACACAAACACCCACACACTTGGACACACAATAATTTATTCTAAAGTTGGTGGAGATCGCCAGCAGCAAATGATCCTCAAGTCTGACTGTCAAATGTTTAGTTTGGGAGACAGGATGGCCCGAGGGTCTGAGTGGCACAGGGTAATGTTGTCCCACCGTTACTTAGGCCTTGTCCAGGGTTGATCGCTGGCAGATGCTGTTTGTGTAATGGCAGAAGGTCACAGCGGGGTAAACTGGAGGCGACAGGATTGCAGCAGATCTGCAGAGTGTAGGAGAGACATTGATGTAGCTAACTCTCTCTGAGGCGAACATAGAGCAGGTCTTTTCGGTCATGAGCTGAGATCCGAACCCTGGTTCCCCCTCCTGTCAGGATCTGACGCCTGGACTCTGTCAGCCACCGGAGGCACACACACACTCACAAACACACATACACAGAACGTGTATTGTAGCTGACTGGGTCCTTGTTTGAGAACTTTCACACTTCTTGGAGCCATTTTCCCCAATCCAAATCTAATGTGTCATGAGGTCAGAGGATTAATTGTTAATCTTAACAGCCGTCATTATCTGGGATAATTCTAAATTCTTTCATTTTCTTTTTGCCAACACATGTGGCCCGTCTGTTTGACTGCTGAGGAGATCCAGAACACTTTCCACCTCCCTTAACTTTACCCTTTCTCTTACACTCACATTTTTCTTCTCTTTTTGTCTTGCTTTGAGAGTCTGTCTCCCTCCTCTCGCTTCCTGGAGCTAATTTTCAGAATGATTTCATGGCCGCAGAATGTCCTAATTGCAGAGAGCTGGTCTCCTTCGCTGCGGGGCTACTTTTTAGGCCTGGTAATTCAGCGTGCGCGCATGTGTGTGTGTGTGTGTGTGTGTGTGTGTGTGTGTGTGTGTGTGTGTGTGTGTGTGTGTGTGTGTGTCTCAGCAAAAAGGGAGGGAAACTAGGTTTTGAGGTGGGTCACAGAGTTTTAAGGCTGGGGTACCTGTCATTTTGATGGACGTCTGAGGGACCTGGCTGCCCTTGCGCCCCTGACCTCCTTCTTCCAGCCCCGCACCACGCCAACATCTCACTCTGTCAGACAGTTAAACCAGGTGGGGGGGACAAGATGTGTGTAAGGGGGTGTGTGTATTGGCCAGAATGCGACATAGAACAGGGGCTTGTTCATAGAGAGACCCCCAAAAGGACGCAATAACACACTTAAACTCTGTTCATCATGTCTCCGTCAGTAAAGTAAAGGAACACAGAGCTCGTTTTGCATGTTGTGCACAATGTTCTGAATACCAACTTGACAAAATCAAATAAGTCTGACTATTATCTGCTGTTTGTAATTATGTCAATTGGAGGCAACCCTAAAGTATTGAGTTTCCTTTCTCCAGTCGCTCAGTTTGAAGATAATGAGTTATGTCTCATGGCTTATGCAATAGTGTGTAAGTCCGCACATGTTTGTTCATGTGTGTGTTCTTCATGTTAAATGACATTATTTATAGACGCTCTTTCTAATTTCACACTTCACACACTTTCTGTCATCGGCTGGAAATAGAAAAATGAAGAAAAAAAAAGAAAGAAGGCGGCAGCAGTTGATGAAAGTGAAATTGAAAAATGAAAAGGAGTCAGGTCGCCGGGAGAGAGGGAGCGCTGTCGATGGTTTACCTCTCGAACGTGTGATGGAAACCAATCACCGTGGAAACAGTACGAATCAGCAGACCGTATCGTAAACCCTCACGCATACGCGTGCGCGCGCGTGTGTGTATGTGTGCGCGCGCACACACACAGAAACAGTAACCTCGGTATTGCTTTTCTTGAGATCTGTACTGTTAAATGAACACGATGGGTTTCCCCAGCTGCTCAGAGGTTCCATTAAACACCCACAGTCAATCTGACACAGAAGCACACATAGACATGCAACCAATGCACCACATCAACCGCTCCACCAACATAGGCCTTGTATGTAGCTCTCTCTCTCTCTCTCTCTCTCTCTCTCTCTCTCTGCTATTCTTTAGCAGACTTTTTCTCCTTTTCAACCTTAAAATTGCCTGACGTTTTGTTGCACTTTTTGGTTTTTTCAGTTCTTCCTTTCCTCCCCTTTACTCAACATTTCCCTGTCAGATAGTTGTGGCAGGGACTCTGTTGCCTTGTGGTTGGGGTCCTGTGGTGAAAGGAGAAGGGGGGGGGGATGGGGGGGGGGGGGGGGGGTGGCTGTCCATGTCTGTGCCTGACAGGAGCAGGGCTGCCTTTACACTATCCAAACGGGCCAAGCCGTCACTCCTGATTAGCCCTCGTGCTGCACAGAGCCAGGGAGTCGGGGATCTCTGGAAGCCATTACTCAGTCAGTGAGTGAGTACCCTGTCCCCTCCTCTCACCCTTTCAAACCCGTCCACCACCCCCTCCCCTATCCACTCAGCTTAATCACTCACAGCTGAGGAGCTGGAAGAGGAGGAGGCAGAGGCAGGAGAGCTAATGGGGAGGAGTCATGTCTTAATCAGCAACAAGTGCGATGGATTCGTTCTCGCGCGTGCTGACTTTCTATTCCCCTCGGTGAGAGAACACACACGCGCTGACACACATTCATTCACAACAGGCCCATTTGCCCCCAATGGTGCGCTGCCATGTTCTGCGAGAGGAAAATCTGCCTCACAGGAACAGGAAATGAAGGAGTAGACGCGTATATAGGCTGCCTTGTGTCACTGCGGGTACCAGCCTAAACACACACTCACACTCACAGTGGCCTATGTCCACCCTCAGCTGGAGCTTGTTAAAACTGAGACTGCAGGGCCAGCTTGTCTTTGTCAAAAACTTGATGTCACATACAAGCTGATGGCTAGGACAGTGTGTGTGTGTGTGTGTGTGTGTGTGTGTGTGTGTGTGTGTGTGTGTGTGTGTGTGTGTGTGTGTGTGTGTGTGTGTGTGTGTGTGTGTGTGTGTGTGTGTGTGTGTGTACGACACTGAGCTATGGTGACACATGGATCCCAGGCCCTCATGCTTTTCCGCAATCCCTCTCTTCCCCTAGCAGCTACCCATAATGCCTCCTGGGTGGGCAATGAGTCAGAGAAGGAAACTTAAGCCCTCATGAAATACACACTAATCAGCCACATGGTCACTAACAAATTCACAGTTAATATGGATCAACACAAGAAGCTAACGCCTGGTTGTCTGGCATGTGAAAATCGTAGGAGAAACTGTATTTAGCTGTCATTTGAGCTCCGAACGCCTCCAATGTGATTAACACTGAAATTGCTTCCAGAGCTGCTGCGTGGTGGAAGAGGGCGTGGGGAGGGGGAGGGGGTGTGTGACCCGCCAGAATTAGACGGCAAACAGCAGCAGCGCCAATCATTTCATCAAAGATAAGAGAGTTTTCTCTTAATCAAAGAGAACTATGGTGAGTCCCGTTTCGAAGGCGTGATGCCGTTTCATCTCCACATAGTCATGGCGTGAGTGGGTTGGGCTGAAGGAACGAAACAACTAAAACAACAAATTAAAAATGGGTGTCACCTTTAACTTCCTAAATCCAATGCATGATTTCTCAAGGACTTTAGTTGTTTACGAATCTTGTCTGTGTGACTTTCACTTTAATTATGATGACGAATGTCACCAAAAAGCTGTTGGTGTTGGATATTGTTATACCCTGTGCATGTTGCCATATTTGTAAGGAACATGCAGTTCTGGGATAAGCACCAGAGTTGAGCATGTGGGTTGCAGCCATTAAAAAAAAAACCAAAAAACAAATCTACCCTGCCAATGCCAAATAGCTTTTCCTCAGTGTTGCATCTTGATTATTGGATTATTGAAGTCTAAAGGAATTCCGCATACTCAGCTCAGGCCCTCTCCCACAAATGCATGCTCCTTACACATGTGGTGCAACTGAAAAGGGAAATAAACAGGCTTTATCTATTTAATAGCTATTTAATAAGAAATGGTCTCATAAACAACAACAAAAAAGAAAGTTTAATAGTGGTTTAAATGAGATGACAATCCATGCAAAAATCTTTTTTCTAATCCAATGAAACTCCAACATGTCTCTCTCTCTCTCTCTCTCTCTCTCTCTCTCTCTCTCTCTCTCTCTCTCTCTCTCTCTCTCGCTCCTTCATATGAGTTAGGACTTTTCCTGCATAGTTTTGAACCAGTTGTAATTTGTCAATCGTGGCTGTAATCCTATGTGGGCCCTTATCGAACCCAACCTCCACCATAGTAAAGACAGATCATAAAACTGATTTATTTCCCCAAATGTCACATAAACGTTTGGGAAGGCGACAGACAAATGATGGCGGCCCGTTGATAGTGGCGCGAGGTCAGCATGCGCTTACTCGTGTCGCTGCTTTGATTCAGGTACACTGCACAGGAGCGAGAGGGGCTCACGGGCTCACCAGCCCAAAAGAAAAGAGGCGTGTGATGATGGATCGTATTTCCCGCTCTTCTCCACCTCTCATCTTCTGTCGTCTGCCGTCCACGTCTTTTCATCTTTAAAGTGCTGAGCCCAGGTGCAGAGTTAAGAAGAGAAAAAAAATAAAATAAAAAAAGAGTGAGGTGTTTAAGTGTGTATGTGAGGGACAGAGGGAGAGAGGTGAATGAAAACATTCCTCACCTGTCGGCGCAGGAGCATGGTTCAACTGACAGCTTATAAAGTGTGACCGGGGATCAGTTTGTTGCTCTTCGGGGTAACGGTTCAGGAGTCAAACAACTGCCTCAGAAAGGGTGGCGCCAAGGGGAGCGTGGAAGATTGAAGAACGGGAGGAAAAGAAAGAAAACTATGTTTTATAGTTACAATTATTGTAGCTTTGTCTTTTAAACTTTGCTATCTTTTATCTGTCATCATGATAAAATCTAGTTTGAAATCAATCTTTGATTTCCACTATTGTGAGAAGCCGGGACGTCTTTTTTTCCCCTTCATATTCTGAATATAACAAGGTAACTTTCCTGACTGCAGACTAATTATTTTGGAAGAATAAATTCACAAGCATAGTTTGCGTTCACTCCTTGAGTTAAAAAAAAAAAAAAAAAAATCTTTCATTACTACATTTAACATGGTGTATGCTTTTTTTTGGGAGCCTCGCAATCAACTCAAAGGTTATCTATATTCTTACAAATTGAAAATAATGTTTCTTTCTCTTCCTTTCTTTCTTTCTGGCTATCTTTTTCCCTTTTCTCTTTTTTTTCTCTCTCTCTCTCTCTGGGGGTTATTGGAGAGACAAGGTCCCTGGCTGCCTCGGGACATACTGGCCAATTAGTGCTGAATTTGAGCGTCGTAACGAGCCTGAGGGGAATAAAAGCAGTTTGATTACAACACCTAAACCTTCCTGTCACCCTCAGCCAGCAGCCCAAATGTCTCACTGACAGCCAAGTCACAGCTGGGGACACAGCTCGAGTAAAATACTACAGTCCACATAGTGCTCTCTGTTCGGCACAATTTGTGTATGAACAGGCCCGGATGTGGAAAAATGAGCAGGGGGGGGTCTTTTTTAAATCATTGTTTGCATTTATCACAGTTCCACCACAGAGAAGTTAAATTTATCTTCCAGGAGAAGAGATTTATTAAAGAGACTGAAAGAGATGGAGAGGGAAATGTACAAAGCATAAGTGCCTGGTTTGTTCAACATGCCTGTTCGTGAGCCGGCCTTCATTTGGAATTCATGGCGTAAAAACAATAATAAACGGTGGGATTGAATCATTCAGCGGCGCTGATTTGCTTGGCCAAACGCGGGCTCGGAGTTTATTTGTCTCTGTTATAGTGAATCAGAGGTTTGGAGGGGACTGGATTCAGTCATCCTTGTTGAAAACAGATTTCAAGCAAACGCAGGTCTTCAACTATTTCGAGAGCTTTGTAAACAACATCGTAAAAAAATGGAGAGGATTGGCAGCTCATCGATCTGCTTTTTCTGGAAACGTGACGTGATTCCTGTTGTCCAGCAGACAGCGCCACATAAAAAAAAAACCATATAAATATCAAATTAGAACTCCTTTAGAGGTGTTATTTTTGTGAGTATAAAAGTAGAGTGTCTCAGCTTCTCAAAGTTTATCTTCTAAATGCTCACAGAGGCCGACTGCTTTCATTTCTTGGACACGGTTCAAACCTCTGGAAAAAAAACCAGGGAAAGATCCTTGGGATCATTTGGGAATGCTCTGCCCTCAAAATGACTCGACCCGGCTACCTCAGATGTCATCATGTTCCACTGTAATCCTGATGTGATACCGGCACCAAAGGATTCTGTTGATGCCAATATTATCCTCAGTGTCAGCTCGGATCTGCCGTCAGCTCGCTCCTAATGCACAGTGACAGGAGCCCCACTGTGAGGACCCCAGTCTGTCTTCTGATCGGGCAACCAGATGGACAGCTCAGCAGCAGGGGGGGACCTGATATCAGTGTCAGCAATCAGATCTCACCCTCTGAGAGCTTGTGTGTGTGTGTGTGTGTGTGTGTGTGTGTGTGTGTGTGTGTGTGTGTGTGTGTGTGTGTGTGTGTGTGTGTGTGTGTGTGTGTGTGTGTGTGTGTGTGTGTGTGTGTGTGTGTGTGTGTGTGTGTGTGTGTGAGAGCGAGAGAGAGAGAGAGAGAGAGAGAGTGCACAGTGCCAAGTGATTGTTGGGAGCATATGTGCTGACGGCAGCCAGAGTGTGTGTTGAAATGAAGATTAATGAATAAGAGACCCGTATAAGTGTGCATAGACGAGACTGAAGGGTCAGCGGACGTGTGTCAAACACACAAACTGGAGCTTGTGCGTACCAATGGGTTGTGTATTAGCTGGTCTTCGTTTCAGCGTTTGTGTGCCAGGTTATACTGTATCTTTTAAGTTTTCACCCCCACTTGTCCCACAGCTGTGAACTGCAGAGTGACATGAGAGAAACTTAGACAGGCTTCACAATAATAGCATTATTCAACAACTCGAAAGAGTCTATTCCTCCTCTTGGGACCGTTGTACGTGTGTGTTTGTCCGTTTTGTGTGGGAATGAAAAAGACAGAAAATAGTGGGTGATTATTTGCAAGTGTGCAGTTGTAACAATTTCAGCATCGAACCAATTGGGTGACTCGTGAATCAGTGCAGCTGTTGCACTTTTATCAACAAGAAAGAAAAAATACTCTGTCCAAATTTTAAGAAAAGTATAGTTACAGCGGTGATGAATGAAAGAGTCCCTGCTATGAATGAATAAGTCGATGTATTAAAAAAAAATAAAGTTACAGCCAAGCTGGTTCATGCTGTATCTTTGGCAGATGTTGCTCTAAACAAACTGTAAATCAAAATCATGTTGGATAATCCCTAAAGGACGCCAATGCTGCAGCTCCAGAAGGCCAAAGAGCATAAACTGTAAGTGCGCTATAAAACTTTATCTTTCTAACACACAAATAAGAGTATAATGTTTTTGGATGTGATTCAGCATCTTTGACCTTTAACTCTGCACACCAGCGTTGCACAATTTGAAGGAATGACATGCAACACGTTGTCCAAACTGAACGTGTTTCCTGATAAGATCCGAATAAAGAGACGGTAGCGTGCTTTGTGCACAGGTGGGGAGCAGACAGTTTGGATGGATGGATGGATGGATGGAGTTTGCAATGATTATGGTTCATGGAATAGTTGGTCAACTTTCTTTGCCCCTGAATTTTTCTTAACTTTTCAATATCAAAATACAAGTTTAAAATATTATAAACACCTGTTCAGTGTTTGTGAAATCTTTGCTGTGGGAGCAGGATAATTCATCAGACCTTGGTGGTCACAGCAGACAGACAACAATGGAAAATAATTGACTTTTGCAGTTGCAGTGGAGAAAGGTCAGGGGAGGTGTATTTATCTGAAGTGAGTCCACACAAAAGCCTCATCATTTCCTGACATTTACTGCAGATGAGAGGGTTACAATAACATTTGCCAACAATACAATCTGGAGGTTCAGGTGGTGATGGCATAATGCCGTCTAAAGTGATGTTTAACCACACTTTAAGCCCTTGAATGAAAATCAGACCTGAATGAATATTATTACCGGACATGTGCATTATGCCCTCAATTTATGTCCACATTTATCTCCTCAACTGAGCAGTTTTTTTTAACTGCTGGGTACCCTCAGGCATGAGAGTGCAGCCAGTCACAAACACAGTGTTTCCACTGTCTGGTGGAATCCACAGTACAAAGACTTCAAGCTGAGTTGTGAACAAAGAAAGGCCCTACCTAGCATTAGTACAGTGTTCCTAATAATTGCTCAGTGGGTGTATATTCTCAATAGCCCAAATGAGTCATACTTCATACCTCTGTGTGAAAAACAGTGCTGAAATGTCTAATACAGTTAGCGTAGGCTATCCATTACTATAAAGTAGGCGCTGACAAACCGTTTCAGTAGGTCTTCAATCAACCAATATATTCAGTCTGTAGGATTCCTTTTTTTTTTTTTACCTTTATTTATTCAGTATCTTGTTAGCTGCAACCTCTGAGTGTGTGTGTGTGTGTGTGTGTGTGTGTGTGTGTGTGTGTGTGTGTGTGTGTGTGTGTGTGTGTGTGTGTGTGTGTGTGTGTGTGTGTGTGTGTGTGTGTGTGTGTGTGTGTGTGTGTGTGTGTGTGTGTGCGTGTGTGTGTGTCAGACGATTAAAGATCAAATGATTGCCAACAATATTACCTCGCTGGCAGTCCCAATTTTAAAAGATATTTGGGTTTTTTTTGGTCTGCTGATGAAGAAGCTGTAATCACCATGAAGGGACAATACATTTTTATCTCCTCAGCAGTAGAAGTAATATTGCAGGAGAGGGAATACTTAGAACAGAAGGTGGAGTTTATTACTCCCAGTGAATTTCACTCCAAATGCACTACACAAAACCACGATGCCAGTAGTGTGAAAAAATATATAAACTGTTGAAGGAATCATACTTGAGGCATTTATTTGTCTTTATTTATTATTTAACTGGATAGATTTTAATATTTATTTCAAGGACGAGGAGCAAAAAAAAAAAACAGTCTCTCGCCGTCTGTCTTTTAATCCTATTTATGGGTAGATTTTGCTTTGTCGATGGGAAATTCGGGCGATCGCTGAGCATTGACAGCAAGAACAAAAAAAAAAATTATCTCCTGCTCGATGTCTGTATTGTGTGTGTGAGATCAACAATAAACATTCACAACAAAGATTAATATTACAGCCTTTGCATGGCAGTTTGTATCAAATGACAACAAAACAAAAAACGAGACAACAACAAAAACAAATGGGCACCAACAACGACGTAAAGATGTCAACACTTACAACAAGAGCCTGAGACAAGCCTTATGAAGCCGCGCTTCTTAATTATGAAGTACAACTCTGTGTGTGTGTGTGTGTGTGTGTGTGTGTGTGTGTGTGTGTGTGTGTGTGTGTGTGTGTGTGTGTGTGTGTGTGTGTGTGTCTGAGCTCTGCATTTGCTCCCGTGTCTCGCCTGTCAGCCGGAGCTTTGATCGATGTAACAGAGCGAGGCAGAGCAAAAGAGGGAATCTGTGCTTTTTAACTGCGAGGAAGCTCCCTCCTATACCCCCCCCCCCCCCCCCCCCCCCTCAACACCACCCCACCTTTCTGCCCCGCCAGTCGAGCGTAAGGGATCGGAAGCCCACGTCAACAGTCCACTCCAGTGGAGAGCCAGGGTCTAGTTTAGAAGCTGCTTCTCAATTACTCTAGAAGCTGTCAACACGTCAGGCCTCAGGTGGAGCCATATAATGTTTAAGGATAAATCTATTTTCAGTGCTATTAGTCAGATTTGGTGGTCACTGTTCCCATCAATTAAATTCAGAACATGATGTCTTCTTTTCCCTGTTGCTTGAAGGATAATCTGTTGCTATCATTTTTCTCTCGTCGCCTTTTTTTTGTTTTGTTTTGTTTTTTGTCACTTTGCATCTCTATGGATCGGTCTGCCTCTCCATCTATCTGTCAATCCAGCCATTTACCCTGCAGCATCTGTCACTTCTCTTGTCACTTAAATCATCCCCCCATTAGACCATCCATCTTTCAAGATATGCAGTCAGTGCTTCCCTTATTCATTCATCTGTCCATCCCTCCATCCCGCCTTTTGTGCTCGCCGACGCTGTTGTGGCTGCCGCTGTGATCTTGACTTCTTTCGGCTGAAATATGGTGACAGATCTGAAGTACGAAATGACTCCGTTGGCAGTGCGCTCACGTGCTTTCACACAGATAAGACCAAACACACCTGTGTGTGCCTCCCAGCATGCACACTCACACAGAAGCATGTTGTTTCCCATGACCTCCCGTGCCGTCTGTTTTCGTCCGGCGAGGCCAGGTGTGCCGCTCGTCTTCAACGAGACACACGAGAAAGAGCTCGGCGGGGAGTTTCAGCGCGACGTCAACAAGTTGTGTAACTTCGGTGAGGTGAATTAGGAGCTGGGTGAGCTCGACCAATGGAGAAAATGAATTTCGCTATGTGTGTGTGAGACTTTGTGGGGCTGTGTGTGTCAGTGTGAGAGTGTGCGTGTGTGTGTGTGTTTGTAAGTGCCTGCAGGAGTTTGACAGGGGGTTAGAAGTCAGGGGCCTATCTCGATCTCTCTTTTTAGCAGGAGAGTGGCATATGGGCCTACTTGACAGCACCCTGAAATGAAACAATCAGCCTCGCACACATCTCTAAATCCTCGCTGTTTTAACACGTTGGGGGGGGGGGGTTTTTGGCTTTTGTTTTCACAAATTCTCATTTTCCCTTTGACGCCATTTCACTGCAAGTTCATACTTGGCTTGCTGCTCTCGAGCACGCGGAGTGGTTTCTCTCATGTCGAGGCAGGTTTCGAGGAGCTGCTTTTAGGTTTGTCTCCGTGCAACAACTGCTCGGTGCAAGTTTGCCACTTGTCCAGGTGAGGTTCTGGATGTTGAGAGACGGGGCTGCTAAGTAAGAGATCATACAGAGACGGGAGAAGAAACGGTGTTTGGGGAGTGACTGACGATAATTTATTATTGTAATGTTTTGTCTTTCTGTCATTTGTATATACACCCATCCCGGCTCGCTCAGCCATCAGTCACTCACTTTCCTTGCGTCGGTTCTCTTTATCTATCGTTTCCTTGTCTGTTTGTTAGACAGCTGGGAGGTCCGCCACCATGCCATACCTGTCAAAGCCTGTCACAAACCTCTTTCTGCCCTGCGGGTAAACACACGCACACACACACACACACGCGCGCGCACACACACACACACACACACACACACACACACACACACACACACACACACACACACACACACACACACACACACACACACACACATGCGCACGCACACACTCTTTTTCTAACTTTTCCTGTCCAGTACAGTTGCCGGTCACTATTAAATCAGAGTCTTTTGAAAGTCAGCAGAATTTGGAATAAAGCAGCATGTTGTTGAAAGGATGATTATCTGCCTGTCTATCTTGCTTTTGCAACAAATTTGATATATTAAGCAGATTTAATCCAGTTGGCTTGCGGATTGAATATGCACCAATAACTGTCATCACATTTACAGCTGCTCACTGGATCCAGCTCCGGAGTCATGCTTTCAGTACATTTCCAGGAAAACTGTCTTTTTTTTTTTTCTTTTTTGCAGAGTTGACTGCAGGTGGACGTCTTTTCGTTGCCATGGAAAAGTTTTCTGTGGAGGCTTCGCCACTGACTCATCACTGAAATGAAATCCCAGATTTATTGGCAACGAGGATGTTCAAATGACTGATGTAAATCACTATGGCATGATTTGAAAGCCAGATTTGCCTCTATGAATAGGACATCAGATCACTGTCAAATAAACAAGGCACCGGCACGGCTTGAACCTCGACGCCACCAAGAACGTCTTGGTGAACTTTCGCTCACTGTAAAATCCAGCTGCTGCACCGTATCAACAGTCTCAGTACGACTCCAGATCTCGGCTGTCCACGTTGTGCCTCTGCTGTGCTATCTGTCTGAGGCGCCACTTTGAGCTTCAGTTGAATAGTTGTACACGAGGGAAATACAAGAAAATGAAATGAAAGATACATTTCTTCTCCCCCCCACCTCCTCCTCCTCCCCGACGCTGCTGTCCTGCTGTCGTCTTCATAACTCCGGGCCAATATGAGCGGAGAGAACACAATCCTTCCAATGTACTTCAGAGCAATAAATCCTTTGCACATGGAATAATCTAATAAATACATAAAGGTCACTCAGATCAACTGACAGCGGGATCTTATGTGTTACTCTCAAATTGAATGAATTTCTTATTTTCTCGAAATGCACGTTTGAAAATGCATGTATTCCTCGCGTCTTCCCTTTTGTCTACGTATAACCTCGAGTCACTTTAAAGGCCAGCGAAGCCCCAGGGGCGAGGCGGGTGAGCGGCGGCAGCCTTTGGGAACCAGCTGACTGAGCGACTGCTTCATTAATCTGAGGCTTTTGACAACTGTCTGTCAGCAGCTGAGGGGGATTTCCACACTTTGTGTCTGTGGTTATGATTGAGAATAAAAACCACTCGTTAACGCGAGGCGTAAAATTTCGACACGGGATCTTTCGTCAGTGGCCGCTTGATGTCTGCTGGAGTCCAGCTCCACTCTAAACTCAGGCGTTGTAAGCTGCACGCAGAGGAATTAAACACAGTTGAGTACACAGTCGTGTGCATTCGCGCCCGCCTTTAGGTAAACAATCGTCACCAAATCACTTTAAACTCAGACCCGAAAAAATGTCGACCTGTCTGCACAGTCGAAAGAGCGTAAACAGTCAGCGCCCGTGAAGAATGAATATACAAAAGCTTTTAGCTGACAGTGTTGACACTGAAATAATAGAATCTGCAAATACAAACTGCTGACAGCTTGTCATTGTGTCTGATACTGTTTAACAAAAGCTGCTGATGACAAGCAAGTGTTGGTCCTGCTCTACAAGTTTCACTGGGGCAAGGCTGTTGTGTTTCATGACATGTTTCTTTTGATGGTCAGGCACATAAAATCAAAGGGTGAATGTGACCATAAGCCGAAGGCCGTAAAAAGCTGTAAACACACTGTTAACCTATAACTTGTGTATTTACTCCACACATCCAGCAAACAAGTAACACAAGACACATGCCATTGATTCTGTACTGCTCTATTTATGTCTCAGACACATTTTGAAGTGTTTTGTTTTTCATCAACTGCTAGAAGTTTTACTCAGAAGTAAGCCATTTTGTGTACAGAAGTTGAAATAGCCCAAGCCAGACAAAAAAGGAAAAGAAAAAGGGTGTGGTAGGGTAGTTTGTGTGACTTCTATTTCTCCACGGGGCTAGTAATCATCGATTAACCTCATATGTATGTTTCTAGAGCGTCGCAGAAAAATTGTGCACCTGCACAAAGGTAGAACACGCAAACTGCACAGAAATTCAAAGTGAAACGTGAATTGTGTAAAGTAGTAGAGAAGATGAGCGGAGCTTCCTATAGTTTGGAATCCGACTAGTATTCGACATAACAATGGCCTTTTGTGGGATACTGCTTAAACAATTCACAGCTGAAACATTGAGGTTAATTATGGCATCAGCAAGAAAATCAAATCTGAAATCCTACTGTTACAGGAAAAACATACAATCTTTTAGGTCTTGTGATCAGTTGGAAGATAATTATGGAAGATTTGTGTTTGTCAAAGGTCGAGTCCAACCTCTTTCATCACATGTTCGACTATTACAAGATAAAAGTGTCAAAGCTTAAACTGTGTGTCTGTATTTGTCGTATGCCTTTGAATGGTTTCCTTATCTGGTCTCACTGGAGGGAAGACATTTAAATGGGGAATTCCCTGGCTCAAAGTAGGAAGATGGACAGTGTGTGTTTGTGTATTAAAGGCTTTCATGACTGTTGTTTGTGATGCGCATTCAAATTCATATCTTTATTTCCATATACAAGTGTACGAGATCAATCCTTATGCCTACACATCTAACACGCTTATACAAAGAAACAGCCGTAGGTTAAGTTTGCGAAACAGAAGTTGAGGGACATCGTTTTTATTTTGTCTCGCATGCGTCTCTTTGTTCAAGTCCCTCTGCATGATGAATGACCGCTGTTATGTTGCTGTGTGCGTGCATCTGTGCTCGGATGCTAAATGTATGGATGTTTGCATGCATCCACGCTCCCTTTCTGTCATCCTCTCCCCCGCTGTTGTAACAGTTGCCCTGCTTTCACCATTGTTGATTGGAAAAAAAAAAAAAAAAAAACATCACACATGCTCTCCTTCCCGAACGCTGGAGGCTTCAGGGCTTCACTTGTCTGACTCAGCCACCGCCATCCATTGTGTGAGCCCACATTATTAAGTGGCTCATCTTCATTCATATTTTTTTGCATACTCCAATTCTAATATTATGCTGATTTTGGAGTACCAACCTGCTGCAATTTGGTGTTTGTGGGGGTCTTGGAGGTCCAGGAGGTCCCGTCTCCCACTCACTCTCACCAAGAGCAGATGGCCCTGGCTGGGCTGGACTGCGTGAATGAGCCCCTATTGTCTCTGGATGTAGCGTAGCCGCCTAGCCCAGATGGCTTTTGTACCTTTTGTGCCTATGCTGACTTTCCGCAGAGTGAGACAGTGCACGCTGTCTGCTCCAGTGGGTGGTAGCCCTCCGCTCGCTTTCACTGGATTCACTCTTTCTCTGTCTCTTTGTCCGTCACTCTCTTGTTTTTCACCGTGTCAATTCAGTTCCCCGGCATCACACTGAAGTAACACTACTTTGCCAGCGCAAAATAAACATACGTCACAAGGAGAGCAATATTTTACACAGATGACAAACAAGTAAATAAATCGGGATGTTACATGTATGCTCAGAGATTAGTCTTCTCATGTATGATTTGTTAACGGAATGTAAAAATAACTTTACTTTCTTGGAAAGGTTAGGTATTGTTGAGAATTTCAGTGAGAATCATGTCAAAGTTAAGCCTTACCTGCCTCATGTTGAGGCATGCTGTCCTCTGTAAACTGCTGAAAAACATTTCTCTACAAGACCTCTGCATGCAGTTAAGCGGCCATAAATTACGACAATTGCAATCCGAACGCAGAAATTACACAAAAGTATAGGGTCTCATGTTCCCACGTACCTTTTCATGATTGCATACCACGTCATACTAACTTAAATAAAAATCTGTCAGTCTGTTTTCAGATTCTAACTTGGTTCAGCTTCAACTTCTGCTCAATAAACCGTCACTACCTGTAGGCCTTCATGTGGTGGTTTGTGCCGTTGTCACTCTTTTAGATGTAGTACACCCAGCTTTTATTCATGATATGATAAATAAAAACTATACTAACCAGTTGGATACCAATCCAACTAGTTAGATTAGTTCAAGGGCCACGGACAGCCCAATTTCCTCTTGAGTGTGTGGCGCCAATAAAATGAGATAATAATAGCTTTTACTAATTATACCTTCAAATGTTTTCCTGAGAAAGTCTAAGACGAAGCCTTTTCATAAAACTGGCTCGACTTGATATTTAGGTGAAAAATAAGTGCCATTTCAGCATTCTGTTTTTCTGAATGAAATTAATTTCGGAGTAGGCAAAAGCCTGTTGTCCCCATTAGAATGGGCACGTTTTCACTAAATCACTCTCACAGTTTGACTTTAGTATTAAAGTTACTTGGGTGCTGCATTTCTGCTCTAAGTGGAGGTCACATGGATGCAAATAATGAGAATGAAAATGCTTTATGTAAACACTGATCTCATAGTTGAAGGAAAAATTCCACTTCAAACCTGAAGGATGGTTTATTTCAAGCCTCATTCTAAACGATGTCCAGTTACTGAATCGTTCTCATCATGTCACCCCAATTAGGATTAAATGACTCGTACTGTACATGTGTGTTCCGTCACGTCACCACGTGACGTTTCACACATGATGGTTTGAGAAAAACGTCAGTTGGCAAAGCACAACTGGTCCATTCAGAAGACAACGCTGCTTTCAAACACACAATTGGCTGTTCCCGATCAGACTGTGAACACGGAGAAGGTTTCTTTAGTGACAAACACAAAACAAAGCTCAATTAGATGAGCTAACGATTCCATTTTCATGTCAAACTGGATGTGAATGTCACAAATGGTCAACGTCACCGACGACCAAGTAAATGTAACTATTGCAGTGTTCAGCGCTTCTTAAAGCTGAAGTGTCATGCTTTTTAATATCGACACACAAAATGCGACAATCCCACACAAACAGCCGCTAATTCAATGTGTTGCACATCATTTATTTCACGTCTTCTGTGATTGTTCAGGACTCATCATAGTGAGCTTAGAAGAAACAGGAAGCATTGAGGGAGTTGCCCAATTTGGTCGATCGAGGTTCAAAGGAGTTTAGTGGGCTTGTGTGGGAATGATTTCCTAAATTGTTGTGTACATCTGCAGTCCTTTGGTCCTCAAGCTTAAAAACCAAATGCATACAGATGTGTACACAAAGACATGCCCAATGATCTCAGAGGTGGAGATGGTTTTGGGCGACAGAAGTGACGATGAGACTGACAAGTCCAGGTACGTCATATGAGATGCCGTTCATATTGTTTGGCATGCGCGTGTGCGTGTTGGCTCTCGCTTCATCTGCACCAAACTGCAAAAAGTCACATGAGTGCACCAGTGCTCATTTCCACGTAGCAGCTAATTTACTGCTCAAATCAAGTCAGATGTCTAACGAAGCTACACACCTACGCTAACACGGACCTTGCCTGACCCCCCCCCCCTTCTAACATGCAGAGTACTGTTAGTGTGGTCTGATCTCATCGCAGGCAGGTATCATGTGTTCATTTATGCCCCCAGGGCGCTCCACGGCACGATGCAGGGCTTCAGAGCATTGGCTAAATCCCTGTCAGAGACAGTCAGCCTGTCTGCCTGGCACTGCTGGTACTCCAGCAGACTGTATTTACAGCAGCCTTTAGAAGAAAAGGATCTGATTACATCGAGGAATATATACAACTCATCCATCAGCAGGGAGCCGGGGCGGGGGGGGGGAGGGTGGGGGGGTGTATGGCTCAATGTTGTGGTTTCAATGCTGCTCTTATGCCATCACACAGACATGCATAAAAGCCCACACATAGATACTCACTGGGGTTGTTTTTTGTTTTTTTTCTTCTGGCTGGAGATGTGGATCCGGAGAGCTTTTCAGTTTCAATATTCCACTCTGCACAGATCAAATGCACACGGCGTCAACGAGAGATGATGTCAGTATCCCACAGCTGTCCCCACCACTCAGTGTGTGTGTGTGTGTGTGTGTGTGTGTGTGTGTGTGTGTGTGTGTGTGTGTGTGTGTGTGTGTGTGTGTGTGTGTGTGTGTGTGTGTGTGTGTGTGTGTGGTTACTTCCTTTTAATTCTGTCTTCTTTGGAAACATGGGAGGCGGGGGGGTGGGGGGTGGAGGGGGTATCCTGCCCACCGTGCTGAAAGTCGTGGTCTGGATCAAGTTCCCTCTATGTGTGAGATACACACACTCTCGCTCTATACGGTCCAGTTCTGGCTGCCAGGGAGTGCATGGCGGAGGGGAGGGGGGGGGGGGGGGGGGGGGGGGGGTAAATGAGGGGAAAGCTGGGATGCTTTCACAGGACAACCATCACAAACAATTAGCGAAAAAACCCAATATTTTATTCACACAAAGTGTGCAGTGTCTCTGCAGAGTGGAAACGTGATATTCACAGTACCAAGGGCGAGTGGCCTCTCGAAGTATCTGTGGCTAATTTGCTCTGTTTTGTCAAACAAATTGATTATCTTAGTACAAGCGTTACTTACAAATGGCTAATAGCTCATGGTGAATCATTCATAACAAGATGGATCTTCATGAACATATCTCATCTTAATAAAGTTTAAGTGCAGCATCACTTATTTAAGCTTCATGTTATGAGTGTGTGTGTGTGTTGAAAGCAATGGTGTCGACATGATGCAGACTTCATCCAGTAGAAAAGCTGCAATTTGCCCGCAAAAATGCAAAAATGATTAGTTTACTGAATGAATCACTGTTTCCAACATCTTTGAATAGACTGATGTGATTACAGGGACTGCTTTTAAGGCGTCTTTTATTTCTATGGGCCATGGATTTTTGGAGGAAAAAAAAAAAAACAACCCTTTAATCATCCCGATGAGATTTTTCTGTTGAGAAACTTCCCCTTTTTATATTGAAGCCAGATACTGTACATTTCCTGTTAAGCCAGTGAGCTGGTTTTGATTTTCAAACACGCATTGAGCCGATTATTACATATCTTATTTATATTGTGTGTATTTCTAATCAGACCATTTTGTATCCTGAAGTTTGATATTTTCACCATATAAACAGATCTTTAAAATGATCAAATAAAATAATAATATTAAACTCTTCAATGCTACTTGAGGAGCTTTTTCTTTTCTTTTCATAAAATATATAGTTTATACAAATAAGAAATTGCTTGGACGCTTTGTCGTACATGAAATGTATTAGTTTTTATTAGTTTTTGCCAAACGTTCTCGCTATATGTATCGTACTGACCCATGTCTGTTCCTTGAAACGACATTTTCAAAGAGCATTTCAAACAAGCACACAGCAATAGAAAGAGACTGTTTCCAGCTGCACTCTAGCAGTAGAGCAGATCACTTCATATTGCATTAACTACTCTTATTTATGGAGGTTAACGTATCAGAGGGGGGGAGAGCTTCCTGGAAGTGAAACTTGAGTGCTCGTACTGTAACTGTACGTAGCAGACTGCATCCACTTCAGTTAAGCCATTTAAAAAAAAAAAAAAGGACTTCTACAAGCTGTTTTTTTTTTTTTCATGTAGTTAAAGATTTGATATGTTCCTCTGATTACTACTACACAAAATCCACACAGCCAACTCTAGTTTTTCAATAATTTATTGCTAAATTGGGCAAAATTCAATCAGCGGAACGAAGTTCAAGCTGGACATCTGTTTTTTACTGCTGGAGGCTCATTATGGACGAGGTAACAAACGTATAGGGGATTTCTTATGTTTGGATATTAGATTACGGCAGAAAGAGTGTTTATCAGTTTCTTTGAGCTGGTAGGTCTGCTCAGATAAATTCAATATAAAAGGTCAACATAAAGAAAAATAACCCACACTGAAAAAAAATCTTCTTTAAACAGTTTTTTAAAACCTCTTGTTACTAATTAATCAGGTTCTCGATTTGAAATAAGTCAAACTAGTACATTTCTGTCTCAACCACATTTCCATTTTTATGTAGATCAGGAACAAAATATATATTTTTTTTTACTTATTGCTGTGAATTTAGTTTTTTGTTTTGAACACACAAAATTACGATTAGGTGTAATAAATCTAGTTCTAGGAGACTAGATTTATTACAGCCTCTAAGGAGAAGGTCAAAGTGGGTTGGATGGTTCAAACACATGACTTTTAAAGAGGACACGATCCTCCATGTTTTTTATCTGAACTCAAATGAACACCCTGAACTTGTGTGTGTATCCAAATTGATCACGAAACCCAACCAGGCCGTTATTCTCAACAGATTAACCACATGAAACGATCACGTTTATTCGAAAACGAGGACACGTGAACGGGATCTACGCACGGCCACGTCGGCTCTCGTTTTATACGAGGAAGTGTTGAAAAATGTGTTGTTCCCGAGGCTGATTTTGCTTTAGGCGCTGTGCAGGGTTCAGCTGCATCCCAGCGAGGGGTTGGAGGTCACAGCGGAGCTCTCCGTGTGGGTGTCTTTTGACCTTTCCACCTAGCCTGACCCCCTGAACAGCGACCAAACTGGCCGACCAACTGGGAGCGGAGAAAAAGGCCCAGAGGTCAGAGAACCGCTGGAGGGGGGGGAAAAAAGCTTCTTTTCCCTCTCTGCCATGCTTTTATTTGATTTTTTCCCTTCACATTGATTCATTTTAAGCTTAACGGGAAAAAAAAAAGTTTAAAAAAAGTTGTCTTCCTGCTACTGTACCTGAGCAAACACTTTAAAAACACAGGCCCGTAATTTTGCAACAAGAGTAACACTTTTGAAGAAAAAAAACCCAAAACAAAACAAAAACAAAAAGGTATTTTCTTGAAGACAAGGCTGCTTTTGTAATTTATGCACCGAGTTTTTGAGAGGTTTCCAAGGCCCAGAGATCGTGAAAGTCACTCAACAGATAAATGACCGTGTAAACATTCAAATCAAGTAACTGCAAGGAAAGCCACAAAAAATGACAGGCGTTTGTTTTTATTTTATCACTCCAAACAGCAGGCATTTCTAAACCTAAAAACATGAATCACGTATGGTTGTTCGTTTTAGATATTTCTGTTGACGCTCAACTGTATACTTTCTCCACCATCAATTTGTTCATTTATCGCTCCATATCCGAATGGAACATGAGCATTTATGTTGAAGGGGGAAAAAATATCTTACACTGAAACTATAAGACTAATGAAAACTGTAGATTTTTGAACTAAGCCTTCAATTCTAACCCCCCTTATCCCAGGGGCCCTTCTCCAAGTCCTCATCCTTCCCATCCTCCACCTCCTCTCTCTCATCAAGGGTCATTTGCTCAGTTTCCTGCCTGTCTGTTCTTCCTCTCCTCCTCTCATTGGATCATTTCTCACAGTCTCTGATTGGTCGCTGGATTGTGCGCCTCCCCTCTTTGGAGAGGCCTTTGAACTCCTCCCATCCTTTTTTGACACCTCCCACACTCTGTCACTCGTTCTCCTCCTCCTCTTGGTCACCCTCCACCTCCTTTTCGATGCTCCTCCTCCTCCTCTGCAAAAATGAGAAGAGGAGTGTTGGAGCGCCACCTCGTGCTGCAAAGCCTCTCATGTTGGGAGCTGGTTGACTCTCAAAACGGAACCAATCCTCTATGTTCTGTCTGAAAACTAAAACTAAATTAATCCCATTGTGAAGAAAAACAAATAACACCATTTAGCAAATAAAAAAAAAATAGAAAATAGATAAAGAACGTGATATATTCATTAAAAATAATAGATCTCTAATCTGTATTAGATCATCTATCCTTTACCGCCATCTAATGGTTTTATGCGTAAATTATTCTTAAAAAAAAAAAAAAAAAGCAGAGACGCCAACAATCATCATAAAATATTTTAAAATGATGAAATACATTGAGGGCTGAAGAAAATATGTTCAAAGAATATGCATGTTTCAGTCTGTATCATTACTCATTGGCGTTATTTTAACTGTTTTAGTTCAAACTCACATTGGAAGATCACAACACTCACATAGGAGCATTTAAATCGAATGTGTTCTGCGTTATAACAGAGTGTTATTACCTTGAATGTGCAGAGACTAGATTCCCGGCTTGATAACTCGCCACATGACTCCTTATAGTGGCGCTGGTAAAAGAGGAGCAGTTTCATTCAAAAAGTCTTGCAGGCAATGAAGAACCATGAGTTTATTCTAATGTTTACCATCGACAATGAAAGTTTGTCTGTGTGTTTTAAGTTTTTTATCTGTTTGTCTGTTTTTTTGTTGGTTGGTTGGTTGTTTGGTTTGTAATTATGCATTTGACCTACTCACCTGAACTGCATGACATTTTCAGGGATGATTTGTCATCATTCAAGGGCCAATTGTTTACATTTTGGGATGTTAACGGCTCACTGTTTTCAAATAAATCACAAAAAAAACCTAAAAACTAAAAAACAATTTCAAGGAGATCAGCATCTGTTGCCATGGGGATGCTCCCTGATCAGTGTTTACCACAGTGATGTTGCTACCTGATCTCCCTAGTTCGCATCGGTATGCACTAACAGCTAACAGCTTGTTTTATTTTATTAAACTTTTTTGATCTATTTCATGACAGTCAACAAAACAATAAAAATACTACACAAAATCTATTGATCCAAAGTTCAGGAGTGGAGAAAAAAAAATGCTTGTTGATGTTTGCTAAAAACTATAATGATCAACTGTTTGGTGCCAAAAAGAAATAGTTGTTTTGATTCTGTCCTGGAACCTGCTGATCCCTGCAAAAACATAGACAATCGCCTGGTAAAGTAATGTCCCGTCCTATCCTGTTTTTGTGCAGTTTTACTACCCGTCATAAGACGGAAAAATAACTGTGATAATTTACTGTCTTTTCCTGAGATGATTTCAGCGGCGAGGCGTGCGCTCAGATTCTGCTTATGGTCTCAAAAAAAACGCCTCTCTGCATGACCTCTGCATTTGTAAGAGGTTAAATGCTTTAACATAAAACCCTCTCTGTTTTTGGGAGGAAAGAAATAAAATCTCCGACTTCCCTGCGCCAGCATCCGTCATCTGGACACGCCACGTGTGGCTGTGTGATAGACACGGATCCGTCATCATTAACCACCATCAGAGTCACAGAATCGCGCCGGCCACACGCGAAACTGTGCTATCGGGCCGTTGTGTTTGTCGGCCTGGCGTCAGTCGGTCTTCTCGTACGTTATGACGCCGTGATCCCACAGAAATGGATTTGATCATTGATAGAACCATAACCTGCCACATGGACTTGATGCATGTGTCTCCTCGCTGAGTGTACAGGCATGGGAAGTGTTATGATGATGACCCGGCTGATGTCGAAGTGAGGGGGGAGATAAAACTGGACGTAAATCAGTTCAACGTAGGGGTGTGTGGGGGGGGGGGGGGGTAACACCGCAGCCCTACAAATCACCACGGGAATCTGAGGGTGTCCCGCTTCTACAGGGGAAGTTTGGGAACGTTGCCAAATCCAGGACAGAGGGTTCGAAAGACCAGCAAGGATCAATGGTTTTATTATTGACACTTTCCCACCGCTTCCTGTTTGAGTCTGTCTGCAATTTCTACCAAATATTTCTACACTTGTTTGCAGTAATTAGGTTTCCTCAGACATCTGGATAGAATACAATCTCTTGAGATTTTACATATTCTCATATACAGAGTAAACAAATGGTGTGACACATGAATCTGAGATGTTTTTTTTTTTAAAAGAGAGAGAGAGAGAGAGAAAAAAGATGTTATTTATCACGGGTGGAGACGATCTAAATCAAACCTGGGCTATATTTCTATCAAGGAGGCAGAGTCTGTTTCCAAGTATATTGAGGCAGAGAGGAGGGGAAGGAGGCCCCGAAGCATGTAAATGGAAAGATGAAAAGGCCGCGGGGGTGGCGAGGGATGGACATTAAAAACATTAAGAAGAGAGAATTACAGTGGCGGAGAACAAGGTCTTGCAGGGAGCGCCTGGAGAGAACAAAGGGAGAGGCTGAGCTATGGCGAAGCCCTCAGCGGAGAGGACTCTGGACAAGAGTCGGACACGCGACTGTAAATCCTGGAGCCCCCGGTCGGCCAGCTGGGGCCGGGGTCACCGAGGAAAAGCATGGAGAAACGGGTGGAGGAGCGGTGGGAGGTAAATGATGATGTCGAAAAAGTAGACTGAAACGATATCCATAAAAACACATCGTCGGGTTGCTTCTGAATGGATCCCTGCTCACACAAGGAGCAGGGTCATTTGTCTTTGGTAGAGCATGGCTTTGTTGGAGCAGTAATTCTTTGCAATTAAGCATTTGTGGAATGAGCTGCAAAGTGAAGTAGAAAAATGCTCTATTCTAATATTCTAATGCTGATTCTAAATTCATCCACATTGGACACTTTGAGGATAAGTTGTGACACGCTGTTTGTGACAGAATGACTAACACAACCACATTAGGCTATGATTATTAATTCAATGCTTTGACAAGTTTTAATAAATCAAATGTTTAATTGCCAATGTATCTTGGGTTGGGGTTGTTTTTTTTTAATCATAAAAATCCACCAAATGAGAATTTTCCACACGTTAACTGCTCATCCCACAAATGCACGTTATTGTTCCTAATAAATGTGCTAAAGGAACAACAAAGAAATGATCTACCAAACACAAATGTCCTCACTTTTGTTCATATTTTCGTGTTTGTTTGACACGATGGGCTAACCTTTATCTGCAGTGAGAATCAGGACCGAACATGGCAACCCTGTAAATGACAACAATGTTGGTGTCGGGACGCCAGCGTCAAATTAAAGTTCTCTGTAGGTTGTCATTATCACCTCGGGGCCTTCCAGCAGACATTCTTTACATTCAGTCTGCCCGCCATGCTCACGCAGGTCCAGTGAGTCAGTGGTTCATTTAAAACAAACGCCTCCGACACGTACAGGGGAAGGAATGAGTGACGTCTTTCCTGCTCCCGTACTGCGAATACCTGTCGAAGCCGAGGCGTTAGGCGGTTGCCATATGCAGACAGGATTTGTTTTGTTCCTCAGTCAGTATTTGTGTGGTGTGGGGCAAAATAATTCAAACTAGTTATGTGGATTTAGAGTCCTGACTATATTGATCTCAGAGCGAGGCCAACGAGTTCTTTTCTCCCATAACGTTTAGTGTGAAAAGTCACCATCAGAAAGTTATAGGAGAAATCTGGCTATTAATAATAATAATAATAATAATAATAATAATAATAATAATAATAATAATAATAATAATAATGATGATGATGATGATGACAATAATATTAATAATGATGACAATGATGATGATGATGATTATAACAATAATAATAATAATAATAATAATAATAATAATAATAATAATAATAATAATAATAAGAAGAAGAAGAAGAAGAAGAAGAAGAAGAAGAAGAAGAAGAAGAAGAAAATGTATTTGTAACACTTTGCATTTAGATAAACAGTTAAAGTTTAAAAGGAACACAAAGAACACAATTATGAGAAGGCTTTTTTTTTTTTTAAAGGTACGCTTCTGTTGAAAAGCATCAGTCGTTTGCCGAGACCTCGGCTGGTCAGGACATCCCATGTTTACGACACAATCTTAATTTCTAAAGCGGAATATTTTCTGAATCTACGGAATATTAACAAGTATTTATTTAACATTTCATAAGTCAGCGTGTGCTGCCACCTCATTCATTCATCAAATGCCATTTAATGATATTACAAGTTAAAATTAATGCTCTGAGGTAGCCTGGTGATTATTCATCCATCCATCCAGCTTGTTCCAGTATTTATTTTAAATTACCATTATTGGACATTGATTTAAAACAATGATATTATCACTGACATTATCTTTAATATTATGAGGATTTACTCATGTTCATTTTTTAACATCCAGGAATTTTATAAAGGAAGGTAATGTGTAAATTATAATGTTGAATGCTGGAACCTTGTGTAGTTTGTCCGATTGCATAGCAGGTAACTAAATTAATTAAGTTTTTTAAAATGCATATTAATGCAACTGTGGATTAAACTTTCTCAAATGAAGAGAGCACATTGTACTCACTTACTGAATCAATTATTTCAACTTGAATAGCAACAGATTTGAGAAGATGTGTGTGTGTCAGATACGTTATAACTCATATAACTTGGCTTTATTGGCTCCTATTTCTTTGCATTTAACTCACAACATTCACAGTTGAGCTTCATTTCAGATACGAGCTGCAGCGCAGTTCCTGGTGGAAAGCTAAAGGTTAAAGGCCAACAGCTCTGAGAGCCACAGTGGCAGTGACGTGGCAATTTAGTTTCCGAGCAGCAAACTTCAAGTCATGAGCTCATTTCTTGGCCGCCACGGCCATTCCTTGATTTCAGACCCACACATACTCTGCTTCCATCCACTCTCCAGTCATCTGCCTCAAGCGCTGACAACCAAAGTGCACATTTGACGTATGTTGCCTTAATTATACCATAAGTCACCATAAGTTCCCTTAATGAGCATTTCGCTCAGAGGCATCTCCCTCCTGCAGATGGTCAAAAGGACAGTAAATGATAGAGTTGCTTTTACCAATTGGACACAAATATGGCTCAAAGTAATATCAGTGCATTTTATCTTGTGAATACGATTTGTCAGAACAATCGTGCAGCCAAACACAATTTGTATTAATAATAGATTCATAAATTAATCATAAGTGCTATCTATGGGAAGCTCCATTCATTTTCAGGAAGAGAGTAACAGTCTTCAGTGTGTCGCCAGATTATCACAGGAACAGCAAAGCGTGCCAGATATTGTTTAGTTTTTGGCATTTATATTGTTCATATCATGAAAACCTCCCTCATGGATTTCTTCCTAATTGTTATTGCAGACCTAAATATAATTAGTAATGCTTTACCAAAATGATACCGCCTCTGGACAATAGAGGATATGCATAATTTGTGAATTAGTCGTTCAGTTGAATACCTGTTTTCAATTTAAGTTCATGTTTTCAGTCGTCTGCACACCAATTAGGACATACATGCCTTTTCAAGCTGGATGATTAGTGAATGATTTAAGAATGTGCTCAGTTTAAATGAGGGAGAAGATATATGTGTATGTGTCAGTTTGGAGCGCGTGTGTAGATGTTCCACGCTACGTGGTGACGTATGTTACAAAGAGTCTTAAATAACAGGAGGCAGTGCAGCAGACAGACGCAAATAAGGGATGTGTTCAATCGCTGCCCAGGGAGAAGTTACACTTCATAGTTGTTAACATGTCTATGACAGTGGTGATGTCAGCGGTCCTGGTGCTGGGGGGTCTCGGAGGGGCCGCCACGTCTGACTTTCAGGTGTTTGAGAAATTGATCCGCAGGGATAAAAATTTACTGGGCGACACAGGAAACAGGCACAGTGTGAGGAAGCAGCCGCACCAACAGGTGAGAGACTTTTACTAAAATCTACGCTTCTGTCAGTGATACACACCATCGGTTTAGCTGACTGATCATCAACTGAAAATATGGATTATTCAGCTTTCTAAAATGATAAAATGTCAAAAATGATTAATGGATGAAATGATTGCAAACTGAGGAATTCACTTTAATCAATTATTTCTGCTGTGATATCACTAGAAACATAAAAACTATGGCATCACATGAAATAATAACATGAGACAAATGAATCAGTAATCAAAAGACTTTTCGTGGTTAAAAAAAACACATTTAAAATCATCTGATCTGCACATCAATGTCTTGTTGATAAAGAATAATGTGTCATGGGGAACGTTTTGTTTTCTGTTTGTTTGTTTAGATTTTTTTTTTACGTCCTCTTACTCTGTTTGTGACAAACCCACAACCAGACAAACAAAGAAACCTGTATATAATCCACAGCCACCGGGTGAAGACAATCACACGAATCAGGTTTAAGTGAAACACATCAGGGACGGGATCCGCAATCAGACACGCGGCGGGGAAGCGCTTCTAAATAAACACAGGAAAAATGCAAACATCTGCTTTTGTATGACTGTGTGACCTCCTGACTCTGACCTCTTTCTCTCTCCAGATAAAAACTGAAAGTCGTAAGAGTTTAGGCGTCGACCTCAACCTACACGTGGCCCCCACCACCAGCAAGCTCAGTCTCCCGACCATCGTCAAGCTCCACCCGCCGACCCCCCAGCCCGTCCACCTGCACCCCAACATGCCCCTGCGCTTCGGGAGGGACGGCGACTCCAGCGAGGAGAACGGATCCAGCGTGACCCCGAACCTGCCGCAGAGGTTCGGCAGGTCCTGGGAGCTCCTCCGGGTGTGTGCAAAGAGCCGCCATGTCCGAGAAGCAGCCAATCCCGTGCTGCCGCAGAGGTTTGGGAGAAACATCCCGAGCTGGAGTCTTCTCAGGGCCCTGGCCGGTGGACACTTAGCCGCCACTGGCTTGCGCTGGTAGGAGACTCGTGTCCCTCATTGTATTATGGCTTGTTTTTTGCTTCCGTCTGCTGAATCGCTTTTGTTTCTACTTACTTTCCAGCTGTGGGTTTTCGTTCTGCGGGGCGGAAGATTTTGAATTCACATCCAGCTCAGAAGAAAATATGGAGGTGCAAGAAAAGAACTTTTAAAGGATGAGAGAATCCCGACATGAGGGTGCTCTAATGCAGGACGGAAATATCAGTGTCGGAGTTTTAAATGCAAAGACGAGTGTTTAACGTTGCATATTCACCACGCTATGGAGTCATTTTGGATAAAGCGAGCCAGCAGCAACCCAAAATTGATCTAAAGAAACAATAATAAACGTTTGAAGCAAGTTTGGGGGTTATTTTGCTTAATTGCTTAAATGTGCTTTGACCTCAGCCTCACACAGATCCACAGTATAAACATGAAGTTAAACTAAACGTCAGGAGCTGAACCATCATGACTGAATCACACAAAACTGCAGTGATGAAACCATCTATTTATTCTGACATGTAGTATATTAGAAGCATGTCAAGGCAGATAAACGTCCTCCACTAATGTAATGCTTTAATAGTGAATTGCTCAGATTATACAAGTGCTTGAACATATTTTCCTTTCTTTTCTCCTCTAAAGCCATTTTTAACTTATTACCCTTATTGTGGTAGTTTCATCACATCTTTTCATTCCCTATAAAGGCATCATGGGTCAACAGGTGGAGAAAAACTCACAAGAGGCTAAAGGCAGCGTTCAGTCTCGATGGAAAGGACATCAGTCCATCATGTGTAAAATACACAGGCAATATCTTAAACTCACATTCACAGAACTTTAAGACTGTCTTTGTACGATGACAGGAAGCCAGAATACCCCAAAGAAACTCACACACTGGCATGGACAATGTGGAAACTCAACACAGAAAAAATCAGAATAATAGATGACAATTATTTACCAAACATCTAAATTAACTGTTTTGATAATAAGAAAACATAAAAAAAAGATCTTTTTAAAGTGGATTTTTAATAATGTGAGGATTTCAAGATGAAGCCCACCATTAATGCATTACCACAACTCGCCGCTTGGAGGAGACAAAAACTCCAGTAAACATTGCCTGAATTCTATTTTTTCCCGAAAAACAAAAAAATAACCAACAACACAGGGCAGTGGGAAAGTTTCATTTAAAATCTTCAACTTACAGTTTATCCAGATTTTCCTCATCTCATTTCTCCAATGGCACCTATTTTTCAACAATTGGTGGAAAGCTTAGTTGTTTTTTTTTACAGTATTTCTTGGATTAAAAAAATATATGTATATTGAAAAGTGTACAATTCTCTGAATCCTGCACGGAAACCACTTGAGTCAAATACAGATGTGACAGATACACATATTGTCTTACAGGATCTCCACTGTCATGTTGGCTGATGTTATTCTACCAGTGTTGAGCCTCAATGAATAATGAACACACACTGAAAAACCTCACTGCACCTTGATTTTAGGTGTCAGTAAAATCAGCTTATATGAGAGACCCGTTATGATGTTTTTAAATCTGTAAGTAAAACCTGCTGAGGTGAAGACGATGTCTTCTCCAATAAACTTGACCGATAGAATCATCGTGATGAAGACTAAATGTTTGTTACATGATCCAAAATCACAGTCTAGTCAATAGTAATTTGATTATTTGTCATTTTAACTTCAATAAATATATTATTAGAAATGCATGACACTTGATACACCTTTGTGGGATGATGATGATGATGATTAATAATAATAATAATAATAATAATAATAATAATAATAATAATAATAATAATAATAATAATAATAATAATAATAATAATAATAATAATAATAATGATATAATAATAATAATAATAATAATAATAATAATAATAATAATAATAATAATAATAATAATAATAGTAATAGTAATAATAGGTATTGGTAAGAGGAATTATATTTTCACATACTATGGCCCCAAACTTTGTGATATGATGCTTGAGACTTGAGACACATGAAGCACATCAGGACACCCAAAAAAGTATCAGAATACCAGGGGAAATAATCTGGAAAATAATGAACCATCCGAGGACGATGTCATTCAGTTTGCTGACACATTACAAAGAGTCCAGCAGGGTAATGTTTCAGTTCATAGAAAACCTTCCTGATCAGCAGGTTTTAAAACACTCCTATGGGACTTTAACCACGCAGCAAATTCAATAATCTTATTTTCATGGGGGGGGGGACACTATAGGAGGAGAAGTGAGCCAAAAAAAAAAAGACACACAGAAGACTGGAAAGTTTTGTGCAATTTCTTCCAGCTTTCATAGAATTCTGTATAAATGTCTGTCAAGAGACTGAACAGGTCGGGGGCTACCGCTGACACAGAAGCGGCAAGGTTAGTGTTGTTTTAACCCAAGAACACAAACGATGGGTGATTTTCATCCAGGTAATTATAGGCATGTGTTTGTGCCAATGCAGATTCTGAAATTTATTTGCTTTTTTTTTTTTTTTTTTTATGCTTTAAGGCCTAAGTACGGTGGCCCTCCTGTGGTCTAACAAATGTATTTCTATGTTGTAAATTTTTTTAATATATTTTAGACTTTTTTGAAATATTTCAAATTTTCTTTATTCCGCCTATACATCTTTAAAGTATTTAAATTTAAACAATTCAACTTTTACAACATTCAGCTTCTTTAAACTTAAACAGGTTTGCCAAACTTTAGTGTTACAACATCTGTCCACTATTCAGGTGACACTCTGTTGGAGTCCAGCAAGTACTGAGGACATGTTCAATGCTGCTTTAATTCCAACTTGAATTCAGGTGAAATTATATCGGGTTTTGTCTTTTTTTTTTTTTTACGTTGTTTTATTTTGAAATGACACATCAGAACATCAAAATTCCCTAATATTGACTGAGTGGTATCTTGGGGTGATCTACTATCACTGTGATACGAAATGACCTCATAACAACTAGGAATGATCAGAATTCCTTATTGTTATAAAGTTATTCCAATTTGGAATCCAGTGAAATCGTGTAGTGTTTGTGTTTAGTCATTCTTAAAATTTTAAAGTTGTTTTATTTTGAAATGACACATCAGATTTTGCTAATGTTAACTCAATCCTGGGATAGTCGACAGGATCAATGAGGCAACTCATTAAATTGATTTTATTGTGAATTACAACATCATATTGTAGCAATACAAGTTAGAAAAAGAATATAACAAAACTTTGTCTAAAAAAAACCAAAAAAACAACTGCCTTCATGCAGTAAATACACGTCACTTCCTAGATTGTGGCGATAGAAAACCAGTTGCAGTCCCAGTGAGGACAGACCCAGCAGGTTAGAACCACACCTGACTCACGCGCAGACCTTACCTGACTGCAGGTGGGCGTGACCGACACCTCTTCCAACTAAACCGCACCCTTTCCGACATCTGAGATCGTGGACGATTCAAACCCGGTGCGACAAGAAAAACACTTCAAGTTAGCGAGCAACATCAAAAAAAAAAAAAAAATCTGAACCCGGGAGTTTTCCTGTTAAAGAGAGACTTTTTCCTGCCTCGAGGTCCTTGAACGCAACACTCGCTTCTGACGGTAGGATATCAGATTCCAACATGTTTTTTTTTAAAGCCTTGTTTTCCACCCAGGGTTGTAAACAGGCAGCTAACCGGTGCGTCCGCTTTTCAAAAACAGGCGTTTTCTCTCTTTATATAGATCCAGTGGTCTTGAATCTATTTGTTCCCACTATTTACCTAAAATCGACACTTCTGTGGTTTATTCTTAACCCTCAAGTTGCTTCACATGGATCCAACTGTTTGTGTGCCTGGTGTTTTCCTTTCTCTTCCTTCCTGGCTGAACTGTGATGTGTCTGCCGTTCCTCCCCATCAGCAGCTCGCCATGGGGGACATCCAGAAGGGGAAGAAGGTGTTTGTCCAGAAGTGCTCCCAGTGTCACACGGTGGAAGAAGGGGGGCGTCACAAGACTGGACCCAACCTGTATGGACTCTTCGGAAGGAAGACGGGCCAGGCAGATGGCTTCTCGTACACACAGGCCAACGTCAATAAAGGTGGGGATCACTGACCCCTGGCTTCAAACAGGCCCGAGGGAACATCATGTACATTAGTTTACACCACATACATAAGATTCTAAAGCCATCATAGGAAGGCCGATGTTGCATAATCATAAATGTCAGAAGTGACTCATCTGTAACTGCCTTGATGGGAAGCTCTCCTGGTGTGAGGTTATTCATGAACAATATTATGGAATTCTTTGCTCCCACTCGATAATGTTTGAGCAGCGTCGGTCTGTCTTCTCCACCCGAACAGCCCGAGCTGCAGGTCTGAACAGGCTTCCACCACTCTGCTCCGACACGACGCAATAAAAGCCTTGACACAGATACCCGAGAATGCAAGTGACACACCGCTCTCATGGGGTGTTTCTAATGTGTCGTCGTTTTTCCTTCCTCCAAGGTATCACATGGGATGAAGAAACTTTGAATGTCTACCTTCAAAATCCCAAAAAGTACATTCCCGGTACCAAGATGATCTTCTCTGGGATCAAGAAGAAAAGAGAACGAGAGGATCTTATAGCCTATCTAAAGGATTCCACCTCCAAAACTGAAAAAGAGTAGTATTTAAAAGTTCACTCCGTACATGTTTCTTTGTTACAACACAGCCGGCCACATTGCTTTGTGTGCAGGAGGCTGTTTTTAATCATCCTATGAGTCAGCCTTCCTGCAGCTCCTTTTCCTCCAGCAACCCTTCTTAAAGAGACGACTTTCTCTGGGACCTTATTGTTTTATTTTACTGCCGCTTGCACATGAATGCCAAACTCTGCATCTTTGCCACTTAAACTCTCACCGCACAGTGGAGTCCAGATTCTGTTTACATTTGCTTTTTTTTTTCTTCTATTTTTTGTGTGTTAAGTCTTGTTTGTTCACTTTATAATGGGTGGTAATGGATTTCACTGTTACAATAAGGTTGCACTTTAAAATGTGAGTTTCCTTTCTACTCGTGTATTTTATACATTTATATCAGTTTGATAAATGAACTGAGAAATCTTCGAGATTCATATTTTTCTTTTAGTTAATTGAGCCCCTTCATAGTTAAATTATTTTTTTTTTTTATCAGCTTCGTCCAATAATGAATTGTTACCAAACCATGTCATACTTTCTGTTGAATCACTGTGTTATTCGTTCTTTCGTCATATGTTTAGATGACTTTGATATTGTCCTTGACAAAATAAACTTAGAAATAAAATACCCTTGTTGTCAAATTTTGCTTTTGCGATGATATTCCAGTCACTGGTGTATTCATTATTTTACCAGTCAGTGGCACTCTCTACATCTTCACCCATTAATCTTCTCTGAGAGAGAGAGAGAGAGAGAGAGAGACCTTAACTGGTGCTCACACACCACGTTCTATTCACAAGCTATCCTGGGAAAACTCATACACACACAGTAAGAATATAAAAACTCTGTTGTGGCTGGGAGTCAAACCTTGATCTCCGCTCTGTGAGGCACCAGGGCTTCCCACCAAACCACGATACACAGAAACTATATTGCCGCCCTTTGCACCGTGTGACATTTGGACCACATGTGGTCTTCTGGTTGTTACTAATTCTTCCACATGGATAAAAAAGAAAGAAGAAAGCACATCTGTATACATAATGTATGCATTACAGCTAATGTGGCAGCTTTATTCTTCCTGTTTATCCAGTTTTATTGTCTTGCCTTTGCTGTGTTAGAAATTCACATTTTGTTATATCGCCATAAAAGACAAAATACAGAAAGAAATGCAGGAACTTGACTGACGCAGAGTCGTAGCAGTAGTTTAATGAATCCATCCTAATAACACAAGACATATTCAGTCTATTCATCTGTGAATTGCCTTGTGTCTTAATGGTGCCATATGAATAACCCCCCCCCCAATTTCCTTATAGTACCGCACAGGAAACATTAGGAAGTTAAAGTTATGCCATAACGTGAAGGGCTGTTTATTATTTATTTCTGTCGTGAACTAAAACATCCAGCAGAGGGCGCAATTGCTTTTCAAGAAGAAGAAGATGGGGGGGGGGGGGGGAGAAGAAGCTCATCAGCATAAATGTGGTGAGAAAACGTGACGGCAGTGAAGGCAGGCGGCTCCAAGTGTCGGACCTTTCCAGTGATCAGTAGAAGTCGATGCATCTGGTCCGGATCCTGCAGGACTGAGGGTGGGCTGCTCCCTGTGGCCTCTGCTGCGAGGAGAGAGAGAGACAGAAAAATAATAATAATAGGGGGTGTTCCTCCTTCAACAATTGTGTTGTTATTGAGCCGCGGTGGGGATCGATAAGTGGATCAGATTTATTAGCTGTCAAGATCAGCAACAGTGCGCTGAATGTCAGAGGAGCTTTTCATTTAGGCGAGAGGAGCTCCAGACAGCGTGTCTGCACCAGTGGGAGGTAAGACAGACCCTCTTCAATGAAAGGACGTGGATGTAGAGGACGTTGGTTGAATGTAAAGCTGTAGAATCATTTTTTTTATTGCATTTAATAATAAGATACTTGCTGTATTTTCTGCATGGGGGGGATCACATTGCTTGCAGGTGCATTCAAAACGTTTGTGTTGAATGGACGTGTGACTGTCTTACTATTGTTGACATGACTTGTGCCTGTGCGTGGCCTCCCGTCGGTCTAATTCTGGCTCAGATGGGGGGGCTGGTGACGGCTGGGATTACAGTGGTGGGTCTGCATCTGCTGCAGTGTGGAGCTGCAACAAGTTTGTTGTGCTATAAGGGGAGAGGGGTGTGTGTGTGTGTGTGTGTGTGTGGGGATGAAATAGTGACACCCTTCACATGGAAAAAAAAAGAAGAAAGAAAAGTGACAGCTGCCAGTGACTGCATTAGGCTGCAGGAAACGGGAATAGAGTGACAAGTTGTGTGTGTCTGGTGTGTGTGTGTGTATTTCAGGGGAATTGCACCAGCAGCATGGACCTGGTGAAGCTTGCAGTGTCTTTTCACATCCTTCTGTGTCCTGCATGGACTCTGTCCCATCACTCGTATGCCGACCGTCTCCTCTCGGCCCAGTCAGGTAAAGAAACACACCAGAGTGTGAGCCAGTGCTGCACACACACACTCCCTGGAGGGTGTGTACTGAGTGTACTGAGAGTTCATCCTGCAGCCGTGACGTGCTGTGTGTGTGTGTGTGTGTGTGTGTGTGTGTGTGTGTGTGTGTGTGTGTGTGTGTGTGTGTGTGTGTGTGTGTGTGTGTGTGTGTGTGTGTGTGTGTGTGTGTGTGTGTGTGTGTGTCGTCCTCTCAGCCTTCAGCTTGCTGGATGAGCCCATGAAGTTCGACCCCTGCTGTCTCATGTCACCTCCTCCGCCGCCGCTCTTCCCTCCTCCGCCTCAGCTTTGGAAGCGAGGCAGCCCTGTAGGTCCTCTCACACACACACACACACACACACACACACACACACACACACACACACACACACACACACACACACACACACACACCTGCTTGCATGACACGCCCCACATTTCACACGCCTGCTGTAACCCACTCGTTGAAAAACCCACTTTCTGTTTGATTGCCTGCTTGAAGGACGCCATCAGCATATTGGAGCCGAGTGTTTTTGGAGGAGAGGGGCAGGGAAAACAGAAGCCTGTGATCCATGGGTGTCCACCTGGACCTCCAGGCCCACCTGGACCGCGCGGCCCGGAGGTGAGGAACTGCTTCATAAGAAAATGCAACTCTGCAAGATCGATATTTATTTTTTCCTCCTCAGATGAAATCTCAAGTGCAGTGATATTATTTTTTTTAGGTTTGCTGTTGTCATTTTAAGGACAGAAAATGGTAATATTGTTAACAAAGCACTGAAATAAAACAAAATGACCTTTTCATTATTGATTTTTTTTCCCACACATCATGTGCTCAAAATAAGGAGACGTGAGCTGCATAGTAATCCGGTGTCATTTCTCAGGGTCGTGGTGGATTGCCAGGCATAAGAGGACCAAAGGGGGAGAAGGTGTGTGCTTTTGTGAATTATGTCCCTAATGTAGTTTTTCCTACAGAAGCATCTGTGTGTGTCCTTGTGTTCCTCTCTGCTCTAACGAGTGCCGCGTCTCCTCTGCCCTCATTTGTCCTCCTCCAGGGAGAGATTGGACGTCCCGGGTCAAAGGTGAGCTGCTCCTCCTCTCTCGCGCGTGTCCCCCCCCCCCCCCCCCGTCCGCCTTGTTCTTCCTCCGGTCCGTCTCGCATTGTCCTTGGAATAATGGGATCTGAATTGTATCCCTCTCGCCGTCGCCCTCGTCCCCCCGGATGCATCCCCAATCCCACTGATGTGATTTGTCTATTGATGTGCTCCGAAATATCCTCCTGCAGCTGCTAAACGGGTCACGCTACATTAGTCACGGTAGCCGCTGCAAATACGCAGCGGCGCTCGATCGCCATCCCTGGATGTCTCCCGTCATTCTCTATCATCCCACCCCCCCACCCTTTTCTCTAATTTCTCCCCCTGTTTCTTCCTTCTCCTCCGTTCCTTGGCCCGGCTCCATCAGTCCTCGCACTGGACTTGAGTCCTGCTGATCCAGCCTCTTCAGCACTCCACTTCTGCACTTTAATCTCCCTAAGTGCTCTTTCTCTCCGTGATAAATCACTCCACACACGCAGCCGCAGCTCCGTGGTGTCTCTACAGGCTGTGTTTTTTGTGTGGTTTTTTTTGATGACGTCCAGCTAAATGAGAGCAGGGCGCTCCACGGTACCGGTCCAGGTGTCACTTGAGATGTGAGGGTTGTTGCGTAACATATTTGGCTCTTCTGCTCAGAAGGAACTGGCAGCCGAGTCGGATCGATTAAAGTTTTTTCGTGCTGTCCAATATTTAGCAGCACTTGAGTGTCAGTGTTGATGCTTTGCACCTGCGGTTTCTCCTCCATAGCTAAACACGGGAGATCAGATACACTTGTGCATGTATTTCCTGAGTGAACCATGCAAATAAGATCTTAATTAACCCATTTTACAAGATTGACACATTTATTTTGATTTCATTGTTGTAGAATTAACCAAAGATGAGTAGTTTGCTTCTGCCAGCTTTTCCAAGATAACTTAAACCCTCAATGTACTTCTTTGATTTTGATGTGTTTTGACTCACGTTACAAATGTGTTACATGCTGATGAATCTCATCCAAATATCGCAAATAGTCTCATAGTTCTCGTTCTGGTGACAGGATAGGGATAAAAAGCTTCTGATGTGATGAAGGCATTAAAACTACTGATGACGCAATTTCAGCATCAGGCATTTAAAAATCTGACACGTTCTTTAATTTCATGCCACTTCAATAGAAGTGAGCGAGGAGTACAAGATGCATCAATGGCTTCAGTGAGTGTTGTTTCCGCAGGGTCGCACTGGAGCTCCAGGCCTTCCAGGGAAACAAGGACCTCCAGGATGGCCTGGTCCAGAGGGACCGAAGGTAACCATCATGGCCTTGCCTCAAGGCATGGACTCATATTTTAATGTAGTAGCATTTAAGAATGCTTCCTCTTCATTTATAGAGCAATACACAATGTAACATGAAGAACTCACATGTTTCTAGGGTGAGAAAGGGGATCCAGGACTCATGGGTTTACCAGGACTGAGAGGACCATCGGGAACAAAGGTTAGTTACATGTTTGCAGCATCACGTGTACATTTCTGCAAATTTCTGCATTAGGTGTTATTGTATTATCCTATGTTTGATTATTTTTTTTAATGTATTTGTTGTCTTTTCAGGGTTTACCTGGTTACAAAGGAGATAAGGTGAATCCTCTATGACATGTTCAAGGTGCCTCGTGTTTCTGCAGGTTTCTTTTTTTTTTAAACAGTTTTCTCACCTTTTTTTTCCTCTTTACTTCCGAAAAGGGAGCTCGTGGTGATCTTGGCTCAGCCGGACCAAAAGGCGTCAAGGTTTGATAGAAATGCTCTTGCTTTGACAGCAGAATTCGAAATTCACCTTTGAAAAATGTTATTACGCTGCTTCTTCTTCTTCAGAGCCTGTAAAGTCATCCATGTGACGATAGCTTTGATTTGTCTCTGTTCAGGGGTCCATCGGTTTGCCAGGGATGCTCGGCCAGAAGGTGAGGAAGATCAATAAATGGATTTGATTTGTTTTTTACGATTTGCTGCTTTAACTTTGCTCCTTTTCAAGGGTGAACTGGGACCAAAGGGGGGCCAAGGGGTCCCGGGGAGAAGAGGACCAACTGGGCGCCCGGGGAAGAGAGGCAAGCAGGTGGAGGAAAAATACAATAAAAAATGAAAGACACCCGTTTTGGCTTTCAAGTTTGACCGTCGAAAGTGCATCTCTCTTTATCTATATTCCTTAATTTTCAGGGCACAAAGGGCCACTCTGGATCCCCAGGAATCATGGGCCCTCCAGGACCTGCAGGGCCGAACGGTCATCCCGGACCACCAGGACCTCCTGCCTCGGGTACAGAAACACTAACAATTGACTTCCATTTACTTGAATGTATCACACTGACCTTTGTGTGTGTGTTTGTGTGTGTTTTCCATCTTTCACCTCATGCACCTCATGTGTTTCTGGCAGGTCTCTACCTCGTAGGAGAAAAGGGAGAAAAGGGTCTTCCAGGTCCAGCAGGTCGCTGCGACTGTGACACAACTCCTGGAGCAAATAATGCGCCGTATGGCAGCTACACAGACCGGCGCGGCGCCAGTAAAGTCACTGCAGTAAGAGCCTCTTTCCTCGCAGTGCAGCTCTTTAATATCCAAACAAAGCCTGTGTCATTACTTGATTAACATCAACTCGGCTGCTTACTGTGTGTGTGTGTGTGTGTGTGTGTGTGTGTGTGTGTGTGTGTGTGTGTGTGTGTGTGTGTGTGTGTGTGTGTGTGTGTGTGTGTGTGTGTGTGTGTGTGTGTGTGTGTGTGTGTGTGTGTGTGTGTGTGTGTGTGTGTGTGTGTGTGTGTGTAGATATATGTGGTCAACAGCGAGGAGGAGATGGGCCGTTTGAAGCTCGACAGTTCAATAGCATTCAGGAAGGATCAGAGGATGCTGTATTTCAGAGATAAAGATGGATGGAAGCCCATACAGGTACAAAACAAAAAAAAACACTCAAAGTATGTATTAGTGTTTTAGCAAATCAGAAATTGCAGAATATTTCCACAGTGTTTTTTTGGTCATTCTGAACTTTTTTAGTTTAAAAGTATTATTCTGATAACTACGATATGAACCAGGTTATTTACATCCTTTACATTTTCATCCACTGCACTCAAATCCATTGACATCGCTTATTATAGTCTCTGCAGTCTAGTTTCTAATTGTTCCTCTCCATGCAGCCCTTCCAGCCGTTCCAGTCCACAGAGAAGGTTCCGGACAGGGTCGGAGCGTGTGGCGATGGGAAAGTGCAGCCGCAGCACGGAGAGGAGTGTGACGACGGAAACCAGATTGTCACCGATGCTTGTCTCAGTGAGTTACATGTCGCCTTACACACGTGTAGAAGGGTTCCGTGTCAACGGGAACAAAGCAAAGAAGGAAGATCAATAGGATTTTTAAGAATGACTTCCTGTTGCTGTCAGGAACAAAAATTAAAAAATATACTGCTCTTGTGAGGCCAAATTAACACACACGGTCTCTAACTACAAAGTGGAGTGGCTCTGGGCAGAAGACCCCATGTTGTTCCGCCCAGACGTTTATGAGACCCCCCGTGGAGCTTTACTACAATGCGCCACCGAGTCTGAGCCCACGTGGCACCGGATAAAAGCAGCAGGCTCTCTGAAAACCTTTCCTTGATCTTTCATTAATCTCACCCACTCTCTTCTCCTGCCATCCCCTCTTTACTTTCTGCCTCTGTTCAATTCAATTAGCAAGAAAATGCTGGATTGGCATCGCTGAAACAGTTCGCAGTGCCAAAGGGATTAGTAACGTCCTCTCTCTCTCTCTCTCTCTCCCTCCCTCCCTACACCCCCCCCCCCCCCCCCCCCCCCCCCACTTCCTCTGTCACTACACTGTCCTTATCCTCTTGCTTTCGTCACTCCAGACTGTAAGTGGGCTTACTGTGGGGATGGATATCGCCACGAAGGCATGGAGGAGTGTGACGGAAAGGACTTCGGTTATCAGACCTGCAAATCCTATCTTCCTGGGTATGCTCGCTGGCAGAGCTCACAGCAAATACACACATGAAGAATGCATTTTTTTTTCTTTTCTTTTTCTTTTAGAGCACACTTTACTATTCAGGATGTATTCGCTTTACTTTTAGCTGCACCCATATTTCAAAAGCTATTTGAACAAGTTGTTGTATCTATACTGGATCCATCCTGGGTAGGATGGTGTATTATTGTCTCGGCAATACCTGCCAGGGTTTTAGACACATGAATTCTACCACTCTGTGAGTTTTGCAATGTATGAAAATAGCATGTATTTATAACTAGGTTGAAATTATTGAGAGTAATATTGACAGAGAAACCACACATTCAGTACCCCCTCATCTCACATCAAATTTGTCCTATGTAATAATTAATTTAGATTGTGGAAAACACAACACTTCTCATGTAGGCTCCATGCTTTAATTTGAGATATCTAGTTAGACTTTATATCTGGTATGCAACTATTACAATTGTTATAGAGTCACACTAAACCTTGGTTGATAATGAAATGTGAGCCAGTCTACATTCGGGTGATGTGTTCAACCTAATATCAGGCAAAAAAAAGTATTTAAATGTTTCATGTCATTTCTTTGAAAGTGTTTGAGGTGCACGTGCGAGATGTGATGATGAGCAAGTTTTCATATTTCCCACAGATCCTTTGGGCATCTCAGATGCACAGATTCTTGCCTGATTGACTCAACTGGCTGCAAGTACTTCACCTGAATTCAAGCATTTTAAAAATGGACACAGTCGATCTTTGCAATTCCTCTTCCTGATCAAAGGGGATGCTACTTCGGATTGCAACTGAAGTCAAACCCTGCATTGATATCTGATGGACTAAGAGCGAGAGAAGTACTAAAGAGAAAGCTCTTCTGTCCGCTCTGAGCCGGGGAACGTTACGGGAGTCAGCTTGAAATCGGCTCCCCTTCCTTGAGGGCTTCATTTTGTACTGGCCTCAGAGAACAGCTCCTTGCTATTGTCATACCATCGGCTGCAGCACTGTTACAGACACTGGCGACAGTGGGAATCATTTCAACAAGTTAATATGAATTATGTACAATTCAACTCAACTCCACAATGTGTATGACTTGCTGACTGTTAATGCAGAAATAAGCTGTGTTTTTATTAAGAAAGGATAACCTTTCTCTAAATGGCAGTGACATTAAAGATACTATATGTACTGTAGTATGCAAATCAGGGTTGTGTAAATGTGTGTATTCATGTGCAATGTATTTATAAATTCATGACGTGCAATGCATGGTGTGTTTCAATGCACTGCTTTAACCGGTGCTGTAAATGTGCAATCCAGAAGAAATGAATGTACTACTAATCCGACAGAAGGAAACTGAATGTCATGTTGTCAAGAGCAATAGCAAACCAAGAAAACCTGTGAATACCGCCGCAGCATGACGTCTCGAGACGAAATGAACACAGGAACTTGTGAATAGTTGATAATCTGCCTGCATGACTGTACATTTCATAAAACACTGTCTTATTAATAAAGATCGGGTACAAACCTCAGAGTCAGGGGAGTGTCTGAAGATGAGGGGGGCGGGGGGGGGGGGCGCGTGAGCCCCAAAGCAGCCAATCAGAGAAAAGCTTCCTGCAACAACTTGCCTGATGAGACTTCACTGCCACGTAGAGCTCCGACAGCTGCAGCTCCTGCACGTTTCCTAAAGTTTTAGGGGCCGTTTCTGCTCCGTCCCTCAGAAACCCGCGGGTGTCAGCATGCTGCTGGGTCTCCTGGGCTGGTTCTGCTCCTCCGTGCTAGCGGCGGTCAGCGCGGGGAAGCTGCCCGAGGCCGAGGTGACCGTCGAAGTCCTGCACAGACCGTTCATCTGCCACAGAAAGTCCAAGTATGGAGACATCATGCTGGTGCATCACAAGGGATCCTTCGAGAACGGCACCGTGTTTCACTCCACGTAAGGTCAATTTCATCTTTCAGGCTGACTGGGGGGGGGCACAGATAATGTGGGGGACCATGTGCTCAAGCCCGCAGAAGAAATACAAATGTGCTCTGAACGTTTTCTCTATTTCGTATGTTTATATTTATTGTAATTCCTTTTTTTCCCCTCTCCCAAACCTATACTTTCATGTGCTATATCTGCACCCTCTGTTGCTGCAACATCTGGAACTTCCTAGTCTGGGATTAATAACATCCAAAAGTGACTCCCTCGTCTCAAAGAATTTATTGAAACAAAACTCAATACACCACAATAAAAACATGTCAATGTCTCAACAACTTTAGCATCCATTACAGCTTGACAACACATCCATGCAGCTCATGAGGTTGAAATTAGGCCTGTGTCATATGAACCCAAAAGTAGTCTTTTTTTTTTTTTTTTTTAGAAAACTTGTTCATACAGAAAAAAACTGATATTTATGTTTGACTGCAGTACAAAAAAAAGACATGTCTCCAATTAATTAAAAACGTACACTCACTCAGTCATACACACGTAAAGTTGGCAAATATTGCACGAACAGACTTAATTCTTCAAGATGAGCTTTAAACAAGGGGCTGGAAATGTTGCTCACAGAAATGTTCTTCTGTAGTGACGTGGTGGCATAAATCAGTTGCTGCATGTCCATTGATTTGACTGTCCTGTTGTGCCACATGGACATGGACTCACCCAGTCTCACCAGCACACAGTAATGAGACGCTTCCTCAGCTCTGCTTGAGATTCTGTCTTGTGATTTTTATTTGAGGCTTGAAAAGTGACCCAAGTCTTACTTGCACAAGGACACAGTTCAAAGAATTACATTGAAAATACTGATTCCAGTCAAGAGGTTTTTACTTTGATTCTGTGTGGGACCTTCATTCTTTACTCTGGCCTTCAGGCAATGTTTCTAATGTCTGTGTTTATGTGCTAGTCGAGAGCACGGAGACCGTCAGCCGATGTGGTTCACACTGGGCATCAGAGAAGCGATCAAAGGCTGGGATAAAGGCCTGCAGGACATGTGCGCTGGAGAAAAGCGGAAACTCATCATACCTCCAGAACTGGCCTATGGGAAAGAAGGAAAAGGTACCAGCGTTTAATCCAAACCTTCACTGCACGGTGCTGGAAATGTTCTCTCCTTTAGTCGAGTCTCATGTATTATGTATTATGTGCATGTGTGTCTATTATACCTGTCTTGTTTTGAATGGCTTTCTAGGACTCCCACACTGAATGAAGGTTTCATTCAGTGACATTAGTCCACTTTTTCTCACCGCCGAGCATGTGAACAATACTGTGCTTTAACCTGGTAAGCACAAATCAGCCTTGATAACACATGTCCGTCTGCGCCTCACTAACATTTCCCATGCAAACAAATTCTGACAAATACCTCATGGCATTATTCATTATTGTGTAAAACCAGCTATTTTCTTCTCGATAAAGCACACTTTGTTTCCATTTCGTCGTGACTTCCTCTTTCTGTTTTTTTCTGCAGGAAAAATCCCACCAGAAAGCACCCTGACCTTCATTATCGAGGTGATGGAGATCCGAAATGGGCCGAGGTCACACGAGTCCTTTCAAGAGATGGACCTCAATGATGACTGGAGGCTTTCCAAGCAAGAGGTGAGGCCAACAACAATATCGGGAAATGTTTTTAGGTTTGTCGACTTATTTGACTATATCAGATATGATCAAACATGGTGAAGGTAAACAACAGGAAAATGCAGATTTAATTCCTCACTGATATAGTTTAGTTAAAACACCATGAAAAGGGGCAATGATGCCCTCAAACTATCAATGGTTGTTCACAGTGTAAAAGGAAAAGCTCCCACAGCTCCACCCTCCCATCCCATCAGAATTTTCACTAATAAAATAAGTATTGCTTAATCGAGCACAGTTATGTCTGTGGCGTTACTCGCCCACTTATATAGTCCTGCAACACATACTTTATCTATCATGTTGTAATCATTCTTTGCGATTTTATTACGTTACTCCTCTGTGCAATTGGATCTTTTCCATGTTTAGATGCACACCAATCTTTTTTCCATTTTTTTTGTAAATTACTTGCACACTAACAACATCTAGATGAAAAAATGTCCATCATTTAATATAATTTAATCTGAATGACACTATTTTGAGATATTTTGAGATGCCGTCATGCATGTTAACAACCTCTAAAATTAACATTTTCATTGGGGGAAAAAAAAGACTGGAAATGTTTCCTTGATTTACTCAATTTAATTATGGGCAAAATTAACTTTTGCATAGTAATTTTAAAATTTGTAAAAAAAATTTGAAGCACTTGTATGTATAGTTTAAATGTATTTATCTCATTGAAAATCATCCTAACTGTATTCTTATTGCTTCACGTTGCGCTCCCGAAAACATAATGGAGTTACTGCAACACGTGTATTTCGCTGGAGCCCAATCATTGAAGTTCATCTTATTTTTACACACAAGTTAAAATGTATCTCATTTCATTTCGCAGGTGAAAGTGTACCTGAAGAAGGAGTTTGAGCGCCATGGCTACCCTCCTAATGACACGCTGCACGAGAACATGGTGGAGGATATTTTCGCCAAAGAGGATGAGAACAAGGACGGCTTTATATCCTCCAGAGAGTTCACTTATAAACACGATGAACTCTGACGTCCCGCGAGGCTCTATACCAAGATTCGAAGAGTCGAAATATGCACAAAGAAACTCTCATGACATCTGAACTATTTCAGCTTTGTTTGAGTTTTTTGTTTGTGGTTCGTGGCCATTTTGTTTTGTGTTTTGTTTTAGAAGTGTTCATACTGTGGTAGATGTTAAGCTGTTGGGTTGATGTAGCCGGTGATCTTTTTCAGGGTTAATTTCATTAAATGTTTTTTTTTAGGAGGGGACCATTCTTAACTTAACTGTGGTTTCTGTGAGAATATTTCTTTGTAATTCAATTTTCCTATTGTTAAACAGACATTTTGATCACATAACTGGGTACAAGCTGGTGTAATAATCTCCTAACACTGTTTGTCCTTATTATAGTTGGAAAAATATAATTATGCCTGGACACCTCGGTGAGATTTGTCAATTATTAAAGTAATTTGAAACGCTTGTGTTTGACAAGTCGGAATAAGTGACAGTGTGTGAACAGAATCCATTGTCCAGAAAAGGTCTTGAGCGTTAAATGATTCATGTGCCGCTAATACCCTCAAATATATTTTGCGAATGTTTGTCGTGACGGTAAGTTGTCGGTGAGATAAGATGTTATTTTAGTGTTGTCATCTCAGCACATCAAGAGTAAACTGGAGGGCCAGAAGACTGTACGTATGTGAATTTGTATTTAAAGCAATAAAGAGAACAGGTGAACTTTTTAAACAAAAGGACTTTGGTTTATTTGGTGTATCACACATTGATCCAGTAGGTGACACTGTTTTCTCGGTGTTAACATTAGTCTGCGAGAGGAAGGAGCTCATGCACCACGTTTATTATAGAAGTTGGTGCTAAAACTGATACAGAGTCAGAAAAAATGCATAAATATATAAAGGCACCATTATTCTCTATATACATTGATATGCAGGCACCCGAGGTTCAGTTCACCCGGCAGTCCAAGAGAATAGTTCCCAAAACTTCACACATAATAACATTCTCACATTGTGTCTCTAAGAGACATCGGGTGTGCGCTATACAATTCAGTCAAGAGAGCTTCTGGTTGCTTCTGTTAATGTGGAATATTTTACTGAACTTTTAAACATTTTGTCAGAACATCTTTATCATTAGTGTTGTGTAAAAGGGTACTTGAGTTTACGCAACACTTTTTTGTGTATTAAAAACAGCTGTATAGCTTTTTAAGTAACAGTTATTAGGTCTTTTTTGTATTTTTTTTTCATTCTTAATTAAAGAGATCTCTATTTTATTTTTTTTTCATTGTAATTATTTAGGACGATGATTCAAAATTGCACTGGACATGAACTTACTTGATGCTCTACAGGCTGACCTTCTGATGGTACTTTATAATGGTGTTTTCCGGCATAGGGTCCAGAGTGAAGAGCAGATGAGAATATGTAATTTCTAAAGTAAATAATATTTACAACCCCTGCTTTATGATTTACAGTGCAGGTAAGTTGTCAAAAGTTCAAAAAAAAAAATTGTGTTATGAATGCAATACAATTCCATATGGTCTCACTATACATGTAAGATGATTTTTGGGGGTTTAAAAAAAGACCATAAAAGTGCTAGAATATGAAGGAAAACTTCAAGGCAATGTAACAAAAGTCTCTAATGAGTTTTCAATACTGAACTGATCGAGTTAACTGTATGACATTGGACAAAGTAGGACGACCCGGTTGTGAAAGGGTCTGTGTCTCTGTGTGTTTGTCGCATGTCGAGTCTGAGTAGAGCGAGAGTTGGGCGAACCCGCCTCCTCCTCATGCACATTCAAAACATTCCACACTGGAAAAGGTCAGAGCACCATCAGACCCGGTTTGACACTTGTCTTCACACGACTGCATGGCATATTTCACGAAGTCCGTGGCTCCTACAACCATCCGTTCAGGGACGAAGCTCAGGGTGGGACTTTAACTCATCTGAGGTGCGTCCTTATTGCGGGTGGTTTGGGGTTTACTGTAAAAAAAAACCAGCAAAGAGGAGGGAAAGAGACAACTCAGCCACTGACGACAGGGCGAGGATGGAAATTCTGAATGAGTTGAGGTGCTAACCTCTGTTTTCTTTGCTGGGGTAGGTCCTTGGAAACGGCTTGAATTCATCGGGTGGGGGTAAGTCTTCCACAGGGTGGAACTGGAACTTCGATTCAAAGTCGTCAGCTGAAATAAAATAATGCATTGGAAAGATGTCAAATGCAATTTCATCTCCAATAATGAATTTATCATAGTCGACGTGTTGTCGACGGTCTTGAGTCTCACCCAGGAGGTACAGGTGTCCGTTCCTGAGGCTGGATGGGAGCAGGGGAGGAGGTGGTGGAGGCGGAGGAGTGCGGGTGGAGAGCTCTGTGCTGGGGGAGCGTGCCGGAGGAGCTGGAGGAGGGGCGAGTCGACCCACACCTGTTTAGAAGACAAGTCGGACATCGGCGAATAAAAATCAGCGACATGAACATTTCTGTTAAAGAAGAACTAGGAAGAGGCAGTAATTGATGGACACAGTGTCACAGTTTCATTTGATGTGATTTGAGTTAAAAGTGTCCGTGTAACATCGATAATTTAGTTTATTTGATGACTACAGATTTAATGTTTAGACTTTGAGCCAAACTACAGCTGGAAACTAAACATAACTAAATAACAAAAGTGAAGTAAAAATCTATTTTAAAATCAAACAAACAAACTCTACTGCACTAAAACTGTAAACGACATGAAAGTACAAAAGTAAACTAAAACGATAAACATCACAAATATAAACTCCACCAAACGGTTCAGTTCTTACCTGCACTTCTGGGCACCGCCGGGGGCCGCCGGGTGGGGGCGTTGCAGGGGTACGAGGGAGGTAGCGGGCGCATGGCGGGCGAAGGCACCGGGGGCACCTTGGGTGGTGGAGGAGGGAGGTTGGATGGACAGCTTGGTGTAAAGGAAGATGGGAGAGGGGGAGGAGGAGGTGGAGGAGGAGGTCCCAGGGGGCTGTCGCGCAGAATTGGAAATCTGGACGGTTCAGAGTAGGCAGGGGAGGGGGACGGCAGGTAGAAGCACCCAGAGGAGCGGTCCCCCGGGGAGGCTGACGGAGGCTGGAAAGTCAGCGGAGGGGGTGGCGGAGGAGGTGTGGAGGGATGGGGGACAGCTGCGTGGTGAGAGTGCTGAACGGGGAGCCACATGGGCTTGGTAACTTGGGACGGCGGTGGAGGGGGAGGGCAGGAGGGGAGTGGCGGCGGCCGGCTGGCCGGTCGCTCAGGTAGGGCTAGCGGCGGGGGAGGCGGGGGCGGACCCGACGGGGGAGCGGGGTGGCGGCGTGGGCGGAGCCGAAGCGGGATAAGGAGGGAGCTGCCTGCTGCTGTGAGAGGGGGAGGGGGGTGCAGAGGACGAGGGAGCGAGTGTGCGGTGGGGGGGGCTTTGGAGCTCTGCTATCCGGTGGTGGTCGTAGGCGAAGGTGGAGTCGGCTGCAGCGGGGGGGTTCCACAGAGGCTTCAGGGAGGCTGAGGAGCTCGATCGGAACACTTCAACACACAACAGACTGTCACTTCACCGCTCGTCGTGGCTGCACATGATCGACTGGGCAGCCATCTGCGATTCTGCACCAACCTGAGGTCTTGCCCGCTGCGTCCCGCTGTCCGATTGGCCTGAGAGTGGGGAACCCTCCAGCGAACAGCCCACTCAGGGGGGGGCCCATGGGTGCCACCCCAGCAGACGAGCCCTGAGAAGGACCAGATAGATCTCCACTGTTTCCCTTCGGTTCTGGGATGGGGGGGGGGGCATGGACACATTCATCACAATCATCCTGTCAAGATCATTTTGTCATCACATGTTAAACAAAATAGAATAGAATGTCTTTATTGTCATTGAAACACCGTGCAACGAAATTGTAAGGTGCAGTCCTCTTTAAAGTCTAAAATATAAAAGAATGTGCTGATAAAAGCAAAACAACAATATAAATAAATAAATAGATTAAAAAAAAGTTCATAAAATGGGAAAAACAATACCAGTCAAACATTATTGAGTACCAATAAAAAGCTTCCGGACCTGATAAATGAGGCCAATTGCACGTTTTATTTTTGCACTTTCTAAATTGCAACAACTGCAATAACACATTCAAAAATTAAGCTTTGCAGGTGCTCAATTTAACAAATTCTGCAACGGTTTCAGCATATTTTGAAACTTTGTCATCATTTTTCCATTTGCAATTTGTTGCAGTCCAGAGAGATAGAGGGGATTTTTTTTCCTCGACAGTTTCAACTTACGGTAACCCTTTGTGAAGAGAAATGGGCTTCGTCTTGAAGTGAAACAGATCTAAATTTACAACATTTCCCATCAAACATTCTAAAATCCACTAAATATAAAAGAACAGTTCCCCCTGTAGGATATTGCTTTCTGGTGTGTCCTGACTATTTTACACATTCCATCCATCACACTCCCACATTTCAAAATGCAAAGCCCCTTTCCACTGTAAGAGTGGCTGAGTGGAAGAAACAAACGTCGTAAGGCGACTTTCAACTTACTATCGACAACGGGGGCGCTGCGGTCGTTGACCTGAGTTACTTTCCTGAGCCTGGCTCCTTTGTGGATGTCGGCCAGCAGGGCATTCCTTCCACCTCCTCCTGCACCACAATGGAGCTTCGGAGGCTCAAACGGACACTGTCACACAAAACGTAACAAAAAAGAGAAATTTTAACATCTCGATATGTCAATTTACCAATTTTCTGACAGTGTTTGATGAAGCAGACTGCATTGTGGTGAGCGCTCCCATTTTGAATCCAGGTTTGAGGGCATTCAAAGTATGGCGCTTGCATGTTCTCCCTGTGCATTTATTAGTTGTCACTGTGTACTCTGGTTTTCTACTCCAGTCCGAAAATGTGCAGTTGAACTTCACTTGCGACTTTAAATAGGTGTTTGTATTTGCTCTGTGACCTGGTCACTGAGTACCGTGTCTTCACAGTTCCATGGGATCAGCTGCAGCTCCACTGCTGTGGACAAATCATTTCAGAAGACATATCAACTCATCAAGGATGAATGAAACTGTTAGTATACTCCTGACTGACCACTCTGAGTCTGTAGGTTTGCATGCTACAATCTCCTTTTGCTATAAGAGAGTTTAAAAGTGTACAACACATCTCAGTTCTAACAAAAACAAATACAAATATGTATATTTTTTTAAATTAGACATTGGTGGATGGACATAAAGGGAGTGAGAAAAAAAGTAGTCAAACAAAAAGGAAAGGTGGTTAAATTTGTTAATGTACATACTGTAGATTTATACGCAGTTTTTTTTTTCTTCTTATATCTTCATGAAGTCAGAGTGTTGATACTGAGACATCCCTCTGCGCCAGGGCTCTGCGTGACGGCTGCAGCAACTCATTTAACATGAGAACACTGAGGAAATATAACACTCCTCTGCTACTGAGTCTGCTAACCGACGTTTTCTGTGCGAGTGTGTGTGTGTTTGTGCACGCGCACACATGCGCTCAATCAATAATGCAAAAAAACCCTCCAGGTGTTTGGTTGATGGTCAACAAAAAGGATCCATGAGTCAGTTTAACTGTGCTGGAGAGAGCTGGGGGGGAGGAAGGATAGAAAGACTCACCTGTGGCAGGGCAGCACTGGGTGGAGGAGGTGGAGGGGGTCCTGGGGGAGGTGGAGGAGGAGGAGGAGGAGGGGGGGCCGGCATGCTTGTGACTCACACACCTGCAGAAGACAATAAATGGCCTGTTACTAGAAAACAAATGCAAAGCCACAGAACATCTTACTGGGGGGGGGGTTGTCTTTCTTTACTTCCAGGCCCGAGGCTGCTGCTGTGTAAAGGGGAGCGCTCGGTGACCTCCTACCCGCTTCCCTGAACAGGAAGCGCTTTCACCACCCTACAGCACAAAACAGGAAACAGCAAGCGCTCCATCCTCTCCAGAGAAATCGAGCACATCCCCTCCCGAACGCCCCTGCTGCTCGTCTTCCCACAGCACCCCTTGGCAGAAGTTGAGACCAGAACAATGGCGAGTGTTGTGTGAAAAGTAATGGACCCCTAACCCTCGCTCAGTGACCAAAAGGCCCTCGCTGCAGTGGCTGAATGGAAAACACACACTCAGGAATGTCCACAGGAAAATGCAACAGCGTGCAAACACATTGTCCTTTTTTTCCCCTCCAGACTACATTGAACATCAGACGGGATGTCTGAGAGCAACGACTTTGGTAAACAAAGCAAAATAAGAGATATTTGCTTTCCAGGAACACCTCCTCTCCAGTATGATGTTACAAGCTGATGGTAACTCAGCTGTCAACAGTTTACCAGCCTACATTCTTGACAAGTTGTCTGCCAGGACTAAAGGACTGAAAACAGCCAGAGGTTTGTGCACATCCAGGCCTTTGTGGCGTCTGCACACGTGCCTCCTCAGCAATTGAATAAAACACCGAACAGTCCCTGTTTTTGTGTCTGTTTTCTCGCCTGTCCCACTGTGACCACGTGCATGTTCACGCTTCCCTTCTTTGCAACTGGCCGACTGTCCTCTGTTGCTATTTCCATCTTCATATCTGTGTCAAGCAGCCACGCTGCCAGGTCTGATCTTTAAAAGGGGCAAAGCTGGACCCTGGGTGGCTGAGCCCTTTCAGAGGAGCTGCTGTTTCCCCCTGACCTGCAGTATCTTCTCCCCTGTGAGGTAAAGCAACGAGGAGCTGCAGCTTTAACATGAGTCACATATTCTCAATTGAGGAAAGGATCTTAAAACGTATTATGTCCCCATTAGTAAACACACAAACCGAATATGTGACCGTGGGAAGATGTCTGAATAAAATGTATTTATTTAAGACAAAGAGAAATATGAGAAAAAAAAGTAACTCAAACCAATTAAATAACAGATTAAAACCACATCAACAGAAGCCATTCAACTGACTAGAACTCATGCATTTCATACAAAACAAACTCACTTCTGCGAAACGAAATCCTTCATTCAAACAATTCTTACCTTCACAAAAGGCCAGTTTATACTGGAAAAGCTTCAGTGGAAATAAAAGTCGTTACAGAAGTCTTCTCATAGCGGGACAGTGAGTAAGAAAGTCTCCCAAGTTATTTTTAGTGAGCAAGGACGCCGCTTATCGCTTGTGTTGACTTCTGCTGAAGACTGTGACGCTCCAGAGAACACCTGAAAAAAAAAAAAAAAGTTCCAAAACTTTCCATCCCTGTTTTTGTTTCTTTTGGATTTCTTTTTTGTTTTCCTCACCTGAGAAGAAGCACACACACCCGCCGGATCGGACGAAACAACGGCGGCCTCTATCTGTGCGCACCGGTTTATTCCCTGTGAAACGCAGCGGGAGGCGTGCAGTGCGGGAGCGCACCTCACCGCCCAGAGTCCTCGCTGGACCAATGGAGAGACGCAAGGAGGGGGGGGGGGGCTCAATGTCATCGTCTCATTCCGGGCAAATAGAGCCATAAAACCTTCCCTCACTTCCAGACACGCCTCGGGAGTCAAAATAAATAAATAAATGAATAAATAAGCAAAACGCGTCATGCATGAATAACGACGAAGAAACTGAGTGATAAATGCATGTTGCAGTGTATAGCTCAAGACATGTCAGCACACTTTTGCCCTCTTGTGTTTTTACTGATGTATTACAACCCGATTCATGTGTTGTAAAGATATTTAAAAAAAAAAAAAAAAAAAAAAAAAAAGCAGATTCTAAATGGCAACTTAGATAAATACATGGCAATTTTGTTGGCAATATATTTTTCATTTTTTCATTTCATTAATCATGACAAAAATGTCATGACTATTGTTGATGATGTCAATATACTACTACAAGGGATGATATGTTTTTTGTGTTTTTACCCACATCCCCAGCTCTTTTCACTTGGCCACAAAGGGACAATATAAAACACAAAGTATGCCTCAACCGTGCATCAACATTCTGTCCAAGAAAATCACAAACACTGAAAATCGCAAACACGTCTCAGAGGTCAAAGGTCTCTTTGCCCGGTCCAAAGCTTTTATTCATTCATTTATTAACGCTGAAGTTAATTTTTCAATAACTCTTGGAATGTAAATACAATGATTTAACTACACGTCACCGACTTCAAAGAGCCCAGAGTCATGACAGCCTCTTGTTTGTATCAGTCACAAGCATTTCCATGGACATGCAGGTGTCGGTATACAAGCACACACACCTCAAACTTTAAAAGCAAGAAAGGAATGCAGTGACACAGGCGTGCTCCTCCCTTAAACTGCTAACGTACCTCCGGCCTGGGCTTGACATCGGCCATTGACTCTATATATAAACTCTAAGTGGCCCTTTTTTTTCTGGGCTGAATGTCTTTCTCAAAGAATGTAATATATGTAATCTCACACAAGTGTAAACACACTGCCTGCCAGTGGGATTCTCATGTCCTCGTGGATTTGTTACTCACATTGCTTAAGATGTTTCTGACGTCCTTAAAGACAACCCGGAAGCAAATTTCAGCCATGTTTGGACAGGGGGAAAAAAATGCTAATCGATCTCCGCACAGGAAGCTGAAGCACACAGAAACATTTGCAGATGCAGCAGATATTGGGTTTATTTTACCTTCATGTACGTATTCACAGGTAATCCAAAACACAACGTGGTCCTTAAAAGGAAAACCTGCCTTATTTCATTCATTTTTATGTAACTTTTTTTTTTCATTAAATTTCAGGAGCAAATAGTTTTGTTAAGGGTCCCGTGTGTAAATAAATATGCTATGCTTTATTAATCAACAAAATATTAACTGTATTTAGCCAACAACAATTGCTGTGCTGCTGGCAAACGTTTTTCACTCACACATATACTAAAACCATGTACACCTTCATAGAAATCCTTCTTACCCTTTAGAATCAACTTTCTTAGCATAAGCATAAAGAAAAAACAAAAAAACATTATAGTTGTCCTTCATTATTAAATAGATAGACTTCCTGTTGCAGCAGTATTATAGATATCATATAAGAACTATAGTCCTGAAGCACATCACACATCTCAAGCACTGCGATAAAAACCGTTGAGCTCTTTTAACAAGTACAGCAAGAGATTTACAAAGAAAATTTGTGCCTCTTTTTTTGTGCATTGATTGTACAACATCACTGGCAGAATGGTTCAGTAACCATCATGAACAGACACGGATATAGTTAACGTCACTTTACAGTGTAACTGTAAACATCTGCGGCACAAATCGGGAGAGAAAATCAACATCGATTCAATCAGTTCTTGTGCCACATTACAGATTTGCTAAAGAGTTCCGATGCCTGCCGTCTTCATCATCACCATTACAACCAACAAAAACAAACGTCTTGGCACGCCTCAAGGGAAGGAAGCGTCTTCACACGCTTCAGTCTCTTGGAAGCATCTTTACGCAGCAGTTCCTTTTGCGACCATCTTCTCTTCACTGCCACCGTGTGTCTTCGTTCTCCGGCGCCACGTTCTCAGTCTCTTTCACCGGCGCGGGAAGCGTCGAGCGCATCTTTTGCCTGTCCTTGAATCGGCCCGATCGCGAAATTTTGAATTTCCTGATGGAAGTTTGCTCGTTAAAGATGGACTCCAGATGGGAGTCGTCAAACGTGTCGTCCAGGAAGACGTCACAGCTGTTGTAGGAGCCTTGCTGGCTCTGGGCCGGGTCAGCGGGGGTCTTGTCTGCAGCGGCAGGGGGGTCTTTCGGCTTTTCAATGTCCGAGCCAGAGGTGGCGACTGAACCCGAGTCCTTGGAGGCAGTGGTCTTCCACTTTGGCAGGAATGCCTTCCACCATTTGGGCCTTTCTGTCATGTCTGACAGCAGGACAGCACCTGGAGAAAGAGACATTACAATCTGCAGTTGTGTTCTCAAGCTTTACCAAACACTTCACTTTTTCTTTCTTTTTTTTTTTGGCAAATTCATGAACTCTGAGTCAGTAATTCCACCTAAAATCAATGTCCAGGACATACTTTGTTAGAATATGACATTAATTGTCTGAATTTAATTGCAGATAATTTAAGTCTCACCATAATGTAGTTTTTCCTCATATTTCTTCCGTGTGAGACAAAGTCTTGCCAACTAATCCTATGAATAACCAGTGTAACCATGTTTAGCTGCTTTGACAAACTGGTTTAATGAGTCGTGAGAACAGAAGCTCAGACGAAGGCAGTGATTCACAGAGGAACAATACAAACAAAGCACAAAAGTCCGAGGCACTTACCTGAGCTGTAACTTGAGCTGATGCCTTTAACTACCCAAAAAAATCAAAGTGTAAAAACGTGTAAACTTATGGCTGTGCTGAGATGTTTATCAGCGGCACTCAGCCTAGTTCTCCAGCAGCCAGTCACCTGAATCACCTCAGACAACAATCCCTCAAAGCCTCGCACAAATATCCAGTCCACGCACGAGCCAGGTGTGCTGCCCCATCACCTTCGCCTCCATCAGACCTATTCCTGCCCTCTTCCCGGCAAATTATCTCTTATCTCCCGCTGCAGCGGTTGAAGGAACACCTGAAGGAGCTTGACATATTTATAAGGACTGACTTTCCTCTTCTCATCCAGGCAGGTTTCCGCCTCCGAAACTCTCCTCTCGGCATACCTGTCCTCACCCCTGATTGGACGAGGCGCTCCGGGCGCGGTCACGTGACCGCTTGCTCAGGTGAATCCACGGCCGCGGCGGGCGGGGCTGCTGGTTGCCTGGCAACATCGCCTAACCCATGGGAGAGCGAGAGTCTTCGGTATCAAAAAAAAAAAAAAGGAGTTCTTTGTATCGGCTAAACCCAACCCAGCACATGGAGCCAAATGATGCAGCTTTTCTTTTTTTTTTCTTTTCTTCTGAACGCCCAGTAGTTTAGGCTTTGACTCGTCACGCGAAGGAGTGGAACCGCAAAGCCAGACGTTTATTAGCGCTGATTAAAATGTTGTTGTTTTTTTTAAAGCCCTGATAATCAGCCGCGTGCTTCTCAGCCACCCTGCACCTGAGAATTATGAGACGCGTGTGCATTTATGCAGAAGGAAGTCAACTCGACTTATGAGGAGACATTACCACACCAAAACGTGCAATTGGAGTCGTTGTAAGCGCACATTAAAGTGAGAGGAAGCGCTTTGGACTGGCGCCAGTTTCATCCGCTGCCGTCTCGTGTCTCCCCTCCGGATGTCCCTGCTCTTTCCACCTCAGGACTCAGATCCCCCCCCCCCCCCCCCCCCACAGTCCAAAAAACATGCATTTGAAGTTGACACGTGACTATAAACTGTAGGAGCGTGTGTCTTCATCTTGATGGGACACCACTGTACAACAGGCTGGTTGAAGGAAAAGGGAAAATGAAATATCTTACAGTCTTCAGAAAGTTGTGAAAGTGATCATAATTAGATGATTCGTGATGGTTAATCTTATTGATGTGTTGAGTTTGCATGTTCTCCGTGAGCTTGCATGTTCTTGACACATAAAGTAGCTTAGTATACAATAATCCAAGTTAGGAAGCAAAATAGGGGTGAGTGTGTTGTCTGTGTCGGTGGTTATCAGCCCCTTTGTGTTGTTCCTCCTGTGATTATGCAGTGACCTGGTCAACAATTAACCTGCCTCTCACCATGTGATGACTCTAACACTCTTATCTAACACTATTACCACTACTAAACTATAACCACTATTGTCACTAAATATAATGGCTAAAGAATTCCTGTACATGTTCATCCGTTACATTATGCATGGAAAAAGCTTGAACTTTTTTTCATACTTTCATTATGCATTATTAAAAAACAACACACATGGCTGTCATACCTAGCTTCGCTTAGATCAGGTAAAATAATGACTTCTATTCACAAATAAATGACTAAATGAATGACATTCTTTGACACACATTTCTATAATCATCGAAATACCACTGGATGCATCATATAGATTGCATGTGTGCAAGAGATGTTGGTGATAGGAGGGCAAATGTTTCAACAAGCTCCATTTTGCCTCCGAACACATCAAATTATCCTGAAAATTAGTTTGTATATTTTAAATTAATACTAAAATGAAAATAAATGTAATGATCTTTTATTCTTGTACAATAATGAGAGAGACTATCACAGTTTGTACTGTCCTTAGATCATATTTCTTCAGCTGTAGGCAGAGAGGTTACATCATCTCGATGTTATGTTGTCCTACTAAAAGCAGTTTCTCTTGTTTAAATGGTTTCTGTGTCAGTTGGTGCCAACAGGAAAGACCCACCGAAACACAGGATCAGAATGTGGATCAAGAAAACGTTGTGTCTCCCTCTGAGAAGGAATGAAAGGTATGGCTGGCCCTCTCTCTCTCTCTCTCTCTCTCTCTCTCTCTCTCTCTCTCTCTCTCTGCAGTGGGACTCTGCATACTTTGGGGACTTCCTCTCCTTCGACCTCCCTTCCTCGTTGAAACTCTGTACAGTTATTTCTTCTGCCTGCTGGTAATGGAAACCTACTGAACATTGTATCGTATCCCTCCCGGCCACACTCCTTTAAATCTTCATACATTTTTGGATTCATGAACACAAACACATAATAAAACGACAAACCTCAGAGTTGAGTAATTGCACTTGGTGAACGGCAGTTGTTTCACTGATTAAAGGGTTAAACTGTAAAAAGGCACAAGACGTCCAACCTGGTTGAAAATCCAAATTGAATTGCAAGACTCCGCATTTATAAAAAGCAATCACATTTTTATGAAATTGAATACTCACCTCTCAAAAGGACGGCGCTCACGTCGCTCTAAACAGCATAATAATCACAGGATGTCATCTTGTTGCATAAGATCTGGGTTTTGCTCTGCTTTTCTCACTCTTTCTCCCCTTATCTTCGTGATCTGCTTTCCTCTCCATCTCACTGCAGGTAGTCTCACTGACGGTCGATCATTAACTATGAAAACTACAGCAGAGAGAGAAAACACCCAGGCGTGCATTTTTAGATAAAGATCTCCACTATAAACATTACTCTGTCCAACCACAGAGCACAGTAAGAGTGCGAGGGAGAGGGAGCGGATCATTGAAACTTAAAAACACATGGAGAATGTGTGTTTGAAAACTAAATGCTTCTCTCAAGAGATTTTGAAACAATGACCGTTATATAAGGTATTCCCTACATCAACTGTTTCTACCCAGTGGGGGGGGGGGGACGGACAACTTCTTTCCATTGCAAATCAATTTCATTAACGCTTTTGTTCGGCAGTCCACCTGGAGGAGTAGTCATGCATAAAGGAACATTATTTACCACCTGCTTTAAGTGATAGTTTACCTGATCCTGCAGCATTCACATCTGCCCTGGCTCATGTGGACAAAAAAACTAAATCTAAAAATAAGTTGCTACATTTGTTTGATTGTTGACATAAACTAGTTGTAATTCAGTTTAGGTCAATAAAACACGCTATCATTCAGATTCTCTATTAAACAGTACAGTCATCTTATATTCACCCATCAATCTTATAATTCATCCAAATTAAGCCAAGAGCTGGTGGAACCGATCCCTGCTGACTGCGACAGGATACACCCTGGAAAGGTCACCAGTCGATCGCAGGTCAAACGCAATCTCATTTTCATACCTACGGGAAAAATTTGAGTCACTGATCAACCTCAACATTTTCTGGACGTGGAAAACAAACTTACAAGGAGAACAATCAAATTTTGACAGGGAAAAGCCCCCAAGACCCGATGGAACTGGAGATTTTGTGTGAGGCGAGAGCTAACCACTCCACCACTTTGCGGCCTTAATTTGTTAAACCATAATTATATGGCTTTAAATATGAGTTTAATTTACACTCTGTGATGGATGAGAAACCTCTGAATGGGCGTACATCACTGTTCTGTCGTTGGCGTTGGCAGGGAGAGGCTCCGGCCTCTAATTGAGCTAAAGGGAGTAGAAAAGGTAATGAAATGCATGGATAATAAGATGCTCGTGTGCTCGTCACAGAAGCAAAACAATCTGTTCTTAAGTTTCAAAGATTTCAGTGGGGTGGCTGTGACTCAGAAGATGAAGAAGAAGCTATAACGTTAATGCACAAGGTTTCTTCAGCAGAAATCCCCTGCAGCGGCTCGAGTATGATGGAATGAATATAAATCTGTTTGACAACAACTAAAATAATATTTAGTCAAGTTAGAATGCTCATCATGCAAAATACAGACTGGAAAAGCTCAGTTCATGCAGCAGTATGAGAATTGCATGATGGACAGGATTTAAAAGAGGTGTGTGTGTGTGTGTTTTGTGTTGTATGTGTGTGTCTCTTTGCTTACATGTTGTGTTGCCTTTTGTGTTTTGGAAATGGTGAGCATGCTGTCAGCACAGTATACTGTATATATTCATTTGATCGAGTGGGGTGGACCGCTGAAATGACAGCATAAGAAAACTACCTGGTGCAGAATACGGTCAAAATCACACTACAAGCATATTCTGGATGGTATTACTTAAATGTTTATTTAAAAGAGCTGTTATTCGCATATTACCCCAGCAGAACACTTTGTTCACAGAGTGCTGCTTACTGAAGGTTCTTAGATTCTGTAAAAGAAGAATGGGAGGCAGAACATCCAGCTCTCAGGCTCCTCTTGTGTAGAACCGGCTCCCAGTTTCAGTTAATGAGGCTGACACAGTCTCGACTTTTAAGGTTGGACTTAAACTTTTCTATTGAATAAAACCTACAGTTGGGGCCGGTTGAGGCCAGCCTGACCCATTTTCTAGTAAACCTGCTGCCTTGTTCAGCTGTTAAAATAAAAGGTTTTTTTTCATGCTATATAATTGACATTTTTACATTAAAAAAACCAACATATTCGTGATTAAGATTATATTATTATAACTTTGTAATTCTTCCTCTTCTTATATGTAGCTTTTGTCTAACTCAGGGTTGTGGGGTGCACATTTACACGACACTTATGGGTATTTTTAGTAAATGGAAGGAAACGATAGTTCGCAGAGACCATACATGCAAACTCCACACAGACCTGAACTTGGGTCCTTCACACCGTGAGTGACTAAACCACTGGGCAACCCCCTGTTAACTGTAATAGAAGTCCTCTCTTCCTTTTTGTGCGGACATAGGCTAAAAAAAGACATATTATGCAAATCAAACGCACCCATTTAGCCGTGCATGGATATTTATATCAGATCCGAAGCACATGGTTCAAACTGCGTGTGCTTGCCAGAGCTCACGGCTTTGATGACGGAAACACGCTGGCATTACGCATTTGTCTTATGCGTATGTGTCGAGTAAGTCTTTGTGAAGAGATAAACCTGAAAAATCTCTTTTCGTCATTGTGCAACAACAGGTTGAACCAAGGTGTGCTCAGCCTGGGAAAGAGAGCAGGACGGCAGCCAGTTGGACTGGTAGAGTCAGCTGGCGATAGAACAGGCCCAGCGAAGGAAGTGAGTGGCTACTGTATCTAATGACACAAACACAAGCCTTGTTTACTCGCCTGCTCGGACAATACAATACTTTGATGGGTCCTCTTAAAGGCTGTTTCACCCACAGACACCGTCCTGGGTCACAACCGCAGGTTATATATGTCACATTTTGAAGGGAAATAGAATTAAGAATAAACAAACCATTCTCTATCTGTTAAATGAGTGGAGTATAAAAATATGTATTTAAAGAAAGTGCAACAAGTAATGTTTATTTTAGGGATTGATTGCTTTCTTTTATTTTTTTGGGAGCTCTGAAACTATGAGTTAAGGTGCTGCAGATGCCTTCAGGAATGCAGAAAGGAATTTAACAGTTAGTCGTCGTTTTCTTTGTACCTGTTTCTTTAAAATTGCATTATTATAAATAGACACAGAAACAAAAGGGAGGTATGCAGAATTGCAGTAGTGTACTTTCAAAGCCTTTGAAAACATAAATTGTGATCCGAATGTGCATGACTACATGAGCAATGTCATACAAATCACTGCATGAGAACAGTGGCTTTGTCTAATTTGACTTTGTTTTTGAGCTTTCACATCATGGTGATATTTTGAAAGTGATGGAATACATAAAAAAATGTAAACAAGCACAACTACTGACACACTCACTTCTTCTAAATAAGACATTAAAAAACTATTATTTGTCCAGGTGTTCCAACAAACAATAAATTATATGTATTTTATTACCTTTAGTATAATAAAGCTTTTATTTTATTTATTTTCCTTTTCATGCCTTTCCTAATCACTTAGTTTTAATGTTTTCATGCATTGTGAATTGCCTTGTGTCTGAATGGACGTGTAAACAAATGGACCTTGCTTTGCCTAGTAATAGTGCATGGATAGATTTCCTTCGAAATATCCCATGCATTCACAGAGGTTTTACATGTTAACGTAAGCTTAATAACTTTAGAAATAAATAGGTGCTGTGGCACTTTACACCATCTGATCACAAGATAGAACCAGAAAGAATTAATAGCACACTTGCTTTCTAAGATTTTAGAGAATGTGAATAAAATGCCCCAACATGGCAAAATCTTGAAATACATTTGTTTCCGTTCTTTATAGACAAGTACTCAATTACTGATGAAAATCACTTAATAGTTATCATAAAAGAAACAAAACAAATCAATGTACTCTTTCTTGGGAGCTTTTATTAAATCAAACAGTGCAGTACACTTGTGAGAATGTGCACACAAACCAATTTCTTTTGTAGATTTTAAGACACCGTTTGGGTATTTTGTGATATTTTTGTTTAATTCTGTTGTGATTCTTCTGTCAAGAGTTCCCAGCTGTTATTCGCCGGTTGTACTGAGGAGGGCGCTGCTGCACTAACATCAAGTTAGCACGCGGAGTAGAGTAGAAGAAGATGTTGCCAGCTGCAGTGAACGTCACCGAAGAAGAAGACGAAGAAGACACGAGCACTCTCATGTAATCATAACATGACCAAGGTTATCTTCGAGACAGCGGAGAGAAATGTGAACAACATTTGACCATTTGTCGAGAACGGAGTGTCGTTTCATTTGGGTGAGGAACAAAGTTAGTGTCGTGTCTTTGTGAGTCAACCAACCGGCGACCGGCATTTACGAGCTAACACGTTTAGCCTCTTAGCTAACCTGAGTGTTCGCGAAAGTGGCAACAAACTCAGTTTTGTTTTGTTTTTCTACTAATGTCGAGAGAAGAAACGAATCGCAATGTCGCATCTGGCTGCCTCCTGCTCAAGTAGTAGTGATTTATCTTCGTTCTGCCTCTTACTTGGAGTCCTATTGAGGGCCAATGTCACGTTTTTACCTGACATGAATGGTCCATGTTACCAGATGATTCTACGCCGAGGTTCGTGAGTGATGATCTCCAAACAGGTGTATTGAAACCTTCGATCTGCTGCTGTATCTGTTAAGTACAATTAAACTAGTAAATATATACACCGGGATTGTTCACCTCTGATCCTGCTTGTTCTAGATCTATGCCTGCAATGATGAAGGGCATGATTCGTGTATATTGAAGCCGGTAGACCTCTAAAACACAGGGCGGTAGCTTTCCAGGACCAGGATTGAACGCCCTGATGTGAATATAAGTTGTCGACATGTGGAACTAAAGGTGAGGTGCAACCTGATTGTTTACACGTGTCTCCAGGTCGCCATGAGCATCCCCAGTTTCTTGTCCACCACTGCCCGAAGCCTCAGCCATAGCCTGCTCTCTCCTGCCCCCGGCCTGCTCTGCTGCCGCCTGCTGCCACCAAAGTCTGCCTCCAGGTAAGAGTCGTCCTGGTTGTGCTCTCGTGGCTTATTTACTCTGTAGATCCAAAGAGGATAACATGTCATTAGGGACAGAGGTCATAAAACTTTATGATACTGGGGGGGGGGGGGGGGGGGGGGGGGGGATGCTTCAAGGGTACCAGATTCTCATTATAAACCTCTTAGCAATTCATGTTGAATGATGAGGGTCAATTTATGTGTAGGCGCTCAAACAGTTTTTAACTTTTACATATTTAGACACGCGACATCATTTATTTCTGTCCTACTTGACTTTTAACAGGCCGTGAAAACTTCTCATTATTTTCCAAATACCTTTTTTTTCTCCAATGGACGAGTATATTTTTAGAGATTGGTGAAAAAACTAAACATGATAGACTTTTTTTGTTTGAATCTATCTATCTCATTTGTATATCTTGTTGTTTGTATTGGCTCTTAAAAGTCCCGTTTGCCACCAGGAGACAGAAGGCAATATGTTTGTTACCCTTCATCTCACAGACTTGTTTTTACTGTTAGTCCATCTAAATGTACTTCCAAGGTTTGATTTCTTCTCTTATGTGTCACTTCACACTCAAAGTGACCAAAAAAAAAAATATATATATATATATTTTTGAGGATTGTGTTGGTACTCTGTACATGTACAATCTGTCCTTTCTTCAAACAATACTGACTAAACTTTGATATGTAATACGATCAACACACGTGTCAATGTTTAAGCTTATTAGCCGTAGAAATATTTCTTCGCTGTTCCATGAATTCATTCAGAGCAATGATTAACAACATTTAGTCAATAAATGTCCTTACTTCTAAGATGCTTGACACAGTTGACTTAGCCTCGTACCTATGTAATGTAAAACTTTGAGCTTTTTAACAGATATCTTGACAAATAAATTTGAGTGTTGTTATTGATATTTTCTGACTAAAATCCCTGAAATGTTATTTTCACCCACTCTTACCTTCATTTTTTTTTTTTTCAAACTCGCAGTAGTAGGAAGTCAGCAGTTTCACGTTAACTCAAAACTACCCACAAAACAAATGGAGCGAGGGAGAAAACCAAAAAAGTTTTCCTCCCTAAGGGAAGGTCAAACTCCACTTGCCAGTTTAATGCTCTTACATAAGCGAGCAACTCCGCTCTTCACTTACTGATTAATAATGGCTCATGTACAGGACAACTGACCAGAATGTGTTTTCATGTTTGAAGAAATATGTCTTCTCGAAGACAAATGGACCACCTGGAGAGGACGGCAAGCAACTCCCGGCAAAATGTGAGTTTCTACTCTTCAGAAACGGCCCCGCCGACCTGCACTGCCTGTCCTGAGATTATTAACCGGCTCCTGAACTTTCCGTCGCTTCAATGCGTGTCTGTGTCTGACGCCAGGCTCTGTATCCGGCTCGAGTCTGTGGGATTACAAACGAGTCCGAGACGGTAAAACGATTTGAGGATAGCAGTCCATCCTGATTTTACCTTCAAAGCGGGACAATGGTGAGTAGAAGAATTGAGAATTAAGACAAATTGCACTCTTCTTCACTGCTTTGGAACTGTGTTGGTCTTTTACCTTGTAAATTGAGCTCCTATAATGTAGAAATACACAAAGTTGTTTTCTGGGTGGACACTTTATAAAAGGAGGAATACGTTTCTGCTTACAAACTGGCCTTCTTCTGACGGCATTGACTGGATTTATTTGGACGTTGTGACAACAGCGAGAGACTGCAGTTAAACACTGTGTGACATGCTGGTGAAGCTTGTTTGTATTTGGCCGGTTGTACTGTATTTTATAGTTTTGGAACTGTCTCTCGGGCAGAAAGGGCCATTATATTTGTACTTCAGAGCTATAAGTCACTGCGTTTCTCTTTGACACAGGAAAGGAGTTTAATCTGACACTTTTAGCGGCTCCTTCATATTTGCCTGCAGTGATCCAACGTGGCCACCTGGTGGCAGGAGAGTGTCAGATTTGTCTGTGTGGGCATTCGATTTCTTTCAAAACTTTTTGCAGATGGCCACACTTGCAGATCTATTTTGTGGCATTTTCAAGCAAAAAAAAAAAAAAACCTGAAGGAAAGCTGAAATCCAGAAGCAGCGAAGTAAATTTCTCGCTGCTCGATGTTCTTGGATTGACTCATGTGCTGGCATCTTTGACTTGAAACTCGGATTGCTTCTTCTTCTTCTTCTTCTTCTTCTTTTGACTGATGCCTGACATCAAGGAGTGTTTTTTTTTTTATCTTCTTGTGAGTCTTTTTCGGATCCTAATATCCAAGTCGAGCAATTCTTGGATGAACGCAGACTTCTTTTTGTTCTCTCTGGAGCGCCGCCAGCGTTCACTGGCGTGGCACGTGCACGGGCCCATACTGTTGGTGGGCGGCGGTGAGAAATAGACCTGGCAGCCAGTTACCCTGCAGTGCCCGATAATGAATGTAAATAGATGGAAATCCTTGAGTTTTTCATGGTGGGGTGGGGGGGGGGGGGGGGGGGTTGGAGGGGACGGGGGGGAGCAGTGTTGGTTGTAAGTCTCCAGGTGGGAGTGGAGGAAGAGGAGAAGGAGGTGGTTGGAACATATGTGTGCATTTTCACAGCGAATTCATATTTATGGTGCCTCTGAGGGTTGTGGAGTCAGAGTCTCTGTCTGGTGGAACACTGGGTCTTTGTTTCGGTGGAACATTAAGACCTACTGTCTCGCATTGTTGTGTTTCCTCCGCGGCGACTCCGCCGCGCTCTCCGATTGGCAGATGGCACCGCGTCGAGTCGCCGGGACCGCGGCGCTCCACTGTGAATAAACCGAGCTTAAAGCAGAGCGGCGCTCCATCTGGTTTTATTCTCGCTCTGCTTTCTGGAACATGCTTCCCTCCTTGACGAGGTCAAAGGTCAAACGCCTGCACTGACACACTGACCCCCAGTCCTCGGTGGGTCTCTGTTGAAGTGGCTATTGTTAGAAAGTGTGAACTGTCAGTCACTATGGTCAAAAGTGCTTTTGGGGGGGGGGGGGGTGGGGGGGCTGCATTATTCTGATATATTTGATTATATATATTTTTTTTTTACTTGATAAAACACACACTCATCCCCTGTTCACATCTTCTTATATTAGTAAAAAAAGAAAAGAAAGAATCAGTAGTAATCGTTCTGAAAGGACCAGATAAAACAAAAATCTATCCCATCGAGCGCTTCCCCTTCTTTCAGTACGTTTCATATCACAGTCACCCTTTAAGACATAAAGCCGGTTCTTGGCTTTAAAACCTTTTTTGGTAAATTTCATTGCAGAATGCAACTTGCTTTGATTTAAGTAAATCATGAAATTTTAGTATTTGTGATTTAGAGGCTCAGTGTATTAATATAATCTCTATAAACTGCTTGGTTTTGCTTCTTTTCTGCAGCAAGTGTATTTTTTGGAGATTTGATTTTGTATATATTTTCAACTACTTATACACAATAAGAGATACAGGAATTATTGTTTTTATGCTTCTGTTTGTTTTTATAAACAAAAAAAATAAATATATGTACCAGTGTCGCTTCAGCAGAGTTTATCATCAATAAAATCAACACATTTATGGCTAAAGTTAATACCTCTAATAAAAAGAAAAAAAGCACAGGAGACCTCCGTTAGTTAATCTTTCCTCTGCAGCTCTTCCTCCATGTCACAGTCATGTTGTTCTTGTTCTTTTTCGTGCAGGGTGGACTTCTTCATCCCCGGTGTGGAGAAGGTGGGAGGTTTCTCCATGTGCTCCAGTCCACGTTTGCTTCAGCAAGAGGGGGTGATTGAACTGGCTATTAAATACGCCAAACACCCCCCGGCCCACTGGGTCCACACCACGGTGAGTGACAATGTCCCACTCTTTGTCACGTACAGATATAAAAGGTTATCTTATTGGCCGATTTAGAATGACATGTGGTTTATTGACCAGAGGAAACGTTTCGGCTGGTTAACGAACTGATTATAATATAGTTTTGATTGTCTAAGTAGTCGATAAAGAGCAGGAGGTTTAATTTTGTCACGTGTACCATTACTACACAACACAAAGTGTTTTTTTATCAGTGCATCTGCCAGAGAAACGTGAATTCTACTTTCACAAACACTTGAGACCAGATTTGTTATTTTTTCTTCGTAGCCATATTTAACACGTTTCACCTCCTTTATTACAAAAGGTCAACAAACTTAAATATGTTTAATTTGTATAGAAATCTATAGATTAAAAAAACGGCTGAATGGAATAAATTTCCTGTATAATATCTACTGATTGCGCGTGTCGTTAGTTATGTACAATATCACAATCAAGCATTTTTTATTATTATTTTCAAGCTGAAAGCATCATTATGCTGCAGAAGCCATTAGTGCAGTAAATACTTTGTCAAAGCGATGGATTAAATCGTCGTACAAAGTTCTAAAACTTGCAAGTATTCATTTCGAAGCAACAAGTAAAAAGGTAGAATCGACTAAATTGACCATCTGTTATGGACTTTATTGTCATATTAACACATTGAAGGCTGAAGCGGAATAAAATACAGCAACGAGAGAGTAGAAGACGTATTAAAAGTTTGTTAAGAGCTCAGTTGAGTCCAGTCGACTCTGTTGGCCTGTATTACAATCTGTGGTGTCTAAAGAAGACCACCTGCCTTCAGCGGTCGAACCGCCACAGAATAAAAGCTGCTCCTGGGTCTGGTGGTTCTGCTCCCGATGCTCCAATCATCAGTTAGCAGTTTGGTTTAAAAAAAAAAAAAAGAAGAAGGATATGTGTGTCAGTAACAGTAAAGTTACTTGATGCCTATAAATAACCATCTGTCATCCACACAGCTGTAAAACAGTTTGGCTGAGGTGTGTGTGTGTGTGTGTGTGTGTGTGTGTGTGTGTGTGTGTGTGTGTGTGTGTGTGTGTGTGTGTGTGTGTGTGTGTGTGTGTGTGTGTGTGTGTGTGTGTGTGTGTGTGTGTGTGTGTGTGTGTGTGTGTGTGTGTGCAATGATAAGAGTGATGCAAGAAGACAACAAGTGGAGCAAAACGATGAGGGTGTAAAGTCATGGCTGAGGTGGTGAAGAGATTGGAAATGAACATTGCAACATAATCACATTAAGTGTCGGGTGACGTCCACATAGTGTGTGTGTGTGTGTGTGTGTGTGTGTGTGTGTGTGTGTGTGTGTGTGTGCAAAGCTGCAAACGCACACATGTAAAAAGTTGGGATACATTCCAGTGAAACCCCAATTTCACCACTTAAACCTTCACTTTTTATACCATCGCGACACTGATAACCAAAAGGCTTGCGGCTGTTTATAAGCTCATCAAGATGTTCAACACAAGACCCACGTTTCCAGACGTTTGGCTCACACGTTCACTCTCAAGGGCAAACGGCTTCTATTTTGGGGGAGTGAAGGTCAAGGTCAGAATGGCGTGAAGAGGTTCCTCCCGGTTGGTGAGCAAACGCTTTGCTTTGCAGCCGCCTCCTCGTGCTCGAATGTGTCTGCAGCGTGTGAAGCGGTGGAGACGAGTCCATGAGGATCACACGCCGAGGTGTTTTGGCAGCATGAGTCTTGTGTGGTTAATCAATCTTCTTAAGTTAAGATAAGTTGGAATTTGAAACCACAAGACTAATGAAGCCAGTGGAGAATCTGCAGGTAATCCTGTGATCGAACATTCTGTCCACAGCACCTGCTCGTCAAGTACTACGCTCTCCCCTTCGCTGCTACTTGTATTTCTGCGAACAATGTGTCCCTTCTCTTTCTGCAGCCCAACCAATTTGTTTGCGGAACGTGTGTGTTTGATGATGAGCCTTAATAAACAGCTTTTGAGCTCCTGCTCCCTGTGTAAATAAGTAAAAGAAAGTGGCGTGTGCAGCTTGCCGGCGTTCTGAGACTCGCGGCTCTGGGATCATTTGATGATCCCTTTGTTTGCTATTGAGCCGCAGGAATAGTGTTGGGACCGTCGCGGCAGATTAGCAGTGCATGCATTATTATGTAGAAGTGCGCTCGTGTTGTGCAGAAGCAGATGAAGGCGTATTTACCGCTCCTTCCCATTTCAAAAGACCTTTGCAACCAGTGCAACCGCTTCCACCGGAGCCATTGGTTGGCTGGCGTAAAAACAGCATTTCTCACTTCCTGAGGGAAGTTTCACATTCACTGGCGCTAATGTATTTTTCAGAGATTTAATATTTCATGTCGCAGAAAAGGTATATTTCAGCTGCTTATCAGAAGGAAGTATTTGAAGTTTCTCTGCTTCACAGTCGACTGATCTTTTATTTAATTTTTTTTCATTCTTCACCCCCTCAGTGCACAGTCGGCTCCAGTGTGGCCATGCGCGTCGGTGGAGACTTCTTCTTCGATCCCTCGCCGTCTGACCCCTCCGTGGATCTGCTGCTGGTTGCTGGTGGGGTCGGCATCAACCCGCTGTACTCCATCCTGCTGCACGCCGCCGACCTGCTGCATCTCAACCGAGCCGCCAACGTAGGCTCCGCCCACCTCTGCTACAGCGCCAAGAACAGTCAGGAGCTGCTCTTTCAGGTGCGTGTCCGCGGGACGCTTTCTGCCAGGGCGTCCACTTTAAGGGAGGGGCCGCATCGCAGATGTAGTACCTCCCACCTTCCGTGTTCCCAGAGCTCCATCATCGAGGCGTGTCGGGAGTTCCCTGACAAGGTCTCCTGCGACTTCCACGTCACGCAACAGAGCGCAGATGTTGACTCACACCTCCAGCCATTCATCAACCGTAAATAATGCCTCCACTCCTTCCTCTGCTGAGCCCAGTGTGATTGAGGGGCTGTCACGTCCGCCACGCCGCTCCCTCTCTGTTGATTTATCTGCGTCATCGTGTAGAGCAGCTTTGTCAACGGCACGAGATTCTTCGTCTTATTTCACTTTCTCGCCCTTCAGGTGGGAGGATTACCGAGGAGGAGCTGCAGACTCGCGTTGACCCGCAAAGGACTTTGTGTTACCTGTGTGGACCCCCGCCCATGATCGAAGCCTTTTCAAAAGCCCTCATGGACTTCGGCCTCCCGAAGGACAAAATCCTATTTGAGAAGTGGTGGTAGGACACCGTCGCCCCACCCGCCCCCACCTCCACCCCCCCTGCGCGTCCCAACAAAATCTAAATGAGTTGCCCTCCTGCCCTGTATTCCTTTCGCGAGTCATCAGGGGTGAGGGGACGATCGCGAAGCAGAGGGAATGGAAAGCAACAGAAATTTCCCAGTGATCCAGATATTAATGAGCAGATGAGGAAGCGTTAGTGGCGGTCCCTGCTGCCGCAGCACCGATCCGCCGGGACCGCCCACTCCTCGGCTCACGGCTGACTCACAAAGACAATAGAGATGAATTTAAACTTCCTGTGATTTAAACTCTGCAGCCTGAAGCGGGGAATGGATATATTGTTATGTAAATGTTACATAGCTTCAGCTCCAGTTTCATTTGTGACAAGTACTTGACTTGCCCGAAGGTAAACCAGTACTTTTGTTGTTTTTTTTGCTTTTTTGGGGAGTTTTCACCTTAATATTTGCACTCATCTATGCAAAAGCAATAGTGTGGCTTCTTTGAGAAGATTGATTTGCTCTTATTTAACTTCAAAAAAAGCAATGAGGCTCCCGAAATGTGAAGCTGTTGCTTTAAAGCCTCAGGAGGATCAAGGTTGTATTATTTAACATTGTACATGAGTGCTTAGTGACCATTCTTTTATCACAATACCTCAGCTGATTTTTAAAGCTGTTTTTTTTCTGAAGTGTTCTATTGTGTGTGTATATGTACACACACTTACCGATACTTTTGAAACTGTTTGGCGAATGAGCTCGACTGAGTTGCATCGGCTGCTTTTCACATTTCACACCCCTGAGTGTATTTTTAACGGAACTTGACAATCTCCCACATTCTGGCAAACATTTCACCTCTTTTCACTCATCCATCTCGTATAGTCTCTCCTTCCGTTACACACACACACACCCACAAAGCGGTTTCTCATCCCGGGGTGGAGTAAGTATCCCATGGTGCCCTGTAATGGAGCCTCCAGGTGGTCTCTGATTGGCTCGGATCGCTGAACATCCCTCGGAGATGGTTGCAAGCGTCTTGTTGCCGTCTCCCTGCGGGGGGGTTTGTGCTGTTGAGACTCATTTTTGAGTTGTTTCTGCATTTTCTTCCTCATGCGAGGAAAAGTGTTTATGATGATGATGTGAGAGTCAAAGGAAATAAAGGAAATCGAGTCAATCTGGTTTCAAAACACTTTTTTTATTGACCTTGCTTCTATATTAAGGCCCACATGTTACACGAATACACAACACAGGTGGCGCAAGTAAGAAGTAATACATAACTGATTTGAACACATTCCGTGGGGTCAGAGAAAATATCGAGTCGGCCAGGTCTTTGCCTCGAAATGTACTACAACTGCCTTGAAGCAGTGCAGCTAAAGATACTAATGCGTCAGTGCAGTTTACAGATAAAGAATTCAAACAGCATATGTCTGTTAAATCCAGACAAATTAATCATTTAAAATTTGATTTAACTACCAACAATGCATGTACTGTGCAAAACACGTAAAAAAAGAAAAGAAAAAAATATACTTCCTCTGGTGGACAAACTGAAATCAAGACACTTTTTGAAAACTTTTGACATCACTAACACTCTCTCTCTCCCTCCTTTGAGCCAGTACTTAAGAATCTGGCAGGTAGTCTATTACATATTCAGTTTGAGGTTTTTTGTGCCTCGACTTTATCTTAAATTAAATTCTTTGCTTATAAAAATACAGTGAGCCACAAGAAATCAAAACTTGGTCCCATGACAAGGAAGCAATACTTGAGGCTTGGAGACGAGCTGTAAAACGGCCGCATGTTACTGTTCAGTCTCATATTTGATTGACTGCAGCCAGAGCACAACACTTTCACCCCAATTACAGGAGTTACGACCTCAAAGACTTGTGAATGAACGCGCTGAACAGAGCCCAGCCGCAGAACGCAGTGTAACTACAGTGTACGTATGAAATGCAAACTTTTCCATTTGACAGACTCGTGGGATTTCGCTCTTTTCGCCGGCTCCGTGCCAGAAATGTCAACAGACTCCGGAAAACAGTTGCTGTTTGATCCGCTCCTCCATCCTCACCTCTTCCTTGACCCCTCCGTCATCGCCCTGACAAAACTCTGTCCATCTCACCGACTTCTCCAACCTCGACAGCGGCACCATGTCAATGTCCGTTTCCTCCTCCCGATCCTCGACGGAAGCCCTGTTCTCCAACGGGAGCAGGAAGCCCCTCTGATGTCGGCCGTACTCGTCCCTCTCGCCTCCACCTTCCCGAAGGCTCGCGCTTCCTCTGTCCATCTCCTCTTCCTCCTCGTCCTCTGTTGTGTTTCCTCTCAGCCTGTCCATCTCCGTCTCTATCAAAGGGGACATGTTCTCTCTCTCCTCCAGTGATTCTCCGCTAGAGTTCTTCTTTGTCTTGCTGCGACCCCTGAGGTTCAGCATCTGAAATCCAACAGATGTGCTCAAGAGACAGTTTTGTGCTGCGTGTCATGTCTTTTTCCTTCTATCTCTCCAGACACCTGACAAACTACAACAAAGCCCCTTTCATTTATACCTTTATCCCGTACAGTTTGAGGCCAACTGCTTGCCTATTATTAGACTTTTCGCCGAAGCGGGTTTATATTCACTGTACGTCCCATATTTAGTAACACAGCGTTTTAATGGCACCTTCTGTGACATAAAGTCACGTCCCCTAAAGGCACAACAGATGCAAGTGACAGATTCGCTGCAGAGACGGAAGGAAAAAAGGAGACAAACCTTAAAGTCTTTTCTCTTGCGCTGCAAAATGGGTCTCTGAAGGAAAAGGATTTGCTTGGTCGACAAACTTCCATCGCTGTACAAAGAGAGAGAAAAACAGGGAGCCGTTTTAATACAGTTACCTGCTCATTAGAACATGAGCAGCTTGCTGCACGCGCTGCGCTCTCGTCTCTGACAGGTTACGAGATAACACAAGTTAAGCTATGGTGTTTCTGGGCACGTCTCCCGACAGATTTATCAAAAACGGTTTCATGTTGAAAGGAGCATGTGAGCGTGTTGTTTTTTTTTTGTCTGTGCTCAAACCATCTGTCCTTCTCTGGGCGACACTGTCGGTCCTAATCAGAAAAAACAACGAAACAGGAAACATCTTAGACACACGGCTCGTGACTCTAAATTGAACAAAGCAGCAATTAGCCCCAAGCTGAGACGCATGATTTTTATTTTATCCAAAGTGATCAGATGTAAAGGAAAGGCTTGTTGGATATTCTAGTTTCTTTTTAATCAAGACCCCACTGAAATGGAAAATTGGGATGATTGAGTATCATTAGATGAGCATTCCTCACTTTCTTTTTCTGTAAAATCTCTTGACGGCTTTTTCTTATTTTATCGATCATATATTGAATCTGTGATGACCTTTTCTATTCCCTGCTGGTTTGGTAACCTTAGCGTCAGGTCAAAAAAATGCTCTAAGCCGTGTCAAAAGGACTCGCAGTAGTATTTTGTAGGAGTTCAACAGTGTACCCTAACAGACCTGTACTTTAAGTATGAAGTGTTTTTTTTTTTTTTTATTGAAATGCAGTACTATGTAAAACTTATACAGCCAACGTGTATGAGTTGGCTTTGTCTCAGGATCGATCGCCTGTCCTGCCATGTCCACATGCCGGAAGTGTCATTGGACTCCAAATAACAGGGTCTCGGCTGCCATCACCATTGCTGTGTTGATTTATGCTTGAATCTGACAAACTGTGTGAAGAGCTTTGTTCTTTTATCAATACCTTAAAGAACTGCAGAAAAGTACAGTTTGTTTTTCCCCCCCCAGTACAATCAAATATCACAATGGTGTCACAGGTGTTTAAGAAGCGGTGCTGGTACCTGTTTGTCTTGACGATCGGAGTGGGTAACACACACATCAGTCTCCATCCATACGGTGCTAAAGACTGCAGCAGAGGGATGTAGTCTGCTTTCACTACCACACCCTGAACAGAGGGAAGAGACGGCACATCATAAAAAAAAAAAAAAAACCCAACAAAAAAAACTAAAACCTGTCGACTCTTGCATATGTGTATTGTAGAAATTGAGGTTCAGCCCCAAGAGAACACTCACAACTACTTTTCATTCATCTCCACTCTCATTTATTATCTGTCAGGAAGCAGCACACGCTTTCAGTCAGAAGGATTTCTCGAAGCGCACGTCTCGGAGTATTAATAACTCAAAAGACTCACATCAACAACAGTCCACTGCTCAACCACAATGGCATCATAGGAGGTGTTTGTGGTCTCCTCTGCAGAGCTCTGGAGGATGAACACGCTATCCACAGCTGAGACCCCATTGTCTGGAGGAAAAACGGGGACAAATTAGAGGCAAAGTCAGGAGACAAACACCGCATTCAAAACGGAACTTCCAAACTAATCTCCATCCTCCAATCTCTCACTCTTGCTCCCTCGCTTACTTTTGGCTTAAGCCTACTTATTCCATGGGCGGCTGAACAGTGACTTCTGGTGTAAGCTATGGACTTTTCTGCACATAACACCATGCATGTCATCCATTAGCCAGCAGTGGAGCAGGGCCCGACAGCCTGAGCAGCTTTCTCAGCCCGTCAAAAAACCTGGCAGAACTTAAAGTACCGGTAGTGAAAATCGTCTGCTTAAAGCCAGGGGTTAGAAATATTTTAAGCCCCAGTTTGTCTCACTTTAAAGTGGTAGATTTCACAACAGATGAAATAACTGTATAACATGACAAAGAGGAACTCCACTCTGCTGGTGTTGGATCTACATCATAGATCATCCAACACCAGCAGAGGTGGAATGAGCACAACTCCTGTTACATTGTTTCTCAATTACAAGTGAAAGTCGTGCTCGGAAAATAGTCAAGTAATAGTATTAGTTACTAATTATCTTTCAAAAGAAGCATCCATTTCATTTTACTTTAAAATAACAACATTTAAAGCACATTTCTCTGTGTATGAAATAACAGGATGGTAAATAAATGATAATTATGAATAGGGATTCAAAAGAATTGATCAAAAGGTTTAAAAAATTCAAACTGATTTGTGATATGAACGTGATTCTGAAGCATGTATGTATTTGTCGACAAAAGATCATTTAAATGTGTCTTTCTCATTTCATTTAATTATATCGCATTAAATGAATGAAAGCCGAGATAAAAAAAAGGTTGCAAATGATACTAGTTGCATCAAAATACTCCATATTGAGCCATTTATCTCTCTGGGAATGAAATTAATCAGGAGGACGAGTTTGTTTTTTCATTTACATTAAAATGCATTATTTTAAGAGATGTCGGGATGCATAGACATGAAAAAAAAAAACTTCTTCTGCTTGTTAGAGGTTTTTTTTTTAAGTAGATAAGTCTTTATATAAAGTATGAAAATGTTGTACCGACGACATTAGTTTTTGTGGTTTTGCCCTGAAGCTTACTCTATAGTTTCTATTGCCTCTATCAGACTTAAAGTGAAATCACTTGCAACAAAATGTGTTTTGACAGAAGAATGGTTTAACACACATTTTTATATTTCCCCCCCAAGGGAGCCCGCTGCACACTGAACTCTATTAAAGATACATGTGTTTTGATGTATTTCAACCCCCCCCCCCCTCCTTTTTTTTTTTTCTTTTTTGACAGCAGTGGGACAGCGAACAGCCACAGGGGGCGCCATTACCGTCTCCGAGGTGGAAGAAGCCATCGATCAGCTGCGCGCCGTTGGTAAAATGCTGAGTCATGTGATCCAGCCAGTTGGCATCGAGTTCGGTGATGAGCTCGGCCTCCTTCTGCACTCGCAGCGGCACCCTGAGCGAGTAGAACCTCAGCGAGTCGTTCAGCTCCTCCGTGTGGTTGTACAGCGCAAACAGCTGCATCCCTGCGGACACAGAAATGGGGCAATTAGAAAGTGCGGGGAGCGCCTCGCCGATGAAGTGTCAAGCGATAAATAAACAAAGAGACGAGCTTACTTACTAGCCTGTTGTGGCGACGTTGCACCCTTATCCCTGTCCGAAGACTTCAGTCTGATGTGGTTGTTGTTGTGCGTCGTGACCGAGTCTCGCCCGTCGCCACGGGCGCAGTCGGATCTTCTGTAAAGGTCACGATCCAGTTCTGGCGAGCTGAGCCAGCCGTCCGAGCCTGAGCCCCGTCTTTCCCTCTGATCGGGGCGAGTGAAGTGCTTCTCGGCGGAGCCCGTGACGTTTCGTTCGGCTCGTGTCGCGGCGCAGTCCTGGTGCCTCGTTGTGCCTGCAGAGTCAGGTGTGCTCTGACCAACCTGAGCTTCTGCCGGCTGCTTCACTCTGTCACCGCCTGGTTTGCCCCGACCATGAAATGTGTTCGTTGATTCGTTACCAGCAGTCTGCGAGGTTAAGGTCTGTTCATTAGATTCTTCTGGAGTGTGTACTGAAGTGGGTTTCAGGGGGCCGAGGTCGGGTTCTCTTGACACTAAAGTGTCACACGTGTTCCACGTAACGTCACCGCGATCCGACTCTGGAGGCGCGGAGCAGTAATGATCCGGTTCCACCTCGTTCTGCTGTGGTTCCTGAGGATCTGTTGGGCTTGTGTTTGCACTCAGAGGGTGCCGATGTATAGGAGAGGGGCTGGAATGTAAGGACGAGAGCTCCTCGGGGTCCCAGTGCCCCAAGTAGCAGGGCCCTCCACCTGGCTGCTGGAGAAAACCCACGAACATCACCCCTTGCTCCGCCACATCCTGGACCTGCAGGGGGCGGGAAAAAAAACCCAAAAACGCGCATGCGCACATACACGCAGACACACAATGTTATCAGCCATCCACACCCATGAACTCTATTAGAATAAATCTGAGTGACACATAAACATAAAGCGGCACCACAAATAAAATTTGCACAGTCTCTTCGACTATAGTCAGACAAACAAAGCCTCATTTACACACAAACAAAGGCTGACATACGCAGGGTGGATATTCTGCACAATAACAACCTACCTAATCATCTGCAAAGATCAAATATTCAAATGACAAAAGGACCTCATTATCTCAACGCATCCGTGTGTGTATACGTGTGTGACAGTGTGTGCGTGCGCCGCTCCCTCCCATGGAGCTCTGGTGGTTAATTGTCAGTTGATATTTGGGCTGACAGTTTCAGACAGGCTCGACGGGAGAGAAATCAGATTGCAAACTACCACCCAACAATAATGAGACACATCTTCCCCTATTACCGACTACTTCTGACACTTCACTCATCTGATACACACACACAATGTGTGCGTGTGTATATTGTACTTAAAAAAAAAAGAAAAAAAGAAACCTCACTATATTACCAACGCACTCGGCCCAGTTTGCACACACTCACACTGTTTTATCTGATGAGTATGTCTGAAGACAGATTAAATGTTCGCAGACGGGCGAGTACTGGAAAATAGTAAGTATAGAATTTCAAAACTGAAAAAACACGCACACGCCACCCTGTCACGCCGCCGGCTCGATGCAGCTCCTGGTTCTTATCTCAAACTCTCCCTGGCAGCTTGTGATGTGATTGGTTATTCATGTCACGCTGCCGGAGCCTATCACATTATATTCAGTGATGTGCATTTCCATCCAATCAGGTTTTCCTTTGTGCTTTCTGGGTGTTCAGATGCAAATCTATTCAATAGAGCACATTTTCATTTCCCAGTGTAGGACTGTTGGCGGGTCCATGAGCAGACGAACCAGAAGTGAGTTTTACAGCTGACAAATGGCAGGCATGATGCTGCGGTTAGCACAAGATCTTGTGGTTGACGTCCGCCATGGCGTCATAATACCTCTGCTTTAGTCTCCACATGACAAGATAGTAAAGCAATGTGAGTGGAAAACTGGTCGGAATAGATCTTTTCCACCGCATTTTGGTTCTAATTGGCTACAACTCAGCTTATTTTGCCCTTGGCTCCTGTCGCCATGAATTTATGAAATCAATCGGCTAAAAAAAAAAGAAGTAAAATGGGGAAAAACTCAGTGTGTTACCATACGGCACAGGCAGACCGTTATAAACGGCACTGTGATGTTGAACCAGGAAAACATGAATCCCACTCAGAGATATACAACGCAACAGGTGTAAAGCCAATAACTGAGAAATTCTGCATATTGTTAACCAGTTTAATAAGACTGGAATGAGAGCAGAAACATGTCTTTTGTAATGGTGAAGGGGTGAATAATGTTTGGAAATAAGAAACATGGTGTCCTTCAGATTGGTTTATCGTGTTTTCACAAGAAGGCCATTCCTGTAAATAAGTATCACACAGCCCTCAATTCAAATAACAACTAATAATAATTACCTCTAAAAATTAGTCCAGCGAAAAGTGATTACTGCCCATAAACTGTGGTTTATTGAATACTGGCAGGTTGTTTGAAAAGCGCAACAAAGATGAGTATTTTTATCCTGACCCCCAAGTAAGAACTATTTTAAGATGAGTACATGAAAAATGAATTTGATGATAAGAAGTAGTCCAAATCAACTTTTTGATGTTATTACAGACCCCCGTCAACTCACCCTCTTGACATAACTCTGGATCACCTCTGGATCGGCGGCCTGTTGGCCCGACACGCAGACGTCCGTCTCCAGACGACTCCTCGCCCATTTCAACTGGCTTTTCTCTGAACTGCAAGAGAAGAAGTTGAAGATCTCGCTCAAATATAATCAACTGCCCCCAACACTTGCGTCATCTCAATATAACCAGAGTGCAGGAAGAGTTTCGGGAAAATTCGACATCCAAAACAAATGTAATACCAGTTGTGAGGAAGATAATGTGGCCTGAGTGTGAGTTTAGTTAATTGCGAGGAGACGGCGCTGCTTTAATCAGAAAATACATTTGTTTGATTGAGTTTTGTTTAATGTTGGTGAAGTTGCTTTAATCGCTATAAAGGAAGGAATTATTTCATCCCCACCAGCAAATAATACAGAGGGGATGTGTAGAAAAGAAGTGGGGTCGACCCCCCGCCTGACAAATCGCACCCTGATTACAACCAAAGCAGTTACATTACAGAGGGACTTGACAGCCTAAAGCAGCCTTGTCTGGATAGATTCTGGCAGCCATGCTCATGTTCAGAGGCATTCATTGACCCAGAATGATGACAGCAGAAATGTAATGTCAATTCTGACACAGAGTGAATTTTCCATTTAGGGAGCGCACAGATTCACCACAGCCACAAAAGACTTATTAGACAGAAAAAGAGAGTGAATTTCCTCCTGCTCCCTGTGCGAGACACCATTATGAAAGGAGTATTCAGATACGCCTCTTCAGATTTGGATTGAGGTCAGTGGGAAGGCCGTGGTAATATCTTGTGCTCTGAGGCGTGAGTGACATTCACGGCTAGAATTGAAACAGTCGATCTGTGATTTTTTTTTTTCTTTTTCTTTTCATTTTTATGGTTTTTGATGAAAGAGGATGGCGCTGATGTAGAGATAAAAGGCAGAGCAAAAGGGGTGGGGGGGGTTACGGGGACAAAAGGAAAGAAGGGGGGGGGGAGACGGTCATCACTGAAGAAAGGAGATGAAAGGATGGAGAGATGCTTTCTCTCTCTCGGTGTGCCGTTCCCCTCTGGCGAGCACTGATGATGCAATCAGCCGTCTCCACGGTGACAGGTGCCAGGAAGCAGCAGGACCACTTGGCAGGAGGGGCATCAAAGGAGCGCGCTGGCACCTGCCTGTGCACTAAAGTGTGTGTGTGTGTGTGTGTGTGTGTGTGTGTGTGTGTGTGTGTGTGTGTGTGTGTGTGTGTGTGTGTGTGTGTGTGTGTGTGTGTGCGCGCGTGCGCGTACACATGACACAATACACTTTTCATTGAGTTCACGTTAGGAGTGCAGAGGAAAACTGTGGGCTAAGCATATCAATTCGTTTAATTGCCAAGTGAGGAAGTGACAGAAAATGAAAGGTTACATATAAAACCATGGCCGCCTGAATGAAAAGGCACACGATCAATCCACAGGGGGGCTCTTGTTGATATGAGACATTTCCTTTATTCAAATTATGATAGGTTCTTGTAAGACGTCAGGTATGCTGCATAGACTGCGGCTCATTTGATGTACGAGGCTCGCGTGTGTTTTTTAAGTGTCAGAAATCTATTATGTTGTTTTTTTCAGGAAATGGCATGTAAAGCTTATACACACTTTATCTCTGAATAAAATTATTACTGGGAAGCAATGCATATCTAGAGATTCTTTGAGAGAAAAAGGCATCCCATCTGCTCATTGCACTGCAAGACAAGTCAGTCATTGAACTTTATCTTTCATATCGCCAAATCTTTGCATGAAATTTCACAGCAGTTCCTTCAAAGTGGTCGCCTGATGAACAGGCACGCGCTGTCACGCTTGACACAATGACACTAAATTGAGTAAAATTAGTATAAAAGTTAGGCCAATCTAGGGATTTGAAAGGGGAACTCAAGGGGTAACAAAAGTTGGATCAAAGAAAGTAATGAAAATGAGGGTGGCCACCAATGTTTTTCTATTATGCATACTATTAATGGTGAGATACTTTTTAGTAGCTCGATAATTCAGTCTCGTTTCTTAGCCAGGTTAATCCTTTTCTTTTTAAACGGGGTGTTTGTGTGTCTCCTTCCCTACGTTGTTCTCCTCAACATCTTGTTCCTCAGGACACTGAGGAAGCGCTTCTTCAGAATCCAACATCACTTTGAACAGAGTCAATTTTTCACTCCCAAAAGAGTTCGTTTTAGTCTGGATAGCAGTGTCGTGGTGAGCACTCTCACATCGCGGTGAATATGTTTGCGGTTCAAGTGCATGTTGGGCATTTCTATGTGGCGTTTGCATGTTCTTCCTGTTTACATGTTCTTCCTGTTTACATGCGTTTAGTCTGGGTAAGTTGTAGTTAAAAGAGATCATTTGTAGTGAAAGGAAATAATTTAATCCTCAGCAAATTGTCAACAGCTATTGCCATTCAGCAACTCTGAATTTGTCCTGTAGGACACCTGCCTTCACCCACAGTCTGTTGGCATTGGCTCCACTGGATAATGTGCTCTAAGATGGATTGATGGAAAATAGTAATATTTTGATAGTGGAAAAACAGAGAAATATCTTTCGAGTGAAATCAAGAAAATATAGTCATCTGTAATCCTTCACTTTCTGTCCCAAATACTTTTTTGTTCCATGACTTTGCATAATGATTGACATCCATTCAGACTACAGGGAGAAACTCTGCCCCTCCCAGAGAGGAAGCTGAGGCTGAAAGCATCCCAGCTGTGAAAGTGGAAATATGTGAAAATAATGCTCTGTTAAAATGTCAGAGACATTTTATTATTATTAATGTTACCAGAGGAGGAACTAACTAGGTTACAGACGAGATGGCTGCGCGGAGTAGTCACAGAATAATATATTATCTGCAATAGTCAAGAGTGAAAGAATTGGGATAGGGAGCTATAGTTAGCTGACTCGTCTGCAATTAATTTCAGAGCGGGAGGTGAAGCGGCTGGTGATAATGAGTCCAAATTGGCAAAACAATGAAGTCACAAAAGCTGGCACCTTGTAGCTGTTGGTTAAATCTGGCTGTCTAATTAATCATCTGCAATAAAGACCCTTACAGATTTGTGTTTTCTCTTCACAGGGGAGGATGGGTCTGAATTCAAGTATGCACGTTTGAGCGTGTGTGTGTGTGTGTGTGTGTGTGTGTGTGTGTGTGTGTGTGTGTGTGTGTGTGTGTGTGTGTGTGTGTGTACCTTGGCGTTTCTCGGACCAACACGGCCCTGTGGAGCTGCCGCTGGATGTGTGCATGGCGAGGGCCACAGGGATGAACAAAGGGGTGGACGGCAACCAGGACAAAGCCCTGAGTGTAGAGCTCCCTGACCTGAACCGGCAGCTCTCTGACCGAGGACAGACAGAGCACCGATGACACCGGCACCTCTGGAGGGAGGAAGGGAGAGAGAAAAACATGGTTAAGCAAAAAACAAAACAAAAAATGAAATGGGGGGGGGTAACAGGAAATAGGGTCAGGCCAAAGACAGGCATCAACAGAGGTATCGTGCAGTAATGGATAAAAAGCTAAAACAACGAAGAGGTAGGGGAAATGGGGGGGAAAGAGAAATCAGGACAAAGGCTGAAAGGGAACAAAGACAGAACATGTTTCATTATGATAATTCCCAGTGAACAACAACACATGGCATCTTCACGCCAAATCTAAAACTAATTACACCAGAACTATTAGCCTCCGTACTCCGTGTCTGCAGCACAGTCTGGCTTTAAAAAGAACACGCACAAATATTAAAGAGGGACACGCTGGTATGTGTGCACAGACGAAACATAAATGTTTATTCAAAAACACATTTCTTGATTATTATTTTTTTTCCACATTACCACACAAATATTCCTGGTTGAGGGAAATGCACTTGCTGCTACACAACATCAAGAAGACAATGCTGTCACGGCGCTTGTTTTGGGTGTGTGGTATTAGCAGCAATCGCCAACACAGACCTGGCTCCCTTATTAAAAAACACAATGGGAAGAACACCCGTTCACTTCAGAGGAAACGGTTAGTGGAGCTTATCGTATGGCAGCAAAGTGTCACCGCGAATCCGCCAGGGAGAGCGCGATGTTTGTGAGAACGACCCTCTGGAGGTCGGTGCATTGTACTGGATCACTCTGTCTGCTCACAGGCTTTTAGGGGAGCACGCACGTATGGCTGTGTGTTTCTGAGTGAAGCCAGGTGTGTGTGGAAGAGGAGGACGGCAAAAGAGAGGGGAGAAGTGAAGAAAAAAGAGGGGGAACACAGACAGACAGACAGACAGACAGACAGACAGACAGAGAGAGAGAGAGAGAGAGAGAGAGAGAGAGAGAGAGAGAGAGAGAGAGAGAGAGAGAGAGAGAGAGAGATGAGGCTGTCTGTTTGTGCCTGAATGCTTGTCATCCTTTTCCATTCAATCTCATTTGCATGGGTCTGGAGAAGAGAAAATAACCTGAATAAATTAACTCGACACACACACACACACACACACACACACACACACACACACACACACACACACACACACACACACACACACACACACACACACACACACACACACACACACACACACACACGTGGAGATGGAAAAAAAAGAAAAGAAATGTGCAAGCCATCTCATTTTCAATTTGTTCTCCATCATCTGGCGTGTTCACACATACACATACACAAGCATGCATGAGAAGCTGGCAACTACGTAGGGATACAAGCACATGAGCACACACTCTCCTGACTCCCATCCCCGTGAAACAATGAGGGGAAACGAGTCCCAGGGAAACTCAGACCATCACATCATCTTGGCACAAGCACTTGGAACCACGAGAGGCTTTCATCAAGCAAACACTTAAACGGGTGTCTGTGGGGACTTATCAAAAGCAGCGCTGTGATGATAATAATAACAGCTGGAAACTGGGGTGGGGGATAACAACGATCCTGTCACCGTAAACAGTCATTAGCTGTCATTAGCTCTGCACGGCTGGCATTCACCCACCGACAAGACGGAGGCAAGGCATCGCCGCTAATTCAGTCAAGGCATATAGAAAGTTATTAGCATGTTGTGCAGCGCTTTAGGCTGGGAAACGACTTCATTTATACTGTCTGCCACCGTGGGATTTATAAGGGAGGCTGCCGCAGAACGGGAGCATGTGAACAGCTCAGGGCAGAGAAGCCGGTTGGAGTTTTACGGCGGCGGCTGAGGGAGAAACGGGGAGGTAGTGGCTGCTGTGTGAAAGTAAGCAAATAGACCAAAAGTTTGAATATGTGTGATGAAACACTGCGTGTGTTCGATTGTCTTTTCTGTGACTTTGAAGGGCTTTGACAAAAGGGGTTTAAAGGGTAACTGAAATGTTTTTCAGATTTCATCTTTAGAAAGAAGAATAAATATGCTTTCGAAAGGTATATAACATTCCCAGATAAAAGTCAGAATTCCGACCCTTTTAATTGACTTTACATGATGCAGCAGACGACGGTATATTTGCGGGCCATAAATGTGAGCCGCCTGAGCTAGACCGGATATGACGTACGAGGGGTTATATGTCCCAGCCAAAACAACATCAGCTGATTGAAGAATGGAGGGGTTTGGCGATACAGAAGCACCTAGGAGCGATGTTAGCGAAGATTTAAGTGACGTATCGTTGGTTTTGGACGAAGATGAAGGAGAGGAATCATCGGAGGAAGAATTAGAAGAAAATCAAGGCGTTCAACCATACATGTTTGAGCCGTGAGTACATATTGTGTGTGACCGGGTATTTACCCGTGAGTACATATTGTGCGTGACCGGGTATTTACCCGTGTGCACATATTGTGCGTGACCGGGTATTTACCCGTGTGCACATATTGTGCGTGACCGGGTATTTACCCGTGTGCACATATTGTGCGTGACCGGGTATTTACCCGTGTGCACATATTGTGCGTGACCGGGTATTTACCCGTGTGCACATATTGTGTGTGACCGGGTATTTACCCTTGTGTCAGAGTGGGTGTTTTGCAAAGTTTATTGGTCTATTTGTCTTAAGTTTTAGCAGGTTTTAAAAAGACTTACTGAAGGTTGGGTTTAAAAATCCGTTAAAAAGCCGTTTAAAAATGGTGGGGACAGAACCAGGTTTCAGGATACGTTTCCTCTTCACATCAAAACCAAGTGACTCTCGGATTGCGGGTGCTGTTTCGTAACAGTCATCCGTGAAATGTTGACTGCAGAGATAGGAGGCCTCTGTTGGTGTCCAGTTGGAGCGAGTGCGCTGCACTTGTTTTGTCCATAATCTCCTCAAAGTTTCATCTTTTGGGAATTTATGGACACTTACAGACGGACTGGGCATTTGGGAACACCCAGCCGCAACACAACGCTTAGGCATGACTCTAAAAAACTGCTAAATAACGCGATAATGCAGAGCACATGTAAACAAGACACTACGATCAGCTGTTGTGGGCGGAAGTAAATAACTCCTCATACGTCACAGCGCAAAACTACGGCAAGTTGGGAAAACTAGGTCAGATTCACAGGGCGGGAGATTTAAAGGCATTTTTAGACGTTCGGCGCTCAAGAGCAAGATAGTGGTGTGATTGTCATTGGTGTGTCATATATCATTCGAAAGGGGGAAAAATAATGCTAAATACTGGTGTATTTTAATAGAATTATTTCAGGGACCCTTTAAGTGTGTGTACATTTCTAAGACTGTACTTAAAAGTGGGAACACTTGCATCCACACAAGTGATCAAAAGGCAGACACGTCTTGCTCCGAGGGACACAAGAGGCGACCGAGCGGCTGTTCAGCTGTTGATCCCCGCTCTATTTCTGTCTCGACCCTCCGCTTTGACCACATCGCAGCGGCTGCATGTTCAGAGTGACGCCTCACTTTTTGACCCTGGATTTCTCAAGCCGCTTGTGGAGACTGAGAGTCATCCCCGCTTTTTTGAAATGGCTTATCAAATCCACCCAAATTTCTCTGTGAGACTGTAAAGCATACATTGTGCCACTGTATCTCACCCAGTGCGTGCAAGCCATTTTTTTTTTTTTTGTATTTTATTTTCGCCCGCTGTGTTGTCTGGGCGTGCATGTGTGATGAGAAAGGCAGAGTTTGCACTAAGCCTGCGAGGTGATGCATGGGGGATTACTACTTACAGCTACCCTCAAGGCTTATCCCTCTGCTTGCTGGAGGTTCACGTTCATTTAAATAGCCTTCTAATGACTTGCAGAGGTTTCCGGGCGAGGATATGTGCCAAAACAGTGACTATAAAATAATCAGCTTCCTGGTGCCAGGAGCTCCCTGCTGCTGGAGGAATGCAGCCGCGGGTTAAGAGAGAGTGGACGGTCAGTCAAGGGAGGTCTGATCACGTCAGAGAGTTTGCTTTATGAGGCCGAGTGCGGGGTTCACAAAAAAAAAAAAAAAAAATGGCTGACAAGTACAAGCAGAAGGAAAAAAATAAAAGGTTTGCTGCGGTGAGAACACAGTGTGACGCTCAAGGCGCATACAGTACCCATGTACTTGTGATGCTGTGAATTCCAATCTGGCTCACTTTTGACACATAGCAAACTCCCTGCCATCTTTGCTGGCATTTTCTCCAGGCTTTTTGCCAAAAGGACTGAAGCTGCGTACACGATTATTCAGAAATATAATCTGAAGTACGGGACACCAACAATCTTCCATAAGAAGAATGTTCTTACTTTGAAAAGTGTGTCAGGGCAAACACTGATGGATTCCAGCGTCACAGTGAAGAATATTATCATGATTCGCGATAGAAGAAATATCTCGCTTTCTTTCTCTGTCTCTCTCTCACACACACATTAATCAGAAATGATCTACCAACTTCTTGACAAGTTGTAATAGTTACCTTAACTTTATTGTGACCTGAAAAGTTTTAAAAATTCTCAGAAGTGCTTAATTTTTCATGTTGGGCTTGTGCTTGAAGTTTTCAGAAAGAGAGCGAGAGAGAGAGAGAGAGAGAGAGAGAGAGAGAGAGCGAGCAAGAAACTTTGATTGCTGTGTGATGAAGTGACGGCATGTCCAAGGTGCAAACTTCTTTTTTTCCATAGTGATCTGGGATCAATTAAATAAATAAAGTGGCACCAAAGATGGATACACTTGATATAAAAGTCAATGTAATGAGAGTTTAAAACAGATTCAGGTGCTCCACAACAGTAAATAAAGTGCACAAACACGCACAACATTGCATTTACTTGTATTAATGTCCTACTGACTTGAACTAAAGTGTAACTACTACTCGACTTAATTTTAAAATGTAAGGACTTTCCTCTCAGGGACCTTCATCAATAAAAAAAACACTAATTTCTCCCATAAGGAATATCAGAAACCCATCTTACTAGACAACCTAGAACACATTATTCACCTTACATAAAGTCAGGAATAAAACCGTTTAGTCAAATCTTTCATGCATTTCATAAATGTTTGACAGCGAGGTCACGTTAATCCTTAAAAGCTTAACCTACTTCTAACCTTCTAAACTTAGCCCGAAGACCACATTTCAATCCTTAAAAACACGTGAAACATCGTGAGGCTCACCATTTTTGCCCCTCGAGGTAGGACAGGTCCCACTAATGTAATGTACACACACACACACACAGACACACACACACAGATACACACACACAGACACAGACACACGTAGCTGAGCATTAGCCACATGTTGTAAGTTTTAATGAGCCGAGCGGGTCTCCGTCTCTGCAGGGTGGCAGAAAGTCATCAGTGGAGTTCAGCTTTTCACTGGCTGCTCCCGAGACCAGCGTTAGTCACACAGCATCACACCCAGCCGACTTCCTCACACATGCGCCTAGTCCCGGCTCCCACTCCTCACACCTCTGACTCTCTTCCTCTCCACTTCTCCTCCTCTCCACGCTCCAGAGACACTCGTTCCCCCTCCCCGCCGCAGACCTGACTATACCATTCAGCAAGACCCTGGTTATTATGTGCTCTTCATTCTCTCACCTTCTGTTCTCTTATACACCTATGACTTTTATTCCACTCCCCTTTTATTTCACTTTTTTTTCTCCTTTGCTCTTCCCTCTTTTTTCTGCTCACATTTCCCACTCTCTCGTTTCCCCCTGCTCATTATCCCGAGCACAGCCTCGACACAAAGGAGGCTGGGTTAAAATGTCACACCTGGCTGTTGGATTTCATACTCTACATTCACGCTGACATGTCAAGGTAACCAATCAGTACTACAACGGGGATAATGAAGATCACGGCACAGCTTTTAAAGGTGCTGGGCGAACTGTCAAGGTACAACGGATTTGGTGATGAGAGAGTAATAAGACAGTAAAGCACAATGAGACATTAGTCTCGGGTCATACGATGAGACGAGTCCAGTCTAATCAAATAAATGGCGCGAGTGTGAACTGGAGGGCAAATGCTTGAAACGTCGGACATATTTCTCCCCATCCTCCCCGGATACGCCGCCGGGTTGCTGTGACCCACCGTGAGCGAGTTGGGCTTAGTCACACTGATGTTTTTTTTTCTGCTCAGGCGGGGCGAGTAAGAGCTCATAAAACAAAAGCTGACACTATATCGTCCGCCACATTGTTTCTGGGGAGTTTCATCACTCGCTGGTCAGGGGTCAAGTTGAAAATCACACGGCGCTCCTCTCCATTCCGAACGTTAAGCTTCTCTTCCTGAGAACACAACTTGGTTTATTAAACAGCCATCTCGTCTCACATGTTTCACAGGGGCACTGGCAGAGATATTTGTTTTTCATCACTGTGTAGGAGTCATCAAGTCACGCTGGCAGGGAAATAATATTATTAATGGAAGCCAAATTGAATTAAAGCATGGGTTTGACCGTGGGTTTCTCTCAATGTCATGAGCTGACATCCAGATTCCTCTATCTGCCTCCTACATACACATACTCACACAGGCACGCACACGCACACACATATACACACACAAATACAAATAAATCCCTATGCTGGGAATGAGGTCTCTCAATCTCCACAAACAATCAGATAATCCTCCAGGAATCCTTCACTTCTCTTGGTCTCTCTATCACAAATGGAGAGAGAGACAGAAAGAGGCCGACATAGACCCACTCACAATCACACATACACACAATCAATTCTTAGTGGCTGCGTTTATCCTAAAATAGAGTCTACCCATCTTAAGCAGCTCAGGTGGCGTCAGCGAGTTTACCATATAAATGACCTGCCTGTATGTTGAGAGATAACACCAACTCTGTTGACTAAGTACTATAAAGTGTTTTGTGCGATTGTCAATGAGCTGCCACGGCTCCGTGTGTGGGGTCTCCCCGCGTCTCTTTCTGTGTGTACATCGCTGCCGCACACGTGACAACACAACTTTGTTTCCTCCTGCCTTTAAAAAAAAAAAAAAAAACGAGAAATTACAAGCAGTCCTCGTGTCTGTTGTCGGTCTTGGTCACCGCCACCACCATTTCGGGCTGCCAGATCTCTCACTGCCAGCTCCACCGTCTAACCCATTTGCCAAACATAACAGGGCTGGCTGAAAATGAAGCAGACTGGCAACCGGACCATTGCCACTTGGCTGTGACGTTGCGCCTGCTGTCTGTTAGTGTTGCATTCGAAACTCCTCTGTAAAAGGATTCCGTGAGCGACCTGCACCTGCCTCTGCTTGTCGAGCGCAAAGAGCAGGCTCCCAGGAACATTGTGCCGCGAGGAAGACGAGGGGTTGTTCCGCTGCCATGCCTTTCTCTACCATATATCCTCCGTCTGTCATTTACTTTTTACTTTTTCACAGGCCACATCAGTACAATGGCAGAATTAGTATTTTTAGAAACGTGATGCCTCCAGAGGATTCTCATCAAACATTGTAAAGACGCCGTGAGCACGCGTTCGAACATACGCCCACGTGTCATTAGCCAGACAAAATGTCGACATATTTGTGAAGAAATGCACGCACCCTGTGAACACACATTGGCTTTAGTGTATTGTTAATGTGCACGGGAACAGCGGAGGGAAGTTGCAGGGCATCGCTGCATGGGGCAAATCCACAATAAAGCTGAATCTGAAAATTAGAGAAGTCTTTGAACTTTCTGCAACAGGAGCTGCACAAAGACAGAACTTCAGCTTGTGAGCCACTTTCTGCCCTCGAGACACTTGGAGAATGAAAAAAAAAAAAAAAAAAAAAAAAAAAACCCAGTTCCGCTGAGTTGCTGACCTAAACATTTCATTTGAGTGGTTAAAGCTGCTGTGGCTATTTTAGAACACACTCACACAAACACTACAACCAGATCTCAGGATGACAAGGCACAGTACTGTCCAACAGAATACAGCAGAACATCAAACAGTCAAGACTTAAAAACACAAATAAACACCCTCTGAAATACTTTGGAGAGACTTAAATGTGAAGGCAGATCGGATTGAAACAGGGACCGATGTGAATCAAGTCTTGAATGGGACTTGCCGCCTGCTGCTATTCGTGACAAAGATTTGTTCTTTTCATTTGAGCCACTTCTGAAATTGCCTCCTTTATCATGCATTCACGAGCTCACTAATTCATTATCATCACTTTTTTTTTTAAATTCTGTAGCAAAAAACAAGTCATTGTGGCATTGTTAAATGCTGATAAGGATCTCATTTGTTCCATTTTTCCAAATTTGAAGAAGCACATTTGACTTCCATGCAAAAATCAATCAACTATGAAGGAGAAAACAAGTATCCTTTATTAGCTAAAAGCAAAACTATAACAAAATAAAGCAAAAACCCGGTCTCATGTATACAAGAATGCAACAATGACACTTATATGAGGTTCTGTTTTTTGCTATTTGACAGGCGTTAAATCAAACATCCAGTGTCATTGTACCTGTTTTGATGCTTTCTGAATCTGCAAATAAAAAGTTAAAAAACAATTTTCCAGAAGCTGAATGTGCAACAACCTTGTTGCAATCATTGCCATCCGTTTGGTGCCAGGTGGGCAGGATGCAGCCGATGTGTCTGAGCAATTGTTTTCGCTGCAGATGAGACTGATGACAGGCTGAATCACATCAGTAAAGATGTGGCCAGTACGAGTAAAATGATGAGCCCAAAGGTGCCAAAGTGCTCCGTTGAACTGTCAACCGAAATGACAATCATCTGTGCCATCAAGTCATTTAAACCTGCTGTCATTAAATAAAGCATGACATCACAATTCATTGTGTAGGTTTAATGCTGAAATCTGGAGAGACCGCTTGCGAGGCTGAGGCGTCATCTTTGCGTCTCTTTAAAAGAGAGGTGACAAATGAAAAACCAAGTTTCACACGTAGCTATATTGAGTATGAATGTGTGAGAGTAGTCAAGTCACATGACACACGTCTCAGAGCTGTTCACACAAGCCACGGTGCGTCACATTACCAAGTGCTCACAGCAGAAGAGTAAATTCTAATCATACATAGATAAATGACAGTGTTCATACCTTCTTTCCCCAATAGGAAGTCCAGGAAGTGGTAGGTGTAGGCCACTCCAACTTTGGTCTCCACCTGAGGCCGCCGGAGGGTGGAGTAGATATTGCCTGGACTGCGCCTCTCTTCTGCTTTTCGCAACTTCGGGAGCCGACACCCCATATCTCTGCAGGAGAATAAAGAACAGGGCGGTAAAACGCATTTCGTAACAAAGTGAGGTGAAAATATAAAAGATGGCCAAAAAAAAGCCTTGAGTGGGAGACGTAGAATCGATAAGAGTTTCTAAGTATACTGTGTGCATTAGCACTTCCAATAGAGTGTGTGACAGTCACACACACAAGCCTCAGCGTTATTATACACCCGCAAGCTCGGCCTTTGTGAAATAATGTGCGTGTCCAACTCGCATTCAAAGCACACGCGCGCACGCCACGGCAGTAGCTGTGAAATACGAGAGGATCAGCCATTACCTGCTTGGTGGGCTGTGATATGGGGCATCTCCTAATCAAATAGAGCTAATTGAGAGCGACATGTTTGATCAGAATGAATTAAAGCAGAAATGAGACTGATTTCCTGCCCTGTCAAGCAAAGTGACACGAGACTAGATACACGGAGAGGAGGGGAAAAGAGGAGGAGACGTATTAAACATGTGCTGTTAACCAATTGGTCTTTTTTCAGCCAAGGTTTGCCCCAAACCGAAAACGAAACGTGTGCTACTTTGAAGCTTTTCAGATTGTCTCAGGCAAGGCGATGCCCTTGAGAATTGGTGATTGGCAAATTTCAACAGGCAGTTTAAATCCCCCCCCCCCAAAAAAGGACAAATTTGATGGATAGGAATTACAAAATAGGGGACCGACGGGGTTAAATGAAAAGAAAAAAGGGGGCGTGACCAAACGTCGTCAAATTAATCTGATGTGACAGCGTTTGTACCCTCGAACCATCAGCACAGACACGCTTAATATCACCGTCTGCCGCGGCTTGTAAGAGCCACACAGCCAGGCACGGATCTGCATGTGTGTGTGTGTGTGTCTTCCCTGGAGGCAGGTCCATATCAGTATCTCTGTATCTGTTTGGGGAGCATGGAGAATGACACAGTCGCTCCCAATGGACTGAGTGCATGGACATTAACTCGGCTAACGATCCTCACAGACTACATTAAACCCGGCGTTGGAATATGTGCTCCCGTGCGTGTTTGTGTGTGTGCTTTTGGTGAGTTACAGCTTCGGTTGCACGGTATATGCTTTTCAAAAGGTTACAAAGTTGAAAAAAAAAAAAAATGCTTCATCTTTGCTCTGTTTTCTTAGCTCATCTGTCTGGAGACTGTACACTCAGTCATCTTTATTTCTGCAACGAACACGCAATTAAGACTCATTATTCTTTCAAAACGACACGCTCTTTTATAATGAGGACAAATGAGGGGAGATGGAGGGATGATTAAAAAAGTCAGTCCGTGTTACATTTCCTCCCCTGTTCTTCTCACCATCTTTCTCTTTCCTCTTGACCTGCCACTTCCCCTCTTAAACTCTTGTACCACTCGCTCTTAAGCTGGTCTTTTTTTTTTTAATGATTTACAAACCTCTCTACTCGTTTGACTCACACCTTATAATCACCCTTTCCCCTTTCAGTCGCTCGAGTCCCTCTGTCCAACATCTTTGATGAGAAACCCCTCCCTGCACTCCGTTGGTCCAATGGTCTTGATTAGTCTGACAGTCAACTCTTCATCCTCGCTTTTTGTGTCCATCTGATTGCAAGATTTGTTCATTTTCACCCCATCCTTCCATTTCCATGTCGACCTCAAGTCTTTCTGGTTCAAACATTTACCCAAGCTAAACTCGGAGTGTTGTTTTTTTTGCATTGTTTCAAGCACACCACGTTCTCCCGCCCTTGCATTTCTTTCTGCTTTGTGTTATAATGTCCCCCCTTGTACAGTTTTTGCTGGAAATCCCTCCAACCCTATGCTTACCTCTATCTATCCATTACTTCTGTCTGGTTCCTCTTTGAGGAAAATTGCTCCCCTGCAGAGCCTGTTAAGCCTCGTAAAACTATTACAATGTCTCCAGACAGTTAGACAGACAGACAGACAGCCAAGAGGGCCCCAGGATATGACTAAGTTGGAGGATGTAGCTCTACTTCCAAACACTTTTTCTCCAGGGCTGCGCTTTAATACGCTCCGTCTGCTACAGGGACAAAGGTAGGTCACTGTGTGGCCGCTGAGCAGGATTCATCTCGGGCTGGTTAGGGAAAAGGGATTTAGGTTCGGGAGTAAATGGGAGGGTCAAATATAAGAAGGAGAAAAAAAAAGAAAAGCTTTTTAGTCGTATACACAAAGAACAGTCTTCTATCAATGTGCCTAGCCTCAGGTACTCTTTTCAAAACTGTCATTTTATCTTAATTCTACCCTATTCCAATGCAAAGGATGCAAATTTTTTAAATAAATTCTATCAATTCACAGTCTCACTTCTTTTTTTCCATTCTTGATGAATTATGCAGTGATAAAAAAAATAAAAAAATCTTAACAATTCTGAATAATTCGCTTATACTGTTTTGCTCACGGCGATTGATTTTGTTGCTCCCACATCAGGCACGGTTTGTTCTAGTCTTGATCCCAACTCGCCAACTGCTCTCCTGTTTGATCCAACATCTCAAATACCTTCTTGTTGTATGAAGACACTTCTGGTTCGAATCAAAAAGGCCTTGCTTTACCAGAGAAACTCTGTCTGCCAGGTTTAGAAACAGCTAACCATAATTGGACACAACACACACACACACACACACACTAACACACACACACACACACACACACACACACACACACACACACACACACACACACACACACACACACACACACACACACACACACACACACACACACACACACACAAAACCCCAAGGTTGTAGAGTGGGAGAAACTCTGAGTTGAGGACTTGAGGCCGCTTTGCTACATACGAGGCCCTTTTCTCAACATGTTGACTTCAAACAGAATCTCTCACTTGCTGTCGCACAAACACACAGGCAGAAAAAGGCCTTGACAGCAAAAAACAGCCATTAAACGGGGAGACAGGAGGGAGAGAGAGAGAGAGAGAGCGAGATAAAAGGATCATAAAATAAAAAGGGAATGGAGTGAAATGGAAGACAGACATGGAGTAGCAGAGGGCTTCTCATTAGAGAATCTCTTGTAACAGAGAGTTTTGAAATGACAGCAGATTTACGCGAGAGCATAATCCGTCGACGTTATGCTGCTGCTCTGCAACCTCCTGCACCACCCCGGAGCGGGGGACTGCCTGTTTTCCAAGAAGCAATATTCATCGGAGAGCCACAGACTTGGGAAATCTCACAGCAAGTATGGATAAATCCATTTGGGTGATGCCACAAGGGCAAAAAATTCCCTTTTTTTTTTTAACAATTTTTTCTACTGTTGGTCATTTTTCCTTGTCCAATTGTTTAAAAAAAATGCTACACTGTATATATAGAGTATAGTGCTGCGTAATCCATGAAAATGTATTTTGGATAACGAGATGTAATGCAAAGTTAAAAAGAAATAATGAAGATAGAGACAAGATATGTGGAAAAACATCAGCTTGTTTGCAGGTTTTCATCCGTCTCTTCAGCGTTAACGCATTCAAACACTGGCTATATAAAATACAAATACCTTGGATCGTGCAGGCACACGAGCACACACAAAGAAAAGCGACACAGGGAGAACATGAAACCCCAACTCTGACAGTCTATCCATCCCAGAATCAGACTGTTAGCCAATACCGTGCAGCCCTGCAAAGACAATATCAGGGTTTTATATTGAGATATAACAAGATGGACTTGACATGAACAAACATTTCACGATAAACATTGATTCACACACACGTACTGGCGTGTAATGTTAATCAGTCTAAGAAAAAACAAAAAAAGACAGACTGTGTTTCCAAATACATCCAAACGTATATTTGGTGTTTGTATCCCAACATCAACATCTGAGCCAATTATCAGCCGACTGCTTGATCGCTGGCTTATTTCCAGTCTCAATATAGACGCTCTAATAGCGAGCCAGGCAGTACTTTCAGGGATCACAGTTTAAATGGAGTTTGAAACATCCCCAGAGTGACGTACTCTGCACAGAAAACATCACACTGTTCTTGTCAGTGTTTCAGGTACTTAGCAACTTCAGCCTCGCTATCCATCTTGCAAATACTGATGGGGGTGGTGGTGTGCGAGCCCCGTGAATAAAGTGAACAGACGTCTCTTCAGCAACTAGAAGAACAAGGAGTCCTGCAACAGATGGTTTGACTCCCACAGAGGCCTGATCTCAACACCATCGAGCCAAGCTGGGATTACATGAAGAGACAACAGCCGAAACCCACAGAAAACCCGTGGCACGTTCTCCAAGATTCACAAATATACCTGTAAGATATTAGGGTGGTTTGGGTTTTTTTTATAGGGAGGGGGTGGTCATGGTGGAGACCTGTTTAAGACTGCTTTTTGTAAATTTTTAATAACATAACACACAGATAAGCATATATCTATCTTGAATGAAATTCAGGCAGGAGCCAATGGCTGACAAAGCTTCAATGATCCCCAGTAAACAGACACACACTAAATAACATTCACTCCGACGGGCAACTTTAACAGAGAGAATATATCAAATATAAACAGAAAAGACCCCAAAGCCCAACCCAGACTCATAAATAAACAATAATCCATACTTTCTAAAAGATTCCTCACTTCACTTGTCATGTTTTACGCAGGTTTAAGTTCCCACAGTACTGCGACTAATGATAGGTTTTCCAAACATACGAGCACATTACGTGATTAGGAATGCAGGATTACTTCATATTGGTATAACATCTGAAAACCCATGTCATGATCTAATATTGGTCCATTAATCACCCATCATTTATCTAAGGCGGTCATACTTTTTCACCATCATGAAACAACTGGTAAACAACTCTTTTTTTAAAATACATAATAAATACAAGTCTGGGTCAAAACCATTTTCCATTAACCAACAATACAACAGTTCTTACCTGAGGTTGGAATAAATTGTTATCCTGGCATTTGCTGCTTATTATGTTAATTTGTGTACCAAATGTACTAAACTGATTTATTGCTCAACTTGGCAAATACAACCATGATTTCTGGCTTCTATTTGCCTTTATGGGCCTATTTGAAAGCTGTGATCGGTATTATATGTGAGAGTGGATGAGACCATAAATTCTGGATTCTTTATGCTTTATGTGCTTTTGGCCTGTAAACATGTAGTGACTCAAGATTTAGTCACTTTAATCACTAAATTTAAGGCGTCTAATGGAGGGGGGGGGGGGGGGGGGGGGATAGATGCTTTTGTTACAGCGCATGTAAAATATTTCACAGAATTTTGAAATTTGAGGTGGCAGACTGTCCTGGGGAGTGGGCTTCCCTCCCACCGGGTTCAGCTCAGTTTCTATCTGGTGATTGGGGGGTGGGGTGGGGGTGGGGGGGTGCTCATCATGACCAAAGAAGGGAATGAAAACACCAAGAGAATCAGGGGTATAAAAAAGAAAAAAAAAGAAAGACAAAAGCAGAAGGAAATGGAGATAGACAGACAGAGGGAGAAGACGGAGAGCAGAGTGGGAGCATGCCAAGTTGCCTGAAGGGAGGTGTGATTTCCCCGAGCAACCAAGTAGTCACCTCAAACAGTGTTTTAATGAGGCTGCATGGGGAGGATAAAAAAACAAAACAAAAAAACAACAAATGATCACACTGATGCACTGGGTCTGTCTCTCGGCTTCTCACACACCCCATTTGTCTTCTAAAACGAACAGTTTATAATCAGAGGATGTTTGGACTGGGGCACCAGTTCACAAAGCCCTGAGGTTTGCTCTCGTGGTTACTAAATCCATCATTTCACGTATTCTAGGTGTTTTATCTGGCGACACCAAAGTCTGTATTATCCGAGTGATAAACTCACTCACTTGTAATGTGCGCTTCCAATAGAGTCTCCGGCTATACAGTGAGCAACCATACATAGCCATGTAACTAATTGATGCCCTTGTGCATTTTGAGGGCGCAGCCTTGCTTGAAATTGCATCTCTGCTTTTTTTTATTTTTTTATTTTAAACACCATCCTTGGTGCGTTCAAGCTCAGCTCCAACAAACACTTCATCGCGCTCACAACACGTGGCTGGCTGGTGCTGCCGCCCGTAGTTTAGTTGGACGGGAAATGATACATGACAGGTCTCTTTACGCACCCTTTTTTTTTTCTTTTCTCCTTCCCATTTCCCCCCAGTCCTGACTGACTGAGACACACGCGCGAACGAACGAGCGCAAGCACTCGCACGCGCACCATCGCTCCATCTCTCCCATCTGCGCTCGGCACATTCACTCCGTCACGCATACATCTCGAGTTCACTTCGACCTGTGACAGCGAGCAGAGGGGCTCGTTCATCTCGCTCCGCCGTGAATACAAATGGCACGCAGAGTCACACAAATCAAATGAGCGGATGAATGTTGTAAAGCAAACGGATTCCTCACTGTCACCGATGTTTTATGAAGATGGGGTGACGGTGGTGATGGTGCTGTTGGTGGTGGGGCTCCCTAAGACTTCCTGGTGATGTGGATTTTTTGTTTTTTTTTAATAAAGTGTTTTTAAAGTTGTTTTTCTATGCACATCCACATCTAGGAAAGTCACACGTGCGTCAAGCGGCGTGCGTTAAAAGCGCCTATTGGAACAGAGATAAGAAATTAAAAAGCTACTGAGCAAATGTTGGAAACTATCTTTCCAAATATTGACAATTGATTTGTGAAACTCACCAAATGTGTGGACCCCGGTCTGCGAGAAGAGGTAGGAGGGGAGGAAACGCTCACACCTGAGGCGGTGGACGAGTGTCGCTCCGCGGCTGAGCTGCAGCGGAATGAGACGCGCAGCGGCTCCGGCAGCTACTGCGACCCAACGGCAGGAACACATGAATCCTTCATTTGGGAACTACAACTGACTCATGATAAACACTGCGTCTGCCCCTCTCCTCTTTCAGCAGCGTGTGTGAGGGGCTGAGAGAGAGAGAGCGGGGGAGAGAGAGAGGGGGGGGGGTGTTATCTCACACTCATTGAAAACCAAGTTTCCTGTTTTTGACTTAGAATTACAGTATTGTTCAAAAAAGTAGCCGTGCATATATGAATGAGGTTTAGTGTTCGACATGCTCGCCTCTTCCACATGTTTTTCCATGAAGTTGTTCACTTTTAAATCGTTCCCAAGGTTATTAAGGTTGGAGGTGTTTTGTCTCCTTTGGAAAATCCATATTTCATAGGAAGCCATCCAGACTTATTCATAATTCAGAGACGTCTGACTAGGATGGGTGGGGCTGGTAGGTGGTCAAAAGCTGGACAGGGCCCCCCTGGGGAGCCCAGTCACACCACCAGACTGTGACAAAAAAACAAAACGCTCAGCGACAGAGATGATGGGCTTGTTGCCAGGGAAGACAGGCAATCCAACCCCGACTGGAACGCTGCAGCCGCTGACTGGCTTGTGGAGTCCGGGTGAAGCCGTGATGCTGTGCAACAAAACCATTAACCTCCCCCCAAAAATAATAATAAAAAAAAATCTTCTTGAACACATTAGAAACATGACACATTTTGACAGACTTTAATTATAACGTTTCAACATTTTTATTTATTTATATATTATCAAAAACAATCAAAACCCGGCAAAACACCAACACTCGACATAATCTGAACAAGGTAACCTGAGGGCTCTGAACTAAACTACTGAGCCAACATGGGGCCGTCGCAGCAGGCCACAAGGGCAAGGCCATAAAACTATGTGCACTGGTTCAAAGAAAAAAAACCAATAAGTGATAGAAATCAAAACACCAAAGTGAATATTTTCAAACCTTAAACCTCAAATTATGTGCACTTAATGAAAACATAACAAAGAAAAAAGCCCATTTTGCACATGAAAGCTCTGTAAAATGCTTTGTGGTGAAACCAGCAATAGACTTAAAACCTGTCCGATAAACTATTATACAGTGAAGTATCTGTGAACACCCCCCCCACACACACACAAAAAACCCCAGATATAACACAGCACCAATCAATTTAAATCCAATCCTTCATTTTACAAATTTTTCTCGCTCCAAATTTTAGTTAATCGATGATGGGGAAACAAAGCTGAAGCCGTGATGGTCCTCGACCCCTGGATCAAACTTCAGACCAATGGCCAAAGAATAAGTACTGATAAATATTGTACGACAAAAGTGCCGTTTTACTGCCCCGACTGATGCCCAAAAAGAAACCAGAAGCAATGCGTGCTTGCAAATTGATAGAAAGAACCAATTTTCCTTATTGAAGAAATGTTGAAGTAGATTCCTAATCGGAGCGTTGAACCCCGACCAAAGTCAATCAAGAACACCCTCATGGCTGATGCAACCCGAGTAACGATGTGGATCTGGAGAGCCTTTGCGGAGGATAAAAGTCCCAGCCAAACGTACAATATAAATATGGAGGAAAGGTCGTCTTAAAAGTCTCCCCATCATGTGGTAGGTGGCGCTGAGCAACAGAGAAAGTAGGGCGAGTGTGATCCTGCCGTTTCGGTGCGACTGTCACTGTGATCCATGTGGGTTAAAAGTAGCTGTCCAACAATCTGGTTTAAGAGTGGCCGGGATTCAATTTGGTGCGGTTAACATGGGAAGCTCATGCAGGTTTGGTGTTAAAATGGCTCTCTGGAAAACTGAGGCGACAGGAGACGGCGCCAGGGTATTTCGGGGTGAACAGTCTGAGGCGGCGGTGAGATTCCCAGACGTCCGGAACATCACAGTCATATCTTGTCGGCCTATCCATGAAGAAAATATCACAAGTAAATACTTTTTTTTTTTCTAAGTTCAGTTACACGCCAAGGGAGAATACAAAACAGATGGTGGTGGTGACCAGAGCAGAGAAAGGCAGGTTTTCCTAATTACCTGGAACGGGTCTCATTAGCGGTCCGTTACAGGATCGTCACCATGGTCTGGACGCCACAATTCACATAGTTCTGGAAACACAATTCCATATATTTGTGATACAAGAGTGTGTGAAACAGAGGGAGCGGCCACCATATTTGAAATCCCCATAATAGTAAAGGAGTAGCTCTTGGCTTTACTCCTGATGTCAGGAAATGCATTGCCGTCACATTTCATGCAGATAGCGACCGAGTTGTTGTCCATTTGGATACGCACAGCTCTGTCTGTTAAAGTAGTAGCCATAACCCTTGTGTTTGGCCACAATTCAGTCCTCTGCTAAAGAGGATGAGTTTTTAACAAGTCGACATGATCAAGGGTACTCCTCCCTCTTCACGTCTCTACAGACCCGACAGCACCATCTAGTGGTGAATGCGATCATTGCAGCATGAGAACAATGCAGGATGTAATACAGGCTGGGGAAAAAAAAAAAATCTAGCAGTAAAAGATTCATGTATTCTGTTCTTCTTGCTTAAAAAACATATTCACTGTAATCTCTTCTAGTCACCTGGTTGACAGGCGGTGTCCTCTGTTCCGCTGTCCATGGACGTGGAGAATACTGTGTATGGAGGGAGAAGCGGGGGAGCCGTCAAACAGGGCTGCACTAAACAGCAGAGTGGGGGTTGTGGAATAAGCAGGTGGAGCTGAACCAGGCCGGCCCCGGCATCTCGTATCCACGCGGGAGCATATGTGCAGCGCCTGGGAGACGGTGTGTGGGCCGCGGCCAATACTGGAGCGTAATACGTACCTGGTAGGCGTAGGGATTCTGTGTGTAGTTCATCGGCACTTGTGGCATCATGACCCCTCCGAAGTTGTTGCAGTAGGAGTACGGCTGCAAACGGAGGAGACACATTTGCACACGTAGAAGTGAGCACAGTCAAGCACAGTGTGCTGGAAACAGTTAAAACAATATCATAGATATGGGTCAATGTGTTTTGCAGAAGGTGCAGTGCAACAGTTAATGTTTTTGAAGGTTGCCGATGCCCATGCACCCCCTTTTTAGATCTGCCACCAGAGATAGAATTCCTAATCGCATGTCTGTTTGTGTGTAATGTAAGATACCTGACTGTACGGGCTGCCTCCATTCATGAAGGGCGAAGGCGGTGCGTGTGCTGCGACCCCTCCACCCATGGGGGAACAACAAGTACAGTAGACGTACTGGGGGGGGATTACCCATGGACCTGGACCAACCAGACGGGAAGGCAAGGGTCCCCCTTATGGGAAAAAAGAAAAAGAAAGAAAAGAAACAATCCGAGAAAATGAAGTTGATTCAGTAACAGCACATTGTTATTAAAAAGGAAAGACAGCTAAGATAACGTACGAGTGCTCCGTTCTTTCATGATCGCGGGACCCAGCTTGAGTTTCCGGCCCTTAAAACAAATCTGTTGCTGTAGTAAAAGAAAATGAAATTAAAAAAAGGAAGACAAATCCTGTTTGTTGTGAACACACAGATTGGAACAACCGGAGGAATATCCACTCACCTCAATTATTGACTGAATGTTGACTTCTTCATTGAAGTACACAAATCCATAACTATAAACAAAACAAAAAAAAACACACAAAAACTATGAAAATTAACATAAATTTGAATAGTTTCTCTCGAAAAAAAATTGCCACTAAAAAACTGAGTTAATCCACATGAACATAATTTCAACGGCTCAACTCACCCTTTGCAGATTCCGCCTCGGTATGTGATAATCTTCACTTCCTTAACAGAACCATATTTTCCAAAAAAGTCCCGTATTTCATTTTCATCCACCTGAAGAATGATTAAAAAGGAAAAAAGGAACAACAAAAAAAAAAAAAAACACTTTAGTGACACTTGTCTATAGTTTGCACATGAGTATTGTGCAGGAAATGCATTACATCTGGTAACGTGTAGTTCAGGTACACTACCTATTGTCTGCCACATAGTGTGTATTTTATCGAATCTGTTCACTTGCCATTTAAGTAACACTGGATTAAAAATTGGCTATAACTAAACTTAAAAAAAAAAAAAAAACTACTACATAATGATGCACAATACCAGATAGGGCTGGGCAGAAAATGGAAAATCGAATTATTCCTAAAAAAAAAACAACACTTTTTTTTGTTAGGCTAAATCACACAGCCCTCATACCGGATTTCTAATTCAAGAATTGCTGCTGAATTGACAACATGCACTGGGACTGGTATGGTTTCTGGCAGACAAGTGGGGGAAGTGTGACCTTCAAGTCGATCCCCCCCACAAAGAGGGTGTTGGGTGTGAGTTTGCCCTCTGGTAGGATGTATCCATTTGACAACTTCAGGGTGGTGCTCCTGGGCTTATTGATATCCTGGAAAAGAAACAAAAAACAAAGTGACCTATAAATGATTTCTTTGCATAATACTAAAAAAAAAACAACACACCCAACTTTCAAGTTCGATCAACCTATGAACTTCATTTACCCAGATGTTAATGGCGAGTCCGCCATGTGACGTATTTTCATTAAAAATTGTGATTATTTTAGTAAATAAAGAGGAAAATGCGTTTTATATGAGATGACTCAGTTTCTACACTAAAATATGTATTCATAAGGCTTTTAATCAATCAGCCGAATTAAATAGATGTTGCTGTCAGAATGGAGTTTCTTTTTAACGCTTGCTCATGTGGATTCGTTGTTTTTTTTAACTTAAAGTGTCCTGAAACTTTGTAGTATTCGGAACTATGTGATTGAATTTAATGACCTCACGCGATTCCCGCCACAGGCTAATCGGCTACCCCTCTCCCAAAATAAGGAAACAAAGGAATCAAGTAAACCCCTCGCACACTAGCAATAATAATGTGGATTACAAACACCCTTCATCAACTAATCTTCTTAAACCGCGAAATTAATCAAGTTAATTTTCCCAACAGGCCATTAGTGCGCCATTTTCTCTGATCCGCCGCAGCGAGGCTCGAGCGCGAGCATGTCGTCGAGCTAACCGGTGCAAGAAATAAGTTTAAAATATAAATGTCTGCTCACTAACAAGTAAGGTCGCGAGCTGTGGTTTGTGCACTAAACGGCTGCGTACTGATGAAATCACGACAAAAACTTACCATATCTTAAAATATTTAAAACGAGCTCAAACGGTTCGACGTCCCGATTGTGCCTGCCAACCACCTCGGCCGAGACCACGCCCACCTGACCCGCCTGACCCCGACACGTGTGACACGCATCGATTGTAAAGTTCAATAAAGTTTTAAATAAAGTTTTCATAAAGCGTCTCCCCATCGGTATAATTTTCTTTTCGAAAAATATTTTTTATTCAAACTTTCATACAGCGACAGATAAGAAATCACAGTATGTCGTTGCTGCTTTATGCTCGAAGTAACAAACAATAAATACACAACAAACCCGCTCCTTGAACTGCAATCCAGATTAAATCAAACAGTGATGGATTATAAGATTACATTCAGAAGATATCAAAGCTCAGAACAGCAGATTCAATTCACACACTTCCAAGACCAAAAAAAAAAAATCTACCAAGAAGTAAATAACTGAGATGCAATATAACATAAACCAAATGAATAATTTCCTTCATCAGATGGATCCGACTCACTGACAGAGTTAATAAAAAACATTCATATTCTGTCAACGCTCTGTTTAGCATTTAATATGTATTTTATCTTTTTATCTTTTTCCCAGGTTGACAACAATTGCCATCCATTGCTTGGTAGTTGCCGCTACAGTCCATAACTTAAAGCCTCCATCTGCACGCGCGGTTCACTGAGAAACCGGCGTGTTACCATGGAGATCTTCCACATCAACAAGTGTTCATTTTTCAGCAACGTGTTGTTGGCTTTTCCTGAGTCTGGAACGTTGACAGGGACACGGTAAACATCTTAAACATTTTTCTTTGTGTGTGCTCCAGCTTCTTAGTGGATTAATTATTAACTGAGTACACAGTGCTGCTGCTGCTGCTGCGGGCACTTTTACCTGATACACCGTGTCTCCTGAAACCCGCCGACATAACCTGACAGCCGGCGAGAGACGGTAAAGCCTGGCACACACTACAGGATTTTGATTAGTTGATTACTTCATTAGTCTTTCCAGGGTCTGTTGCTAAGGTCCATTTCTTCCACTTATCTTCTTGTTGTGCTTCTTATTTGATATGTAAAGTTATTCCATTGTGTAGATTTCCTGTATCGTCTGTCCATCGTTCCTTGTCGGTGGCTCCACTTTACCCCAGTTCCCTGTTTTAGCAGTTTTTGCAGTTTTTGCAACTATTAGCAGTATTTTAACCAGATATCTTTCCCTTGCATGTATCTCATTTTCCTTTAGGTTGCACAAATAAAATATCATACAGCTCTTAGGAATGTCCTGTCTTCGTATATGTTGCATTGTTATATGTATAGTTGTCCAAAACATCTGTCTCTTCTGGCAATTCCAAAATATGTGTGAATGTTCTGTATTGACTATTCCACATTCTCTCCAGCATGGCAGATTTATGTTTGTTTATTTGCTTTTCGTCTTGGGTGTAATGAAAAACAAAGGTTTTTCCAGGTGAATTCCCTCCATGCCCTCCATTTGGTGGATGTTTGATGTACTGTCCACATATTTTGCCAGTCTTCGTCTGAGATCTTAGTATTGAGTTCCAATTCCCATTTTTCTTTTATATGACCAATTGAGTTTTTGTTTATTGTCAACTTTTGATACAGTGTAGATATTATTCAGATTTTATTTTCTTATATTTTATTTATTGTGGTTTGAATCACACATTCACCTCCATGGAGGGATCTGTTCTAATTTCCTTTCTGTAGTATTCTCTCATTTGTAAATACTTATAAAATTCATGTCATCCCAGATTGTATTTTTCGCTCATATTTTGGAAATTCTCCAGCTCCCCGTCTTTATCGAGAGAACACCATGCTGTAATTCTGCTGGTCTCCCACAGTTTGAATCACTTGTTGTATGCGGAGTAAAGTTACTATCAAATGTAATCCACTTTAGCAGATTACAATCCTTCTTTTTCACATCGTTTTTAATGATTCTAAACCACAATTCCAAAGTAGACAGTGTAACTTGTTGTAGTTGTCTTTGTATAATGCTGATAATTCATTAGTGGTGGAGTGTAATTAAGTGAAATTATCTGTGCTTTTTAATTATTAATTTTGTATCCCGAGAAGTGTCTGTAGGTTTCCAAAAGTTCCATCAATGCCAGGAATGATTTTGTTGGTTGCTCTAGGAAAGCGATGACGTCAGCAAAAAGTCCTATTTTATGTTCCGTTCCATTGACTGTAATACCTTCCACCTCTCTAGTCCAATGGTTTTACTGGTTTTATAACTACATCAAATAATTAGGTTTTCAACCATATACTGTATACTACTTTGAAAAGGCACTGATAATGTCTGCAAGAAGCTATTTATGCATGTTTGTTTTTCTATGTGTTGTACCTCACCTTTCTTTTTTATGAACTGCAGATGGAAGACAACACCGTCTATAATATGAGACGGAGGAGAGATTATCTTTTCCCACCACCTTTGCCCTCGGATTGTAATACTGAACCTTCTGAACTGTATCAAGTAAGAATGTCAATCTGTCCAACACACCAAAAAAAAAGAAAGTACTCAAAGAAAACCAATCTTCTGTCTAATATTTGCTTCGAGTTCAACACAACAGCCCCTCTGCCACATTCCCATCTGTTTTTGTTACTTCAGGTTGTCTTGAGGAACAGTCAATACCCGCCCATTCTCCAGTGCAACTCGTGGCCTCCGGCAGTTCCTATTAAAGAGCAACACCTCCACCGAACTCCGAGTGAGATAGTTGGAAATAACTACAGCCCCCAAGCACAGTACCTGAAAATGAAACATCTCCGAAAACACAGTCCAAGGCGGGGCTTGACAAAACGTATTAAGCTCTGTATCCTTTCAAAAGTATTTTTCTTGATCACTTCTTGAGTGAAGAAAATGTCAGACATTTAAGAATGTCGTGTTTTAACCTTAATAACGTTTTTAGCATCCTCTCCTCCTAGAAAGAGAGGACCAGCTACACCGATGAGACGGTACCTCCAAAAAAAAACACTTTTCAGCTGCAGTTGCTGAACATGTGGTGCTGCTCCTTTTTTTTGTGTGTGAATCACTTGATCTCATTTTGTTGTTGGTTTGACAGGAAGACATCATGTCACCCTTCAGTGTCATGTCAGGCAGGGTCCACGCAGCGGCACATCGGTGTTCCCAGGAGTCGGCCGATGGGTCCTGAGGAGCAGCTTGACGTGATGCACAAGCAGGAGGTGGAGAAGGCGGCCGCTCGGATTGAACCAAGTGACAGAGACCTGCAAGTGAGTGTCGGGGAAATCAGATAGAAATAAATTGGTTGATTTTTCCAAATCTCTCAGATGTCTGATTTTTGGTTTTTTTTCTTGACGCACTGATTATCTTTACTTATCCAGAGGTACGAGTACTACATCAACACTGGTATCCCCAACTCTCTGGTGGTGCCCCAGCCGCCTGAGCACATGAGCAACATCGCACACCTGCTCCCACCTGAGTCGGAAGGTCTGAGCGAACGCCTGCAAATTTTGAAGGCTGACTTGGAAGAAGAGGTCAAAAGAGATTATTGCCTCTCTCTCAAGAGGAGCATAGGTATAACACATTTTTTTCCTTTTGCACATTTGTTGCTCAGACTGATACCTTTTGTATATTTAATGTCGCAATTAAACAAATGATAGGAAAATCACCTCTATATCTATGTCGCCAGTTGACTACATTTTGATGGACCCGTCTGAGCGCCAACGGTTGTCCATACGCAGCGTCCCCGGTCCTTTTCCCAGGAGGGTGATACGTGCCCCAGTGCCCTGGGCTGACGGCTACAGGGAAGCCCACTTGTGGCAAAGTCAACATCTGAACACGGTCAATCCCATTGTGCCCCTCCTGCAAGATGTCTGGGCGAAGAGGTAGTATCTCGTGTTCATTTAGTCACATCACAATTTCACTTATTAAAAGTGAAACTTAATCAAGTTGATTGGGGTATACTGTATGAAAAAAAAGAAACAACAACTTCTAAATTGCTATAATGAGTATGCAGAAAAGACATCTCCCGCCAGCGAAATCTGCTCTGATTCCAACATGTGAAAATGTTATTCAGCCTCTAAACTGAAAAGCGCAGCATGGGCACAGTCACGTTAAAGAGAATTTGTGTTCCAGTTTGCAGCGTCTGAGTAACAAAACTAATTAAAAGTCTCAACTTTTAAAATGTGTCGAATTTCACTCATCACCTTTTATCCGGTTTCAGCTTCTCAGCCGTCAGATTTGTCAAATTGGAGGATTTTTTCTCCACCAACCTCCCCCTCCAACCATCTGAATTCGAGGAGTTTGTTCAGAGGCAGTGCCAGGCGACAAGAGACGAGCTCATTCAAAAGTGAGTTGTGCCAGTTCATGAAACTGTCTCAAAAGGACAGCCCGTTCTTCAAACTATAAGTTGATCTTCAGATTAATTATCCTCGCGTTTCTTCACACTGGCATGCATCATGCGCCTCACAGTGCCCACGTAATCAAGCAGACAAATCCCATTTGTAGGAGGCCGGCTTAGGTTTCCATCTTGTCCACTTTGTTAGACACATGTCAGGGTGACTTCCACGTGATTGCCCCACACAGAGTCTTTTGAGGATTGTGTTACATCCTTTGTTGTGTTTCCTGTTGGACCAAGTAGCAGCCCTCTCGGATGCCTCTCTACACAACAGAAACACAAGCCTCTTGTAATTTGTTGAAAGTAGTTGCTGCATGTTTTGTTTTTTTCTTTCTTTTTGTTCCTACTTTGTACTTGCTTGTATACCTTTATCCTGCTGTTCCCCCTGTCTAATTCAAATCACAGTCGGGATGAAGCCGAATACTTTGGCTTCTTAGGGTCAGTAAAATTTAACAAGTTATTATTGATGATCAACAAATATTGGAATAATGAACAAATTGGCAGTAGTCTAAGTAATATTTTGGTGAAAATACAAAATGAAAGACCTTCGACACACCACACGTAGATTTAGTTTACTTACTAAATGGCTAAGAACAATGTTTCTGAAACATCTACTCCTTTCAGGTGGCTGCCTCATTGTGCATCGCTGTTTGCCAACTTTGACGAGTGCGAGCTGGCAGATCCGGTCCGAGACCAGTTCTTCAACTCCGTGGCTTCGCTCATGTCACTGCAACTTCGAACTCTGGTCACCCAGTCGTTGGAAGACTTGCTGCAATTCTTCATGCTGCATGAGGTTTGAATAACTATTTTAGTTACTTTATTCAAAAATAATTGCTCCAACCCGGTGAGGACAGCATGAAATATATATTTTTGCCTTTCAGAATTCAAACTGTATGTGATTCGTCATTATTATCTGTCCTCTGTTTCGTTTTCTTCAGGAGGGCAATGACTTTGGAGACTTGTATGATGAGAGAAAATACATACAGGCTCCAGTATTGGTGGTTAAACTACAAGTGGAAAAATATCACTTGGGCTTTATTCCCAGCCTCCATGAATGTTGGGAGATCTTTCACAGGGCTTTCATGGAAATCATAAAGAGTGCTGAGGAGCTTCCGAGGGTAAAAACTATGATCTTTTTCAAAGATGTTGATTTGTGCAGTGTAGTCTATTGTGTTAAATTGATGTATAACATGCATGATGTGTGACCTGTATTGCCAGGTGGAATGTAGCTTTTCTCCTGAGATCAAGAAATTGTATCTTCGCACTGTCAGGCCAGAAGAATCCCTGGTTACAGACCTAATCCACAAAGCCAATGGCGTTTTCCAGAAGAACACAGTGGGACCCCAAAAGTAATATATGAGACATGTTATCACCCCCACAATATATTCACTGTACTGTAATCTATAATGTTTTTTTTCCAGGTATTTCACAACATATCAAAAATACATTAACCTAATTGACAATACCGCAAAGCAGGACATGTCCGCTTTCCTCAAGGAGAAACACTCACTAGCAGAGTTCACGAAGGTAAACAAAACAACAACAACAACAACAAAATCACAAACTTACACTGCATATTTTCTTTTCAATCTGTTGGTTCTCCAAACTGTGTCCTCCTTTTTCATTTGGCAGGAAATTGAGCGCATCAGTGGCTTGGGGAAGGAGATCGCCTCACTGCGTGTCACGGTGCCCCTGTCATTGCTCTGCCTGGATGCTGGAGAGCTGAATAAAGACCTGTACGATCGCATTGAGCGACTGAGAGACAAAGTCCTCACGTTTGAGGTGGAAAAGAACCGTGAACTGAACAAGGGGTAAAGGGAAATGATAGTAAGATGGATTATTTATGACCTTCCAAGTTCAAGATGGAAAGTCAATCACTTGAATCTCTGTATTTCCAGGATCTGCCGAAAGTATGAAGACATTTCAGAAACTCTCAGGAACATCCCGGAAACAACAGAGGAGTTGGTGTGTCTCGACCAGTTCATCAACAATACCAGCGACGTGACCGTTCACAAGCTGACAGATGAGATTGAAGAAGCGACCCGTCGCCTCAGCTTCCTCCTGGACTACGTCTCTATGCCTGGTGCGCCAGCTGAAATTTCTCAGTGGTATTCGCATTGACTGTCCAAAGAAATGGCATGCACCACAGATGAATTCCATTGTAACTTAGAGTCCAAACATTTGTAGAAATGTTTGGCTCTCACTAGAAAACACCCATTCTCATTTATGATAGTGGACATTTCAGTTTAGTGATACTATTTTACATGCTACAACTCCAACACTGCACAAACTAATTACTTGTCAACCGACTTTCCACATTTACAAGATTATAATGGTATAATATTTTTGAGCAGAACCCTTAAAGAAGAATTTGATTTCAAAGGCTTGCACTAGCAGAAAAGTTGGTAATGTGTAATATATTGGTTTCTATGCTTGTTCTCTCGTTTCTTTTCTCCAGCTGACGACTTGAGGCTGAACTCCGATGTTTTCCACTGGCCCGGTCAGATTTTGATTGAGCTTGAAGACGGCAAAACTTGTTTGGCCATGTTGAGAATAGAGGCCAAGGACCACCTGCAGATGAGGTCACACACACATCCCAGTCACCCACAAGTGGCAACCATCACATCTGACACTTTCACTCACATTAGAATTTAGGTTTTCACCTCCAAACTTTCTAGTTCACTAATCCTTTCTATGTGGGCGGGGTCTTGTAACCAGTGTTCATCTTCGATAAATATTATTCCTTACCTCTGTTGGGAGACTACACATCTTGAAACTGACTTTGTTTCTGGCAGGCTCATAGAATTTGAACAGAAAATGCAGGACATGGACACGGAAATACAAGGTTTTAAGAGAAAGGAATCCAGGAACATGGACGAAATGAAATTCAACGTAGAGAGTCTTACAAGGATCACTATTGAACTGGAGGCTGCTGTCACTGAACTCGAAGTAAGAGATACTGTTCCAGTATGATACAATATTAATGGTCAAAGTTTCATTGTACAGTACAGTAACAGATAAGTGTTAATATGCAACATGACATCTATTTCAACAAAGCTATTTTTGAGAGCTATGCTGCACATGGCAGCTGCTGATTCTGTCATTTGTTTTTAAAGGATATCAATAAAGAGGAAACCTTGCTGGGGAGGGAGCCGAGCCGATTTCCAGAGCTCCAAGATCTGATATCAGACAAACAGCCGTATGATCAGCTCTGGAACACAGTGCTGAATATTGAGAGCATGTCAGAGGTGTGGATGAAAGGTCGGTTACTGACACTGGAAAACGCTGTTCCCTTTTCTTTTTATTCGCATCTATAGTGGGACTGAATTACACAAGTTGTAAATAGCAAAGATTATGACCAATGGTGCCTGTTCAGCTACCTTTATGTCGCCGTTCTTTACAACTCATTTGAATACTAGGTCCGTTCCTGCACTTGGACGCTGAAAAGATTTCAGATGAACTAGACACCATGTGGAGAACCGCTCATAAGCTGACAAAGACATTCTCAAGTCTCAATGGACCGTGTCGCATGGCCAGAAACGTCAAAAACAAGATTGATGAGTTCAAGCAGCACTTGCCTGTTCTGACAACCATCTGCAACCCTGGCATGAAAGATCGCCACTGGAAGAAGGTTGACAGTATTATGTTTGTTTGTTCCGTTATCGGCCGACATTCTGAGAAATTCACCGACCCCCTAACTCATGTGAATTATTCATGGCATGTTTTGTGTGCTTGCAGATTGGCGACATTGCTGGAATTGATGTCAAACCAGATGCGAGGAGCTCACTGCAGAACATGTTGGACCTCGGACTTTCCACATTCTCTGATAAGTACGAAATTTATCACCAACAACATACTTGAGGCATACGCAATAATTGAAAGGCTTGTTGAGAAAAAAGTCACATTTTTGTTTTGTCCTTGAATCAGGTTGGAAGAAATTGGAGCTTCTGCCAGTAAGGAGCATTCTCTGGAAAAGTCTATGGAGAAGATGAAAAATGAATGGGCTGAACTACGGTTCTCTTTCACTGCATACAGAGATACAGTATGGCCGGAACATAAACGATCATATTCTTTGAATGGAGAGATCATTTTAAGATGAAATTCTGAAACCACATCAGTATCTTGTCCTTCGTGGATTTACATTTTGATTGTCATATCTTTGCAAGAAACGTATGGATAGCTGCATGTTAGCCTCACTGGCTTTACATGCTTTTCATGAATTTATATGAACACTAAAACTGCATTATTTTTTCCGTTCCTGCAGGATATCAAAATTGTGTCAGCCGTGGACGACATCCAAGCACTTCTGGATGACCACATCATTAAGGCACAGACCATGCGAGGTTCACCTTTTGTTAAGCCGATGGAGACCGAATGCAAGGTGAGACAAAACATGTTTACTTGGCCCACATGAGCAAACAATACAATTTTTGTAGTATCTGTCAAGTTTATGTATTTTTTTTTAATTAATTTCTTTTTTTGTTGACTATAATGTTTGATTTTGGTGGATTTTTTTTTAATGTGCTCTGTATAAATGTCCAACAATAATTTGTTTTCGCGCAGTCGGTTGTTTATTGTAATATGGCTGCCATCACATTTTTTTTTTTTTTTTTTTTTTTTTTTGCAGCAATGGGAGGAAAAGCTCCTGGGTATGCAAGACATCCTGGATTCCATGCTGAAGTGTCAGGCTTCATGGCTCTACCTCGAGCCCATCTTTAGCTCGGAGGACATTATTGCACAGATGCCTGAGGAGGGCCGCAAGTTTGCCATCGTGGACAGCTACTGGAAGGACATCATCACTGAAGTGGTAAAAATCCTCAAGGCCCAGAGCTTTCTCTTTCCATTTTTTACTATTGGATCTGTTTCTACTGACTTCTGTATGATTACAATGGTCCAGGTTCGGGACGCCCGTGTGCTGGTGGCTACCGGGCAGGACAACATGCTGACTCGGCTGCAGGAGTCCAATGTGCTCCTGGATGAAATCCAAAAAGGTCTCAATACCTACCTGGAAAAGAAGAGGCTCTACTTCCCAAGGTTTCGACAACTGATACTGATCTGAATAGCATGTCACAATTGATTTAAACTGAGATCTAAATATTTATGTGTGGAAAAAATACTGAAGCACAGTAGACATCTACATTAATATCATATTTCAACAAATATTCTGTATAAATCCTAATTGATATATAGTGTGTTTGAAGGAACTGCTTCATTTTTCTCTTGAATGCAGTGCATTTCAACTGCACTGGAAATGGTTTTACTATTATCAGGATATTGTGCTGTGGTTGTTTCTCTGTAGTTATGTTGCTATTCTCTTGATATTTCTAGATTTTTCTTCCTGTCCAACGATGAGCTGCTGGAGATCTTGTCCCAGACCAAAGACCCTCTATGCGTGCAACCTCACCTGAAGAAATGTTTTGAAGGCATTGCAAAGCTGGAATTTACCCAGGAAATGGAGATTACTGGCATGATCAGCTCTGAAAAGGAGACCATACCCTTCACAGGAAAGATTATTCCAGCACATGCTAAGGTATAAAACAGAGATTGCTTTCATTAATCAGTAGTTGTTTTGCATATTTTCTGTTATGAATTGGAAATTGAATCGCATGTATCTCTGTTGTATGTGTACATTTTGCTGCACATGTTATACAAGTTGTGAACTGGAACATTTCAGGGTATGGTAGAGAAGTGGCTCCTGCAGGTGGAAAAAATGATGCTCAGGAGTGTTCAACATGTCATTCATCAAGGAGTGAATCAGTATGCAGAGGTAATTGGGAATGCTACTGGGATTTTTAGTATAAGCACACAATTCTTGGCTTTTTCTATAATGCATGAGCTCGTTTTATTTTTGCAGATGTATTGTGTCTTGTTCTCAGAGTAACATTTCTTTTCCCCACAGGTGCCTCGCAAGAAGTGGGTGTTGAACTGGCCTGGCCAAGTTGTTATTTGTACCTCGTCTATCTTTTGGACCAGTGAAGTGTCTGAAGCCATACAGAACAATTCTCTGCCTGTGAGTATTTATATACACTTGCTAACCTCTATTTGACAAAACAAAAAAAATATTTTTTTTGTTTAACTTCAATATTATTGATTCTGTTCCAAAGGCCTATTTGGACAAGAGTAATGCCCAGATTGCTGACATTGTGGAGCTGGTGCGTGGCAACCTGCCAGGCGGGGCAAGGATGACCCTTGGTGCTCTGACCGTCATCGACGTTCACGGTAATATCTAAATACAAAAGCTCTTAATTTTGTTAATAAAATAAATATGTAGTACAGCATACAACAAATGTTTTTTTTCTCCTTCTCAGCTCGAGACGTTGTGGCAAAGCTGGCAGAGGATCGTATTTCCTCACTGAATGACTTTGCATGGATTTCTCAGCTGCGTTACTTCTGGGAGGATGGAGATGTGATGCTACGCATGATTACGACCTGCTTGACTTATGGATATGAATATCTGGGGAATTCCCCGCGCCTGGTCATCACACCCCTTACTGATCGTTGTTACAGGTAATTCTTTACGACTGGCTTTTTGATGTTTTTGAAGTTTTAAAAATTAGATCTGTTTAATGTACCACAACTTACATTGTGACCCCACACAAATGGTCAAAGTGTGAGGTTTGGTTGCAACATCATTTTGTCAAATTGCTTTGTTTTATTTTAGGACGCTTATGGGAGCTTTGAAGTTGAACTTAGGTGGAGCTCCTGAGGGTCCAGCAGGAACGGGCAAGACTGAGACCACGAAAGATTTGGCGAAAGCTTTGGCGAAGCAGGTTGTAAACCCAAACAGTTATCAAGTCTTTGTTTGTGTTGTTCATTATTTCTGCTGTTAATGCTGTGGTTTTCTTCTAGTGTGTGGTGTTCAACTGCTCTGATGGGCTGGACTATAAGGCAATGAGTAAGTTCTTTAAAGGACTGGCTCAGTCGGGGGCTTGGGCCTGCTTTGATGAGTTCAATCGTATAGAGGTGAGCTTGACTGTGAACCAATTTTCAGAACAAAGTATTGATTTCTTGAGGGTTTCCTCAAATTTGACTCGATAACAAAGGCACTGATTGAGGTAATGATGAGTATAATTTGTGTTGCACAGGTGGAGGTACTCTCGGTGGTGGCTCAGCAGGTCCTCTGCATACAGCAGGCCGTTGCCAAGAACCTGAAGACATTCATGTTTGAGGGCACAGAGCTTTCCCTGAACCCAACCTGTTCAGTCTTCATCACTATGAACCCTGGATATGCTGGCAGGGCTGAGCTTCCTGACAATCTGAAGGTACAGTACATCACAAAGGGACCGTAGAATATTTGCAAATGTAGCCCTTAACCTGTAACCGTTTAACTCGCGATATGTGTCAATATCTATGTCAATCTGGTTTTACAGGCTCTTTTCCGTACAGTGGCTATGATGGTGCCGGACTACGGTCTCATTGGTGAAATCTCACTTTACTCCATGGGCTTCATTGAATCTCGCAGGTTTGGAATAATCCATCATGCATGAAATATTTGTGTATTGTTCTTTTTTAAGAATGTGTTGTTTCAAACCTCTGACTCTAATATATACCAACAGTCTTGCTGCAAAGATTGTAGCCACGTACCGACTGTGCTCTGAGCAGCTGTCCTCCCAGCACCACTACGACTACGGGATGCGAGCTGTGAAGTCTGTACTGACTGCGGCAGGGAATCTGAAGTTGAAGTATCCGAAGGAGAACGAGAGTGTGCTATTGCTCAGGGCACTGATGGACGTCAACATGGCCAAATTTCTGGCGCAGGATGTGCCACTTTTTCAGGTATCAGGTTTTGTACCACACCAACGCAGCTTGTTAACACGTGTCAGGTGCAGGTGTCACCATGATTGTTCTGTGGCTCTCCTACAGGGTATCATCTCCGATTTATTTCCTGGTGTTGTTCTTCCAAAGCCAGACTATGAGGTCCTCCTGCAGGCAATAAAAGAAAACATTGCAAAGCTTAATCTCCAGCCTGTTCCATGGTTTATTAACAAAATCATCCAGGTACTGACGTCTGAAATGTTTAGGACTGATGACAGTTGTAGCACCTAAATATTCTTGATCTGTGTCTTTTATTTTTAGGTGTATGAGATGATGTTGGTACGTCATGGCTTCATGATAGTAGGAGAACCCCTTGGAGGAAAGACTTCAGCCTATAAGGTCCTATCTGCTGCCCTTGCAGATATTTACAAAGGTAGACCTTGTATATATGTTTATGTATCAGTGTGTATACCACAGCATCTATCGTTAAACATTAGCTGTATGACTGCTGCATTGCTGACGCACTGCAGCTTGCCTGACATGCATGCCATGCAGACATCATAGCTGCTCCAACCTGGTCTGACAAAGGCCTTGAAATGAACCCTGGGATATTAAGAATCACTCGTCCATAAGTTCCACACTGGGTGTGAACAAGAAGCAAGAAAAGTGTGAGCAGACATGGAGTTCAGCACTGGTGTTTGACAGACATGCGTTAAATGTTTTATTGGATTTATGCGTCATTGTTTTGATTTACGTTTCAATAATATCACGTTTTCCTCACACAGCAAAGCTGATGGATGAGTTTGCAGTGAATTATTGCGTCATCAACCCCAAGGCTATCACCATGGGCCAGTTATATGGCTGTTTCGATCCAGTCAGCCATGAGTGGTCTGACGGTGTCCTGGCCACATCCTACAGAGATCAGGCCACTTCCACTTCAGAGGATCGACAGTGGATTATTTTTGATGGGCCAGTCGATGCTGTCTGGATTGAGAATATGAACACTGTGCTGGATGACAACAAGAAGGTACTGCCGTTTCCTCTTGTCGCTTTCAGTGGCTGGCTATACGTTATGTTTAGCTTAATGATCACAGTGTTTTGAAAATATCTTCACATGATGAAATCACCTTTTTGGATATGTTCTTTGCCAGCTTTGTCTTATGAGTGGTGAGATAATCCAGATGAGTTCCAAGATGAGTCTGATCTTTGAAACAGCTGATCTGGAGCAAGCCTCTCCAGCTACAGTCAGTAGGTAAAAGGCTCAGAGATCATCAGTAAGACTTTTGTTTGTAAGAAAAATATTGAAAGTTACTGTGGTTTTAAGAAATATTTTCCTTCAAAGATGTGGTATGATCTACATGGAACCTCAGCAGCTCGGCTGGTCTCCTCTTAGAGATTCATACATGAACACGCTGCCTGGACATCTGAGTGCTGAACACAGAGACATGGTGAGAGTATAACATGCCCGTTTCTTCATGTTAATGTGTACCAATATTTGAAACCTATTTAACTTTTTCTCTGTAGGTCAGAGACCTATTTGATTGGTTGGTTCAGCCCTGTCTGGATTTTATAGACGGGGAATGTCGATTTTTAGTGTCGACTTCTCCCATCCACCTGGCCAATAGTCTGATGAAGCTGTACTCCTGCCTGATGGGTCAGTGAGAATGATATTCAATTTACAATTTCTCAATCAGTATGCATAGTATGTGTTTGACTATTTCTGTCTATAACAGATGAGATTTCAGCATCAGAGGCCAATGGTGCACAGACTGTGTCAAGCCAGCACATTACCTCGTGGCTGCAGAGTCTTTTCCTGTTTGCTGTTGTGTGGTCTCTGGGTGGAACTATAACTGGAGAAAGTCGGAAAAAGTTCGATGTCTTCTTCCGCAAGCTGATCGCTGGCATGGATAATGAGCACCCTCGACCCAAGAGTGTTCAGCTCAAAAACAACAACATCTTTCCTGAAAGAGGTCCTATCAGGCCATAAAATAATAAGAATTTGACGTGTATTCTGATTACTATAGTGACCGATCCAGTGCATTTTTAACAATATGAGTATATGTTTGCAGGCACTGTCTATGACTACTACTTTGATAAATGTAGACAAGGACAATGGAAAGTCTGGACTGATTTAATCACGAAGGAAGAAAGCACCATACCAGCTGAAGCCAATGTTAGTTGGGTTTTTTTTAGTTAAAAATAAAGTTTAAAAATAATAATCACTGAGGGTTACCATGCACACTGAAGCTTTGCTGTTTTCTATCAGGTGGCTGATCTAATCATTCCCACCATGGAGACTGCACGTCAGCTTTTTTTCCTGCATACGTACCTGGAGCATGAAATACCCATGCTGTTTGTCGGCCCCACTGGTACTGGGAAATCTGTCATCAACACAAACTTCCTGGTAAAGCTGCCTAAAGAGCAGTACATGCCAAACTGCATCAACTTCTCTGCCCGCACCTCTGCAAATCAGACTCAAGACATAATCATGTCAAAGCTGGACCGAAGACGGAAGGGTGTGTTTGGGCCTCCAGTGGGAAAGAAGTGTGTCGTCTACGTTGGTAAAGATGACTCGCAAATGGTACCAACTGATACTGCAAAACAGAAATGTTAAATCATGAGTCATTGAGAGCTTCTATTTACTTTTCTGTGCAGACGACTTGAACATGCCATCTAAGGAAATATATGGTGCCCAACCCCCAATCGAGCTGTTAAGACAGTGGATTGACCACGGTCACTGGTATGACAAGAAAGACACCTCCAGACTGAACATGGTTGACGTGCTGTTCATGTCTGCAATGGGGCCTCCTGGTGGTGGGAAGAATGATATTACAGGTCTGTTGAAAGTTTTTTTTTTTTTAGGGTGGGGGGCTGTATTGAAGAAAATGGCACTTGCATATTTGACTGTAATTAAGAAAAGGTTTGTAATTGTAGGTCGTTTCACACGTCACTTGAATGTCATTTCAATTGATTCCTTCGACGACGATACGCTGACCTCGATATTCAGCTCCATTGTTGACTGGCACTTTGGCAAAGGATTTGATGCTTCTTTCCTCAGGTAAGAAGCATATTATGAAAAATAATCACGTTCAAAATGTAATGTCTTGTTTTAAATTTCAAACGGAACGGATGTACGTCAATGAATCATATCCCCCCATTCGTCATCATGGTTGCTAAATTAAATTCCCGCTTCAGTTGATTAAATGATTTTACAACTGGGCTTATAAAAATCTATCTTATAAATATTAACTTAGAATTTATCCAGCTTTCAAAGTCTCGCATGGAACAAAGTCTGGGTTTTTAGCTCTTTTTGTGGCTTTGATCGCAGAGAAAGATTCTTCTATTCTCTTTTGTATTATTTACGACACAAAAATGTAATCTAATGTAATGTTTTATCCAAGGCTGGGCAGGATTATGGTTCAAGCCACGATGGCGGTATACAAGGATACTATGGACAGCTTCCTCCCAACTCCCTCAAAGTCACACTACATATTCAACCTGCGAGACTTTTCTCGAGTGATACGAGGCATACTCCTGGCTCCACACACACACATGCAGGTAAGAGTGGAAAAAAAATAAAGAACTGTTAAAATAAGTTGTCTGACTTGCTCTTGCAGCTGCCCTTTATCTATGTTTTTGTATGTCTTATGTTAGGATGGAGATAAATTGATCCGTCTCTGGATCCATGAGGTCTACCGTGTCTTCTCTGACCGGCTTATTGACACCAGAGACAATGAAACATTCTTTAACATTGTCAGAGAGAGAACTTCAGACTTCTTTAAGATGAGTTTGGAAAAGGTACACAAGTCACACATAACATTTTAGTGAAGTTTGTCATCTCACACGTTGTCACAAAACAGTAACTCAAGTAACACTTGGAACTGTAGCTTCTGTTCATTGTTGCTAAATCTTTCCTTTTTTTTTTGCCTAGCTCCTGAGGCACCTCTGTTTAAATGACAAGGTAGTTGATGAGAGCACCCGCAACTTGTTCTTCGGAGACTATGCTCTTCCCGATTCTGACACGAAGGCATATGATGAAATCTCAGACATGCAGTCATTACAAGAAGTGATGGAGTTCTACCTGAATGAACATAATAACTGCAGCAAGGCACCAATGTCCCTTGTAATGTTCAAGTTTGCTATTGAGCACATTTCTCGCATCTGCCGTGTCCTGAAGCAAGACAATGGCCACCTTCTACTTGTTGGCATCGGAGGATCTGGGCGGCAAAGCGCCACGAAACTGGCCACTTTTATTAGTGATTACGTCCGCTTCCAGATTGAGCTAACCAAGAGCTACAGCTTGGCAGAATGGCGAGAGGACCTGAAGCGGATGATGCTTAAAGCTGGCATTGAGGGAAAGAGTCTTGTGTTTTTGTTCAACGACAGCCAAATTAAGGATGAGGCCATGCTGGAGGACATCAGCATGCTTCTTAACATGGGTGACGTACCTAATATCTTTGCTGCTGATGAACGTGCTGACATTATTGAGAAAGTACAGAACATTGCCAGGATGGAAGGCAAAAAGATTGATGCAACGCCACTGTCAATGTATAATTTCTTCATTGAGCGCGTGAAATCCAAGCTTCACATTGTGCTAGGTAGGCTCCTTCCCATGACTTTTTCAAATTTGTATTTGCCTAACTCGTTTTACAAAAAAAAAAAAAAAAATCACTTTTCAACAGCCATGAGTCCCATTGGTGACGCATTTCGAAACCGCCTCAGGATGTTCCCTTCTCTCATCAACTGCTGCACAATTGACTGGTTTCATGAATGGCCAAATGATGCTCTGGAGATGGTAGCCCATAAGTTTCTAGAGGATATAGAAATGGAGAGTGATGCCAAAGAAGCGTAAGAGAAAAACATAAAATGCCTTCTACTAACTGCATGAGCTTAGTTTGTATTGCATTGTTTCATTTTTCTGACATTGTGTTTTTCTTTTCAATTAAAGTGTGGTGGAAATGTGTAAGACCTTCCAAACAAGTGTCAGAGAGATGTCTCAAAAGTATTTCGCCAGATTAAGGAGACACAACTATGCCACACCCACTTCCTACCTTGAACTCATTCTCACATTCAAGACTTTACTTGAAACTAAGAGGAATGAAGTGAACACTGCAAAGAACCGCTACATCACCGGTCTTGAGAAACTGGAGTTTGCCTCTTCCCAGGTGACACACTCCGTCAAGCATTTGAATTGTGAACAAATGAAATCTGTACTTTCTGTTTCTTATTTCATATTCTATATTACAGGTATCAGTAATGCAAGAAGAGCTGACAGCTTGGCAGCCAGAGCTCATCCAGACCTCAGCTGAGACGGCTAAAATGATGATTAAGATAGAGAAGGAAACAGTGGAAGTCGATGCTAAGAAAGAACTTGTTTCCGCTGATGAAAAAGTGGCAAATGAAGCAGCAGCTGCAGCACAAGCAATCAAGGTCGGCACGTCTTTTAAGGGCTATAACGTATACTTTGCAAATGCTAAATTTGAAATACTTCATGTAAGGTTGTTTGTTTTTTTTCATCACATCTAGTAATTGTTTTATAAGATTATAGATGAAGTACATATTTGCAGTACGGTTTGTTTCGCTGTTCTCTATATTCAGTTTATACACACCGATTGTTGATACTTGTCCTACAGGATGAGTGTGAGGGGGATCTAGCAAAAGCAATGCCTGAGTTAGAGGCTGCTCTTTCAGCCCTGAACACGTTGAAACCTGCAGACATAACTGTGGTGAAGTCAATGCAGAATCCACCTGGTCCAGTGAAACTGGTAATGGAGTCCATCTGTATCATGAAAAGCATTAAGCCTGAAAGAAAACCGGACCCCAGTGGAACAGGTGAGATCAGCACTTTGGAAACACTCTCTTTATTGCTGAACCCCTGACAAAAAAAATCTCAATGTCTGCTTTTGAGATTATAGTTAAAAACTCATATGTTGCAGGTAAAATGGTTGAGGACTTTTGGGGCCCCTCGAAGAAGCTTCTCGGAGACCTAAAGTTGTTGGAAAGTCTCAAAACCTACGACAAAGACAACATTCCTGCCGCATCCATCAAGAAAATCCGAGATAAATTTATTGACCACCCCGATTTTCAGCCCTCTGTTATTAAAAATGTGTCCTCTGCATGTGAGGGCCTGTGCAAATGGGTGCGAGCAATGGAGTCCTATGAACGTGTAGCCAAAGTGGTTGCTCCCAAAAAGGAGAAACTGAAAGTGGCTGAGGATGAGCTTGCGGTGCAGATGGGCACATTGGCGGTGAAAAGAGCTGAGCTGAAAGAAGTCGAGGACAGATTGCAGAGTCTCAATAGTGAACTGGCAGCCATGATTGATAAGAAGAAATACTATGAGGAAAAGATTAAACTGTGTTCCCAGAAGCTCATCAGAGCAGAAAAGTTAATAGGAGGTCTGGGTGGAGAGAAGACGAGATGGACAGACGCTGCAGGACAACTAGATATTAGGTACATTAAAACAATGTTTTTGTCTTGCATTATCGTGTGTTAATTGTATAATTAATTAGATTGTATTGTTTCCCTTTTACAGATACACAAATCTGACAGGTGACATACTCCTCTCCGCTGGAATTGTGTCGTACCTTGGTGCTTTTACAGTGGAATACCGTGTAGAGTGCCAGGAGCAGTGGCACATCCTGTGCCAGGAAAAGAACATCCCATCTTCTGAGGACTTCTCTCTCAGTAACACTCTAGGAAACCAGGTGGCCATAAGGGCATGGCAGATTGCAGGACTGCCAGTGGACTCCTTCTCCACAGACAATGGAATCATTGTGTTTAACTCCCGGCGGTGGCCCCTCATGATTGATCCCCAAGGTCAAGCCAACAAATGGATCAAAAACATGGAAAAGGCCAATAAGCTTGCCATCATCAAACAATCAGATGGGAACTACGTGCAAATCTTGGAGAACTGCATCCAGATGGGAACCCCAGTTCTTTTAGAAAATGTTGGTGAAGAACTTGACCCAGTACTTGAGCCTGTGTTGCTGAAGCAAACTTTCAAGCAGCAGGGTGTAGAGTACATGAAAATAGGGGAGAATATTGTGGAATATTCTCAAGACTTTTTGTTCTACATGACTACTGGACTGAGGAACCCGCATTATCTTCCTGAAGTGGCTGTGAAAGTCTGCCTGCTGAATTTTATGATCACTCCACAAGGCTTGCAGGACCAGCTATTGGGACTTGTGGCTGCCAAAGAAAAACCTGAGCTGGAGGAAAAAAAGAACCAACTCATTCTGGAGAGTGCTGCGAACAACAAGCAGCTCAAGGAAATCGAAGATAAAATCTTAAAAGTGCTCTCGTCTTCTGAAGGGAACATCCTTGAGGATGAATCGGCAATTAAGATCCTGTCTTCTTCCAAAATCCTATCTGAGGAGATCTCTGAAAAGCAAAAAATTGCCAGTGTGACTGAGAAAGAGATTGATGATACCCGTATGGGCTACCGTCCTGTTGCTGAGCATTCCTCAATCTTGTTTTTCTGCATCTCGGAACTGGCCAACATTGAGCCAATGTACCAGTATTCACTGACCTGGTTTATCAACCTCTACCTCAATTCCATTGCTAAGAGTGTAAAGAGTGATGATGTGACCCAAAGGATAGACAACATTGTAGAGCATTTTACTCTCAGCATCTACAATAATGTTTGTCGCTCACTTTTTGAGAAAGATAAGCTGCTCTTCTCTCTCCTGCTGACTGTTGGCATCATGCAAGGGAAGGGCCTGATTGATGATCAGGTCTGGCGTTTTTTATTGACTGGTGGCATTGCTTTGGATAATCCTCATCCTAACCCTGCTCCAGAGTGGCTGTCTGAAAAGTCTTGGTCTGAAATTGTCAGGGCCTCGAGCCTTCCACATCTGACGGGTTTCTTCAAACATGTTCAAGACAATGTCTCCAAATGGAAAAACCTTTATGATTCTGGAAAACCTCACAAGGAACAGCTGCCTGACATTTGGAGTGAGCTTTTGGGACTGGATCGATTGGTCGTGATCAGGTGCTTCAGACCAGATAAATTGGTTCCGGCAGTGCAAGACTTCATAGTCGACAGCATGGGACAGGCGTACGTTGAACCACCTACCTTTGACCTGGCAGGGAGCTACAAAGACTCAAACTGCTGCTCTCCTCTTATCTTTGTGCTATCACCAGGATCAGATCCAACTGCAGGTACTATACCAAGAAAGTGTTACGTGTCCAAACTGATAAATAACAGCCATATTGAGATAGAGAAGCAGTAACTTGCAATTTTTCTTTATGATATTAGGTCTGCTGAAATTCGCTGACGACCTTAAAATGAGTGGCAGTAAGACTCAAACAATCTCCCTTGGTCAAGGACAAGGACCCATAGCTGCTCAGATGATTAACAAAGCAATCAAGGAGGGCACCTGGGTGGTACTACAGAACTGCCACTTGGCTACCAGCTGGATGCCAGCTTTGGAGCGGATATGTGAGGAAACCATCACCCCAGAGACCACAGACCCTAACTTCAGGTAGCCTTTTCTACATTTGAATAAAAATCAGACTCTCTTAAAAATGACACAATGAAAAAATAATACTGTGTGCTTCTCTCTTTAGATTGTGGTTAACCAGTTACCCGTCCAGCAAGTTCCCAGTTAGTATCCTGCAGAATGGACTCAAGATGACCAACGAGCCTCCTAAAGGAATTAGAGCCAACCTTCTGCGGTCCTACCTGAGTCACCCTGTCAGTGATCCCAACTTCTTTGGCAGCTCCAGAAAACCAGTCATCTGGCAGAAGCTGTTGTTCGGTCTCACTTTCTTCCATGCTCTCGTGCAGGAAAGGAGGAACTTCGGGCCTTTGGGTAAGAGACAGAATAGACTGTGCCTCCTATGTTATTTGAGCCTTGTGTTTTTTCATTCATTCTTAAGTTGTTCAAATGGTTATTTAGATCATTCTTATGATCATACTTTTTTCTAAAATTGCTGTTGGTCTTGATTTCATCCATTTTTTTTCTTTCAGGGTGGAATATTCCCTATGAGTTTAATGAGTCTGACCTGAGAATCAGTGTCAGGCAAATCCAGATGTTCCTGGAAGAATATGATGAAGTTCCTCTCGAGGCCCTCAGCTATCTCACAGGTAATTATTTTTATTATTGTAAAAACTGCAGGCAGTCAACCTCCTGCAGAGCAGCTTCCTGAGTAACTTACCGCTGTACACAAAACCTTTGATCTGTTATTTGTGTTGTTGTAATATTGTCAGGTATGACAATGTTACAACAACACAAATAACAGATCTGATAACAGACAGATTTGTCATGTTTTTGTAAATATAAATGGTGTAATACATTTTAAACTTGATTTAACTTCTGAACTCATATGTTCGTTTTGGTTTTAATTACCCTTTTTCCTCTTAGGGGAGTGCAACTACGGTGGCAGAGTTACAGATGACAAAGACAGACGTCTGCTATTATCGTTGCTGTCCGTCTTCTATAACAGGGAGCTTATAGAGCAGGAGCGCTACCACCTGTGTGAGGGAAATCTGTATTATGTTCCTGCTCATAGCCCCTATCAGGTACTGTCAATGACTAATTCATGCTACACTTATCCGTTACAAAACAAAATGAGGTTGTGTCTTTCTTGGCCACATTGGGTTTTGATGGCTGTGTTGAATAGCAACATTATAGATAATTTACTAATCATCTTTGCATTCAGAAAAAAATAATTGCATTTCAGAATAAATATTGATATTCCTTCTTTTCAGGAATATGTCGATTACATTCGAGGCCTGCCAATATCTGCAGATCCTTGTGTGTTTGGACTTCATAGTAACGCTGACATCACAAAGGACAATCAAGAAACCAATCAGCTCCTGGACGGAGTTCTGCTGACTCTGCCCAGGCAGTCAGCTGGAGGGGTCAAGTCTCCCCAGGTTAGATGGTTTAAATCACTCATCATGTCAGTAAACATGTTAATCTTATTACATCTCTGAGAAAGGTATCCATGAAACGTATCTTTCTATCCTTATATTTTACTCATGGTGTGACGTTGTTTTGTAGGAAGTCGTCAATGAGCTTGCAGATGACATCTTGTCAAAGTTACCAGCAGACTTTAACATAGAAATGGTGATGGATAAATACCCAGTTACGTATGAAGAGTCGATGAATACTGTTTTGAGACAGGAAGTCATCCGTTTTAACAGGTAACGACAACTTTTGAAACTACGCAGTAACACTAAGTATTAAAGTCATTCTCCCAGAAAAAAATATTTAAAATATACTTCCTATAAAAGTATGCCTTCTAGAGATGTACATTAACAACGAAAACCGGGTCCTAAAGATGTTCATATTTCTTGTGGATTCTGGTAGAGTAACTTAAAGTGAAAAGTTGCAGTTGAGTCATGTTCATTCATCTGTTTGTGGAGCACCCTTGAAATATTATAGAATTAGCCCCTAATCACCATTGTCTCTTATATATCAGACTTACAGCTGTGGTGCGCATCAGCTTGGTAAACATCTGTAAAGCTCTGAGGGGCCAGATCATTATGTCTTCGGAACTTGAGGACGTTTTCAACAGCATGCTGGTGGGCAAGGTGCCTGCTATGTGGGCAGCCAAGTCATACCCCTCCCTTAAGCCCTTGGGGAGCTACGTGACTGATCTCTTAGCCAGGCTGCACTTCTTTCAAGTAAGAATTGGTGTTGTTTGGGCCACAATGACCTTGAACTCACTTAAAACTGGACTGCCAAAATGTTTTGGGTTTTTTTTTAATACTAAATTCTTTAATTGGTCATAAGATAATATTTAAAGAAATTACAATTTATTTCAGCATGTATTAGCAAAGAATGAAGAGCATAGCATTACTATAAAGGTATCTATTATCAAGCATTTATCACATGTGTCTTGCTCACACTAATAGCAATGTATATGCTTGAATTCCTATGGCAGAGTTGGATCGATAGCGGGCCCCCAACAGTCTTCTGGCTCTCTGGTTTTTATTTCACTCAGTCATTTTTAACTGGAGTGTCTCAGAATTTCGCCCGGAAGTATACTATCCCCATCGACTACATTGGCTTTGAATACGAGGCATGTTGTTATATTTCTATCCTTTTACGTACTTCTGGTTATTTGAAATATTATAATTATTCAAGGACAATGTACTGAAACTTAACTGTGTTTCAGGTAACCAAAGAGGAAAGCGACATGGAGGACAAGCCAGAGGATGGAGCTTACGTTAGGGGGCTGTTCTTAGAGGGGGCACACTGGGACAGGCAGAATATGGTGATCGGGGAATCCCTCCCCAAGATTCTCTTTGACTCATTGCCCATAATCAAGCTGAAACCAGGAGAAATGGCAAAGTTCCTGCATGAAAACATCTACACCTGTCCTGTGTACAAAACCAGTGCTCGCCGCGGGACCTTGTCCACCACTGGACACTCTACTAACTACGTCCTATCCATTGAGCTTCCCTCTGACAAGCCACAGAAACACTGGATTAACCGTGGAGTAGCATGCCTCTGCCAGCTGGATGACTGAGAGTTTATATGAGCCGATATTTACAGTCTTTCAAGATGGCACTTGTGGGATTTCATGTTACGCAGTTCTGGAGTGTACCATTGTGCTGAATGCATGAAGGAGACAGTTTTATCTTTGTTCTTCATGCATAGTATGTAGAATTCTGTCTCCAAAGGTGAGTTTCAAAAAAACTCTTTATTTTGATATTTTGACATTTCATAATATGGTGATACTGGTACATATTTACACTATGATGAAATTTGCAGGTATATATGTCATATAGGGCTCGACTTATTTAAGAGTGGTTGCTAGTTTCATATGTTACAACTTGCTTCAAAAATAAAATGCTAAAATTATTCTGAATTACAGCACTCCTACTAATTTTCTAAATGTATACATGTTTGGTCAGACCACGAGTTAAACATTATGTCCATGTTTGTTGTGAATAATTCTATATCATATAGTTTGGTCTGATGCACGTTTCAAAGGTTTACAATTCAAACCTCCTGCTTGGGAACTGAGTGGTTAGAACTTTGGCTTGGTTGCCTTTTTTTCATCTGAAGTTTGCATGTTCTCTCATGTGCGAGACTTCTTTGACACCCTGGTGTCTTCCCACGGTCCGAACTCATGTGCATTAGGAGAGTTGTTGTCTCTTCCATCCAGGATGCAAACTGCCTTGAGCCCAATATAAGTAGGGATTGGACTCAAACACAAGATGGCAGCAGATGCAAACCAGCATTCATTAGTGACCAAACTGGGCCCCACGCTGCCTGAAGCTGGTGCATATTACATCTTGACTGAGATATATGGACCCTTACTCTGCAGTTTCTGTAGAAGTACGATCAACAAAGATATTCATCAAGTAAAACATTATGCAAGTTTACAAAGGAAACACTGATATAATTCTGCTTGGTCTAAAAATGTAAACCAGAGACTGTGTGTGACTCTGATAACTGATCATCCATCTACTTGTGTAAGAAGCTAAATGTCGGCCTCACCACACTTGATTACGTTCTGGCCCAGAGCGTGACATCGATTTCCTGTCCTGACAAGAGGATTCATAGCTTAATTGTAAACTAGTGACATTCAGTATAGGATTATTGTTGTTCTGACCATGAGGCCATGTATCATAACACAAGATGCCACACATCAACCAAATGTTTTCTAAGGAAAAAAAAAGTAATCTTTTTTTTGTAATGGGATTGTGTTTGCATTCAAGTCCTGAGGGGAGGGTCTGACTTACCCAACACAATAAGTTTAGATCTTCTGTGTGGTGAGTGGCACTGCCTGACTGTATTTATGGCAGCATTGCTCCATTTCTTTTCCTGGAGTCAGCACTTGTGGGTTTGAATATAATTCATTCAACATCAGAATTCAGCTGCTGCACCATTACCCACTTTATATCACGGGGCATAAAATATTGTAGCCCTAAATCTATACATCATAAAACGCAGCTGATGGAGGTTCCCGTTATGAATGCTCCCAACTTAAGTGGTGATGTGTGTTCGGTGATCGTTGGAGTCATTCTCCAGCACTTCACCTCACACAGTTTCAAGGTGTGAGACGTGACGAACTCAAGAAAGATAAAAAGCTGCACGGTTTCTGCTTTACGTGAAACTATCTTCTCACCTCAGACCAACTATCAATGGAAAAAAAAAAAAAGAAAATCCATATTTGCAAGGAAATAAAAACTTTCAGTTCATGGAGATGACCAAATATATCAGACTATCTCTACTCACACTGAATGAAAGTGTGATTTCATTATTGAATGACAGAAGTCTTGGCTGAGTTTTATCAGTGTTCAGACTTCATTGAAGTCACTAGACCATGTGTATTCAGGGTTGATAATGAAATGGTACACATTTCAATCTCTTCAGATAAGATTCCCCTTAATGATTAACTCAATGATAATGAGTTTTATTACAGGAAACAGGACAAGCTTCCAGCACATAAATCACACAGCACTGCGGTTCTGTGTGAGCAAATGATGCAGTGCCCTTGATTTGGTACAAATAATGAAGTCGACAGTCCCAAGTCATTTAAGCTATTTGGAGCATGTTGTTTGTCCTGCTGAGTCACAGAAACATTGCAGCCCAGGGGATGTGGCCACTCGTCTATTGGCATGACCTCGACACACCTGTGGTTGCGCTCACCCTGGGAAATTGATAAAAATCCTTTAATTGCATTTCAGGGGTATGAGTAAAGTGAAGTCACTCATCTTGTTAAGCACTTCCCCTTGAGGAAGTCGTCTTAGTACTTAACCTTGAGCATTGCAGCACAATAGCTCACAACTAAATTTTCTGGCAAAATCCATAATCCTGATTTCAGTGAGATTATAGATTCTATTAATACTGTCTCAAATATCCAAATGTTAGTAATGTTAATAACATCTTTGCCCATTTACCATACTGAATATAAAATCAGTAGTATGGCACAAGCTTGATATCTACATTTCTAAAGGGGCTCAATGTCAAATGAAAGCATGACTTAGTGGTAGTATTGAGTCACTTTAGTTTGTCTTTGCATATTCAGGGAGGACGTTTAGGCTTTTGATGACATTGGAATTTAAACTTGCGTCTCCAAATTTGCACGCTTTGTTTGTTTTTTGTTGTTGTTTTTTTAATCAATCTTCATTCTTTTCTGTTTACTTTCCCCACTACAGTGATTCAACATGTATATAGTCGCTGGAAAATGAGCGACTTCACCAAATGAAACAATAATCTTGGGCCATTTTGGGCCATTAGTTGCATAAATAGTTGTTCGTTACCTCAATAATACATGTGTAAAAGCCAAGAATGTAAAAGAGACCTGCCCATTTGATCATATATCTCGCCCTATATTGTGGTAAATTCAGTTAATGAATATGTCCTCATTGATAAAAGTTAATAACAGTGCCGGGTATAAAGTCATTGCTGTGGAGGGTTAGCTCACCATCAATGTGTGTCTACTGAATTACTCTACTTCCTTATCTTATCATTTCACAAAAATGTAAATAAAGAGGGTGACTGACTTTATACCTTGCCATTTAGGTCATCATGAGCCTTGAGCACATTGTTTCAAGTGCATTAACCAACATGAAAACAATAAACAAATTGAATTTGGAAGTGAATCCACTAATTTCCAGAACCTGTCTAATAGTAGTTATACAACTCTTTGCACAGATCTGACAACAATCACTGATTGACTGGAAGTCGGGCATTTTTCCAGATCGTGAAATTAGATGAACTTGAACTTGAATATACAGAGTCTGCATATTTAAACTATGCAAGACCACAAGAAACTACATGAACTCTTCTCAGCTAACATGTCCTGTCTTGTGATGTGGAGAAAAATGTGAAATGAAGAGGCCCTTATCTTTCAGGGGAAGGGTTTTTCTTTATATATGTACATATATTACATATATGTATGGAAAACCTTGCCTGAGGAGTTTCGTTGTTGTAAATGTGAATCAATAATGGTGCGTGTTTCACAAAAATAGGGCCATATCACAACCTGGGAACCTGGTGTTTCTTCTTCATTAGAGGCAATAACTGATCCATTGGGCTTTATTGATCACTGATCAAGAGACTAGCTAGAACTCCTTCACAGGGAAACGTGATACAGAAAAAAGCAAACCCCTTTTTCCTCCATCTCACATGAGCGGAGACAGAGGATGGATCTATTGTTTGCCGTTGCATTGTGGAGCCGGTCCACAATATATTTGTTTGTTTGTTGTTGTTTTGTTTACGTAATGTTGTGAAGCGGTGTGATGAGGATTTAGTCCACGGCGGCCGCTGAGGAGGAGGAGGAGGAGAAGGAGGAGGAGGAAGAGAAGGAGGAGTAGCAGACACGCTCGGTGCCAGCAGAATTTCCTGAACGCAAGCGCACAACCAGCTGACGCCGCGGAGATGTGAGAGGTGTCGTCGGGGAAGGAGTGGAAGGTGTGTCGGTCACTGCCGTCGCTCACAGCAGTCTCTCCCCCCCGCCGCCTTCTCCTCCTCCTCCTCCTCCTCACTGTGTGTGAGAAACACACAGAGACAGAGAGAGCGAGAGAAAGAGAAAGAGAAGTTTCCTCTCCTCTTTGCGCGCGTCGTTATTCGCTCACTTCACGCAATGGCACGTCCGCGTCCGTGCGCGGCGCGTACGCTTCTTGAGCTCCGCTGCTTTTACGAGAAGTGATTCTAAAGCGACAAGGGGAGGGCAAGAAAAAAAAAAGAAAAAAAAGAAAGTGCCACCATGGCTGAATTTGGACAAAACAAGAGCGCCGTCAGTCCACCGGTTGCTGGCTGGAAACCTGCGTCGGGAGGAGCCGGAATGTGCCTGGAGGCGCACCGGGAAGAGCCCGTGTCAAACGGCAACTGTGGCGCGTCAGACACGGTGAGGAGAGTCCAGACCGAGTCCAGCTGTGAGTCCCCGACGTGGGAGAACACCGGTCCAGCAATTCCCCGACGCAGCAGTCTGATTAAGGTAGGCCGGTATTTACATCGTTGCAACACAGCTGGTCTGAAGGAAGGAAGGGAAGAAAAAAAATTAAAAGCATGCAAACTGTTGCAAGTCCAGACCAGACTGCAAAGCCATGCAGTTATGCCACATGGTATGAATATGATCCTGTGCACGGCGACGTGCGGTCGTAAATCACCTCAATGTTACAGGTGAAAACACGACAGCCCCCTGGAAATGTTTCTCCTGTTGAGAAATGATTCTTAAGAAATATATATAAAAGTCTACCACTGTTGTCATCCATGTATGTCACGTACTTACACCCCCCCAACCCCCACCCCCCCTCAAACGCAGCTGGATTAAACCAACCTGCAACCCTGGAAATGAAACCGTCTGTACACTGTGGCGCTGCCTTCTGTCAGCTTCCTCTCCCCATCTGTGTCAAACCTGCAGAACAATCCGTCACCTCATCTTACCTCGTGTGGCCGCACTTGTCGTTTAGGACATTTGGAGTAGAAGTGCTTTGTGCCTTTCACCAGGCCAGACAGTGTCACAGTGGAGACGACAGCCAGTTTGTCATACAGAAGGCAAGATTTGTCTTCCAGGAATCATGAGAAGAACTTAAAGGCTGACCAAGATGTCAGGCATTTTTTTTACTTATGTGCAAATTAGATTTCCTTTCTCCCAGACTCCAGCAGTCAGTGTCACTTAGTAGCAGTCTGGAGGGGAGAGGAAGATGATGGGGAGGATGGGGAGGAACTAATAAGTGAAGCCACCTACCATGGTCTTTGATTAGAAGGACAAATTAGATTTAGTCCACCCTGGATGGTTCATAGTTGAATACCCCCGTCCAATTAACCCCACTGCCTACGCTCATCTGTGCTTACATGAGCTCTCAGTTCATTTGAATAAAGCTCCTCACAAGGATGTCTCACTTCGCCACAACTTGTGTTGCATTCATTTGACTGAAACAGCGTTTGAAGTATTACCATGTCAATAATGGCAAATCAATAACTCATCCCCCCGCCGACTTACTCCTTTTATGGTTTCAGCCTCTCCGCATGTAGGAGGTCTTCTATTGATCTTCAGTTCCTGCTTGTCTCCAGAGCTCCAGCGTGCAACGGCACGAATATTCAAGCATGTCATCATCTGTGTGAGATTGCTTTCCAACTCGGCGAGAGAGAGGAAGACGGCCTCTTGGCCAATTTCCTCACACGGTTCATGTTGCAATATTGCTCTTAAGTCATAAGCAGTTGGCGAATTACAAGTCGCTTTCTCCTTCACTGAAACACACGGACAAATGATTCTCACCTCCGTGCCCACACACACAGGGCCGCTCTCTCGTCTTTCGACTGTTGTTCTCAACAGCGCAGCCACAGCTTGAGACGGAGGATTTGAAAACCTTTTGTTTTGCTTGGGAGGTTGGCTGCTCGACCTGGGCGCAAGATGGTGTTAAGCAACTCCTGTCGAGGGTGGCGCCTTACACGCCACGCCGTGCTTGACGTGCGACATCTAACGGTCCCAGAACATCGCTCCCACCCCTGCTGCTGCTCTCCCTTTAAAGAGTGGTGATGTGGGACAGCGTGGGAAAACGCACTGTACGCTTCACATGCCGCCCTTGTATTGAAGCAGAAATTAGCATGCCTCGGTGATGTTGTGTGTGATTTATTGTTCAGTGGGCACATTTATCCAGGAATGCTCAGTGTCCAATGAGCGGCCATTTGCACGTTCACCACAAACTCACTTGTGCTTCGAATCATAAGCAGGACTTTAAATGGATGGCACTCAGTCTGACAAAACAAAGAGTTGTAAATCCATCTGTCAACACGGCAGCAAGTTTTTCTATTTGCCAGGCTGCCCCTCTGACTGAAGTCGGGATTCCACACAATAGGAGCCGGCTGGTATGTAGGTAGATAAACAGGAAACATGACATTCCACACTGATTTCAGCAGGAGTCGGGATTTATGTCCCAGTATTTGTGTGTGTGTGTGTGTCCCTGTTGGTTTCAGCTAAGGTAATTACACTGGTCATGATTGTATTTCATCAGTAGGGACTTCATGCTGCCCTCTCATTCATTCTACCCTGCGCTTGTCTGCATGAAACAGAAGCTAAATTAAGTGGCCGCTCACTTCAGGCCTCCTTAAACTTCAATGTGGATTGTCTTCACTTTCTTGCACACAAACATGCGCACACATTCGCACAGACCTGCCCTCTAGTAAAATTCAGCTCTGCACAACAAATCTTGTTACCGATGCCAAGAAAATGTCTGTATGACTGCACGTGAGTGGAAGCTACACAATTCACAAAATTGCAGGGTTTTTTTGTTCATAACAACTGGTTCTTGCATTAGACGCCAGGTTTATTAACTGTTTGTGAATGACAATGATACTTACCCAAAAACCCAGGACACACAGTAAACCTATTCTGTGAAAACATGAATTTGATTTGTTTGCATATGTGTTTAATGTATTCAATAGTACACTAGAGCCCTGATAGAATTCATTCAATGAGCTTCAGATGAGCAGAAACGCTGGAGCAGAGGGAAGCTTCTCTCCTTGCATGAGAGTGGTTTTATTCTTCTCATCGAACCCTTCACAAAACAACCGATCGTCATTATGAAAGTCTCAACCCATTCTCATGTACAATAGGTGTGTGTGTGTCTCTGTGTGTGTGTGCGTCTGTGTGTGTGTGAGGCTGACGGAGCAGCGTCAGCCAGAGGCGTTGGCACACAGCTGGGGAGGTTCGTTGTTGAGGCAGAGCAGCTCTCAGCTCCTGCAGTTCAAATCAGCATCCTTCGTCTGCTTTAAAGCACTTTTGCCCACATGAGCATTGCCCCGCACGGCCCAGGGAGGGGATCAACCTTCTCACTGATTGTGATAGAGCAACTACTCAGAGCTGCGAGCTCAGCTGGTGATTGAATGTCTCTGCATCTGTCCTCTGTATTTGCTCCGCGCATATACCCTTGTATCGGCAGTAAAATGTGTGTGCGCGTGTGTGTGTGGGGAGATGTCTGAATTGTCGCCTAGTCAGTGAGCCACAGCAAAGTTTCCACTGAAGCATGCAAGAGCTCCACTTTGAGCTCTGCATTCGTCCTCTCAGCTGATGACCAGTTCAAGTCTCTCGATTGTCGGTTTCTCGGTCTGAGTGACGCCAACATCTTCGGCAAAATGCTTCATCGGCTGAAACTGTGGTTTGCTCTGTGACAAGACGACCTTTTTAAGACCAACCTTTTACGTGCTTAAATGTGTGGCGTGTGTGTGTGTGTGTGTGTGTGTGTGTGTGTGTGCTTACATGCACATAGGACTTCAAAGGGTTGAAGCGTAAAAGAGCATCTGCTGCTCTTCTTGCCACAAGGGCAGGGGTTCATCGTGGAAGAGCGTAGTTGAGTTACTGTGAATGCTCACCACATTTTCTGCTGAACTCGCTTCCTGTTCAGTCGGTTACATCGTCTGTGAGTGTCCGCGCTTCTGTAGCGCAACCCAGACGCAGGCGTGAACCCCACCCAAAGCAATATGTGTACGGCTTTGTGTGATTGTGGGATATTTAATATTGAGCAATAGCAATGGATTGCTTCTAAATACATGGATAAGGACAGTAAAGATTGTGTGGAGCAATAATAATTGTGCTCCGAGATAGTCACTGTACTGGAATATGTTGAAAAGTGTAAGATGAGGTTGTAAAATCATTGAATAATCCGGGAAAAAAAATGAAAGGGAAGCTTCTTATATATCAATGTTAGCTGGCCGGTTTAAAATGTGGTTCTTATTGGCAGTTTTGGTTTTTCCTCACTTATATATCACCTTTCCAATGCACAAGCAGCCCTCAAAGTGCTTTGCTTTGCCTTTCTGCGGAGTTGACATGCGCTCGCTGTGTAAGTTTCCTCCCTCTGCATTGCATTTTCACCAAAGTGGTGGCTCTGAACTGCCCGTTGGTGTGGATGGGAGTGTGTTCTAACTGTTACTCTCTGGGTATTCGTTGGGACGCCCTGTATTCACCCGTAGTCCGCTGAGATTGGCTCCATCCACCCACAGCTATACGGCAACCGTAGAGAAGGTGACTGGAGCAAGGCATCAGATAAAATTACCCAAGATTACTGTAATCGGCCATTTCTTTCAAGGTAATCACATCAAATGCAGGCATGGTGATTAAAATTACAGACATACAATTAGTCCCATTTCAACAAATTAGCTGCCATAATTGCAATAAATCCACAATATGGCTCTCTGGCATAGAGGATGAGACTATTTGCGGCCCTCACAATGATCACAGTTGCCCTTTTCCTGCTTTATGTCAGAGGGATGGAAGGATGAACAAAAGGCATAGAGATCATTCAGTCCTATTCAGCAACAGCAGCCGGGTTATTCACGAGTCACCGAGCTCTTTGATTGAACTTCACAGTTCCACTGTGGTATTGGTGTGACCAGTGTGTAATCAGAAGCTGGTAATTCCGGGCGTTCATTAAAATAATGCCCGTCATCTCGTCATTGTGAGACAGTTCAAAAAAGGAGGCCGTCCTTGATACAGATTCTAGTGTTTTGAAGTTCTGTTTTATGCGAGGAGAACGGCGAGCGAGAAAATCCTTCTTGTGTAGGTGGGGTAACTCCGACAATGTTAACCCTGGGGCTTTAATTCCAGGCAGCTTCAGGTTATTGGGCATGCATCATCACTTCTTTATTACAGGCCCGCCTACGACCTCATAAAACGTTAAAACGGTTAACTATTAAGATTCAGATCTTTACATTGCATTTTACATGTACATAAAAAGGAACATCTGAATTTTGTTCATGTTTAGTGTCTTCAAACGTTATTTATCTAATCACATATGCACATAAATATAAAATGTCAAGGTCAATTTCTGTCCATTTTTTTTTACTCAATTTAAAGAGTTAGCTTGCAGGTTAAATACGTATCTTAAAGCCAAATCAATTTCTTTTCATGAAATATTTCGGTGCTTGCGCAGGACTAAAATAAATGATGATGTGAAGGTGGAGGAAAGCATCAAGTGTGCCAGTGTTGTGCTGTCAGAAAGAATGATTGTCTAAAGCATCATTATTGTTGCCATGGTTACCCCTCAGTATAATAGCCTACGCCTTGCGCGGAGGCTCAGATTGATGAATACATCAATTCATCTGAAACTACGCCGCTGTCATGTGCGTGAGATTCTGATTGAAGGACCCCCGGATTTTTGACAGATTATTTTTCCTCACAGAGTTTCAGCGCTGGTAGATGGTTCTTTGCACATTACACACACACACACACACACACACACACGTCATCTCACATTTGACTGCGAGCCACCCTCCAACCCCGCCGGTGGCGTTGTGCTCTGGGGTGAAAGGCTCTTAGAATAAAGTTGTGCCATTGAGCATCCATCATGTGCAGTCATACATTCAAGGCCACCGGCAGGGTCTGTTCACAATACTTTCACCCTCCCTCAGCTAAAAACCGCCTTTCAATCTCTTTCAATCTTAATTAACAGATCAGCGACAGAAACCTGTTAATGACCTGCCTGCTTATTCTGCTGATTCTGGCAAACTAATTAGTGACACAAGCTGGTTGCACCAATTGAAACATTTGCCGTCATATGTCATAGCGTGGAAGCGCGAGCCCATGCCGGTGCCCTACAGAGAAATATATGCAAAGACGAGCACAAGCTCACACTGTCCTCACTAAAGCTGGATCGCCCAAAGGCATCTGTATTTATATTTCTTTGCATTTCGTCTGCTTAAACTTATCTATTTTTACAGTTTTTGTCCTCTCTCCAAGTCTCCCAATTACTCTCTGTCAATGTGTGTGTCCTCTGATAAGTGCATCAAATGTGTTCAGCCACCAAGTCTCTCTCACTCCTCTCACACTCTGTCCATTGGTCCATCTGTTCAATCAGTGTTGATGTTCTAACAGGGACACCAGTAATCTCACACCACCCAGATTTGTTCACAGTAATCTTTGGTTCAATTCCAGCAAACAAATAAAAAAAAACAAAAAAAAACTTGCTGATTAAAAATGTCAAAACAAAAAGACAACCTTTTACATTATTGTTTAGTTGTGATGCACAATGTACATGTGATGCTTGATATTTGAAGACAGTTTATTTAAAAAAAAAAAAGATGAAACGTTTGCACAGTTGTTGGAGGTGAAATACGGAAACATTTCAAAGTTGTGACATCTCAAAAGTTCAAGCTTTTATTCTGTTAAAGTAGATCCGATTGTTGTGAGGCGTCTCCATCACAGGAGGCGGGTAGAGACAAGTCTCGTTAAAGTATATAGTAGTAATGGCTGATGAAATCTTTGGTTCTCTACCAGGTTCTGTTGTGTCAAAACTTGAACACTTTTCCCTTCTCTCACAGTCCTTTCAGAATATATTGCACCCTCCTCCCCAAAAAACATTCCCTGCATACAAATAGATAGAGTGACTTCAGCTCTTTGATTAGAATATCATATTGGATTAATGTTGAATTTACATGAAGTATTAGTCATCCCTGATGTTGAAACCAATTTAATCTCTTCAGCAGCTAAGAACAAATAAAACACAGCAGCACCACTTGTTCTCTGACCCAATCTGAATACCACGGTCACAAAGCGTATGGTCATTTTAATGGTGCCTAAAGAGCTACTCTGCATTTTACAGTTAGAAAATACGAGAGTTCATACAATACATCACCTCCAGATGGAAAGAGCACTAAAGCTCAAGGACACAAAGTGAAGAATCTCATCAATGCAGCTTTTCAGCTGCAACCTTCAGTCCTGGTCTCCATTCTGGTGGTAGTGATGATGATGATGATGATGATGATGATCCTACAACCTATCATTTGAAAGTGTTTTGTCCTCAAACGTTTTCTTTTTAGAAGTGGTACAGCCATTAACTTTGTGGTTCTGGTTGTCTCTGTTCTCATTTGTCTTTGGTACTGAACATAAAGCACCAAGTCATCAACCTGCTGCTGAACATAATGAAACCTAGAAGCCAAAAAGTTCCGACTAAAAACACAATATAGTGTTTTATATAGATGTTTATTGGCCTGCCAAAAAAACAGGTTTTGCACATATGCACTGGTCTCGTGATGTAAGTCTTAAAATAGCCCAATCCGGAGGTTTGTGAAAACGGTTTTACACATTTTACTTTGCCTGTCTGCTCTGTTGTCATTTAACCGGCCTCTCTGCGGAGTTACAGGAAACTCTGTGTGACGGGGTGACAGGCTGCTTCCTGTTTTGAAGCGTGGTGGTGGTGGTGGCAGTTTTGGAGGCTCATCTTGTATGTGAGAAAAACCAAAGTGATGTCTTTGTGACAGGAGCGTTACAGTATAGCGATTAGGTGAAAATGGAATTGGAGTCTTATCAGGGGATGGTGGCCCAACTTGTTTTTGAATTCCTACGTGTGTGCAATTCTAATCTGTTTCTCCAGACTTTTTTTCTTTCTTTGCATAGAAAAATCGGCACAACCCCCCCCCCCCCCCCCCCCCACATTTCCTGCAGGTTAAAGTGTGCCCTCTTGTTTTATCGTGCCAGGATAATTTATTCAGAGCCCACAGTGACGTAAGCGTTGTTTGGTTGTGTGTTTGAACTGTGCCTGTGTTTCCAGCTGTAATTTATGTCGCCGGCCATCAGAGGTGAGCGCACAGGGCAGCCTCCACACAGGAGATAATTGAATGTCAACTACTGAGCATGCCTCAAGAAGGATCCTCTTGTTTCTCTGCTCAAAGAGCTTCTGACAGTAGGCTTTATCAGGTTTTTTTTTTTTTTTTTGAGAGGTACAGTGTTCGCCGCTTCAAAAATGATTTTACCCTATGGCTTATCTATTAATCGGGAGAGTGTTTCTTTCTTGTCAAATAGTTCACCAATGTCACGGGAGATTACGTTATTTATGTGGGCTTTCCAAACTGGATCGTATGAGCACGGCCATTGGTGCTGATACAGCCGCAGAGGGACTATTACTCGTAATGTCACACACACACGCACACACACAGGAAGAGGTATAGATTGAGGCCAGCATTAATCTCCCACGGCTGCCACTGCACTGCATGAAAGAAAAAGGAAAGTGTGAATGATAGAGTGGAAGCAACTTGCAGCACCGTGTAAAGGTGTCTGTGTTTGTCTTTGCTGGGGGATTTTCCCAGGAGCTCCTGAGAATTAAGAAAAAAAAAAAGAAGAAGATTGCTTATTTAAAAGGACTAAGTTATTTCAATGATAAGCTTGATTTGCTTTTTACTGCTGGTGTGTTGGCGCCGCATCCGGCTCTTTCTATTTCAGGTGGAGTTAATTTTAGAGGTGTTGCTGCAGCACTCCGGAGGGGGCAGCTTTGTAATAAGAAAAAAATCAATTAGCTCAATCACAACTCACAGCTTTGCTGTTGCAATGAATTGTTGCCTGCTGTGCAAAAATCCTTCTTTTTTTTTTTTTTTTAATGATGCGTAAACAGCCCACAATTTTAGTTTTTTTCCTGCAAAGCGAGGTCGGAAAGGGGTCCTGCCCTTGCATCCTCTCGCTCCCTCCATCATACCCCCGAGGCAGCCGCGGTATTTTTAGAGCACTTCCCTCATCACAGGGATAAAAAAAAAAAAAAAAAACTTGTTGCGATTGAAAACACTTCTGTATCCCAATGAGGTGATTGATTCTGTGAGGATTTGTGACGGGTAGCCAGACTCCTTCCATCTGAATGGAAGCGTTTTCATCCGCCGTGAATTATGCGACTTCTCTTTCATGTGTTCATTTATATTCTTTAGATGAAACACAGCTTTTTTTTTTCCTCCCTCTTTCTCTTCATCTCTCTTATCTCTTCTTGCCTTTCATATCCATCACATTTCTTTCAGACGGAGGCCTCCCTCCTCTCTTCTCTCATACAAGGCGAGTGCTCTTGAGGTTCATTTTAAGTCTTATTTGAATTAAATCAGTTATGCTGATGCGAGTGCAGCTTTTCAACCACACATCAGTATTCATGAACATCTACGATAAATATGAAATTATTTATAATCTTGTTGGTGGTTAATATGACTCCTTTGAATCTTCTGAATCATTTATAGAAAACATGACTTTTGCCTTTTTTGTGAGCGACAAACCAACAGGATAAAGCAACAGGTCGCTGAATTGGCTTTTCCACTGAAAACACATATATGAAGCATTTCGTGATGTTGTGCAAGTCCTAATGATGCAATCAATTCATCTTTTATCCAACCTTTGTGACCCAGGAGTTTTTTCCTTTTACATTTCCATTCAATTTTTTTCTCGTTCAGGTGGATCGTATGAGCGGTCGTTTGCATTTTCAGTCACTCCGCTCGGGATCCACTCTGCTGTAATTACGTTATCCTGCTTATCCTACATCCGATTTGCTTTGATGAAGCCTTTGATTTGATTTTGACGAGGACTAATACATCCTTAATTGAATAACTTTGCCCACATATATGCTCTTATCTGTTAGTTTCGGCTTCTTTGTGGGGGTGACATCTGATTGGTCAATTAATCAGATGGATCGGTTGTGATGGTGTGCTGAGATAAACTGATTGGAGCCGCCAGCATCGTTGCGAAGCGGCAGAATTAGGATGCTGCAGCCTGCCGCCTCTGTCTAGTCAGGTATGATTAATGGTGTAATGGTGAAGGGCAAGGGCAAGCAAAGGCTTTTAGCATGGTATCAGGAAAAAACAATAACAGATTGGGAGGAGGAGGCTCTTCATGGTAGACCAAATAATCTGTGTTTGTGTATGCTTATATAAGCTGATATGGCTTTTAATCCTTTGAGATCCATTCTGGTCTGGACACATTTTTGTCATGCCAGAGCAAAGAATAGTCTTCAGAGGGATCATTGTCTGTCTGTCTCTGTTTCTCTCCTTCCACTCATTTCTCCTTGTTGTATTACACCCCCCCTCCTCCTCCTCCCCCTCCTCCCCCTCCTTCTGCCTTTATCTGTCCCATCCTTTTATCCTTCCCTCCCTCCTTCTTAGGACGGATCACGTGCTGGTCGAGACAGGAAGAAGACAGTGTCCTTCAGCAGCAGTCTGTCAGAGAAGAAAATCAGCAGTGCTGCTGACTGCATCCACTCAATGGTGGGTCAGTTACTGTGTGACCTTTGGCATGGGACATAAGCTTCATGTGCTCAGACATTAAATATGTAATGTACCATACGTGCATCAAAGGTTTCTGTGGGATCAAAGGTTTCTGAGGCTGTTGAACATTCAGCAGAGCTTGTTCACGGCCAGAAGCGGACTGTGCTCTGCATTGTTAAAACGCTCTCCACGTCTTCATCTTCAGGTTGAAGGAAGCGACCTGAAGAAAATCCGACCCAACTCGCGTGTTTACCAGCGTTACTACCTTCTGGATGCAGGCCTTCAGGCTCTGTGCTGGGAGCCATCCAAGAAGGAGTCGGATAAAGCTCGAATTTCTCTCGAGTCGATACGTGAGGTCAGTGACGAGTATGCAATTCATCCTGACTTCGTCTTTCAGATTTAAACTTATATCTACAACTTTGAACCGTAGCATAACCACACTTTATGTTTGATTGTATTGTATTTGATTTTCTTTTTGCATCTCTCCTGTGTTAGGTCCGGACAGGTCGTAACACAGAAACCTTCCGCACCAGCGGAGTTTATGACCAGATCTCGGAGGATTGTGCATTTTCCATCATCTATGGAGAGACTTATGAAAGCTTAGACCTGGTGGCTAACTCCGCTGAAGTGGCTAACATTTGGGTAACTGGCCTGAGGTATGATATGACAGTGAAATTATGCCCCTGAATAATGTTTGTGGGTCATCATTAACTTCTCAGTGACACACCGTCTGCAGCGCACTATATCTGAAACATATGAGAGAAATGTGGACCCAAATCAAAAAGGCTTTGCAAGGCAGATTGAAGGTAGAATAGGTAGAACACATCACATGCTGTTATTATCGTCAAGTGGAACGGAAAGGTGGTGAAAAATGCACTCAAGATAAAAACTTGTGAAATATACGAGGAAATTTAACAAATTACGATAATTCCGAGCCGTATTCCAAGATATTTGTGGCAAGTCATTGAAAAAGGTGTCTCTTGTAAATGAATGCAAGATAGCATTTGACTTCATTTTGACATTCTGTGCTCTACTATGACTGAAGTTACGACCAACTTTTACATCTGTCTGCTGATGTCAAATCAATAAAATAAATGAAGGGACTGATTCCTCTCAGGTTTCCATCGACCTGAAGCCAAGGGAGCACCTGCCCTCTGAAGCTCGGCCTTTAGTAAGAGTTGAATTTGACAGGTGGTCAAGCACTTTGCTGTCTCCCTGTGCTGGTTTTCTCACACATATAGTAGAATTGGTAGTCACGGGTGTTTTTTGTGGTTAAACTGTGGTTTGATGTGTCAGTGAAGGTTAAATAGATTGAACTCATCTCGGTCTGTCTTTCCTGTCTATCTGACAATGTTTTTTTAAGGTTTCATCTGCTTTTTCCTTAGCATTCTGTGAGAACAGTGAGACTTTGGTGGGCTGATTCCTTTGTGTAGTCCTTCGAGTTTCCTTTGTTATGAAGGGCTGTTCCAGTAAACATGATTGCACTTAACTGATTGTGCTGCTGAAGCTATTCTATTATATATTTCAGACACTGTAAAGTGACAATGGGAATTTTTGTGATTCATAATTACGACAGTAATATTCTATTACACTAAACAGGGCTCTGTTTATCTGCCTTCAGGTACCTGATGCAATATGGGAAACATGCCCTGGACATGCTGGCTAGCAGTCAGGACAGCCTTCGTCTTGGCTGGCTGGAGCATTTGTTTTCCTCTGCTGTTGATTTGGACGAACAGGAAGACGTCGAGGAAGGGATTTGCCTGCCGTCAGCTGTAAAGTTGATCCAAAGTGTGAACCCTGGAGTGAGCAGTGGCAAACTGGAGCACAGGTTTAAAGAGCTTCAAAGAGTTAGGGAGAGGATGTGTGGCCTCAGTCTAGATAACGGATCGGCATTCAACGACCCCGGCGAAAACAAAAAAATAACAGGAAGAAGTGAGCTTGTCACCAAGCAGGAGTTCATTGAAGTCTTCCATGACTTTTGCACACGTCCAGAGATCTACTTTCTGTTGGTGCAGTTCTCCAGCAACAAGGAGTTCTTGAACACCAAAGATCTGATGAGGTTCATCGAGGCTGAGCAGGGCATGGCCCAAGTGGGTAAAACTCATCAACGTACATACATTTACAGTACAGCTCCATGAGTCACAGATGAATAAAATCAAACTTTAACTGTGGTTGCTTATTTAAATATCATGATCATTTTCTTTCATTTCTGTTTTCTTCAGGTGAGTGAGGAGACCAGCATGAAACTTATTCTGTCCCATGAGCCATCGGAGGAGGGACGCCACCAGGGCTACCTGTCATTGGACGGCTTCACCAGCTACCTCACCTCTGCAGAGTGCCACCTCTTTGACCGAGAGCACGACATCGTGTGCCAGGACATGTGCCAGCCTTTGTCCCACTACTACATCAACTCCTCCCACAACACCTACCTCATTGAAGACCAGTTCCGAGGTCCCTCGGATATCTCCGGGTACATCCGCGCCCTGAAGATGGGTTGTCGATTTGTGGAGGTGGATGTTTGGGACGGCCCCGAGGAAGAGCCGGTGGTGTGCACCGGACACTCCCTCTCCCCACCACTGGTCCTGCGATGTGTTTTAGAAGTAATCGGAAGGTTTGCGTTTGTGGCATCAGAGTATCCGTTAATTCTGAGTATTGAAAACCATTGTTCACTGACACAGCAGAAAGTCTTGCTACAACATCTGGTGAGGGTGTTCGGTGATAAGCTGTACAGAGACTTCCCAGAAGAGGGGGCCTTGTACCTACCGTCGCCAAATGCCCTGAGGCATCGAGTCCTACTAAAAGGTAAAAAACTGGAGCCTGCTTTGTGTGGTGAGGATGGAGAGGTAAGTGAGGAGGATGAAGGGGCAGAGATGTGTCAGAAAATGAAAGCTGCCAACAGTGGAGGGGTGACCCCGGGAGGGAGCGACAAGGACACGGGGCCTAAACCAGGGCCTTTAACAGCTCAGCCTAATCCAATTCCTCTTCCTCCCAAACGTCTCCCACTGTTAAAGGAACTCTCCGGCTTAGTAAGCCTTTGCCGCTCTGTCCGCTTCATTGACTTTCCAACGTCCTCTAAAAGCCAACAACCTTGGGAAGTGTGTTCCTTCCACGAGTCGTTGGCTGTGCGTCTCACCGGTGAGAGCCCCGGTGACTTTGTCAACCACAACAAGCACTTCTTAACACGAGTGTATCCCAGCCCCATGCGTATTGACTCGAGCAACATGAACCCCCAGGACTTGTGGAAATGCGGTTGCCAGATTGTGTCAATGAATTTCCAGACTGCGGGACTGATGATGGACCTGAACACGGCCTGGTTTCGACAGAATGGGAACTGCGGTTACGTTCTGCGGCCGGCTATCATGCGGCAGAAGGTGTCGTATTTCAGTGCGGACACCAGGGACACGGTACCTGGTGTGTCTCCACAGCTGCTCCATGTGAAGGTGTGGTAGAATTATGCATGGGTCACTAGAAATGTGTACCCTTGAAATGAACAGTTTGCTCTGACCTCACCATTGCTACTTCTCTCCTCCCAGGTGATTAGCGGTCAGAATTTGCCGAAGCCACGAGGCTCCGGGGCCAAAGGGGATGTGGTGGACCCGTACGTGTATGTGGAAATCCACGGCATCCCAGCCGACTGTGCGGAGCACCGCACCAGGACTATAACGCAGAACGGGGACAACCCCGTCTTCGACGAGAGCTTTGAGTTCCAGATCAACTTGCCTGAGCTCGCCATGGTCCGCTTCGTGGTGCTGGATGACGACTTCATTGGGGATGAATTCATTGGTCAGTAAAGGATTGAGAGTAAATAGAATAACTGAACATTCTGTTTTTGTGCAAGAGTGGCCGGTCGAGGTTATTTCACTACTCATCAGCTTTTTATTAAGCTCCAAACTGAAATGTGACGGTCTCACAATACAGGTCAATACACGATACCACTGGAGTGTGTCCAGCCTGGCTACAGACACGTACCCCTGCAGTCTCTCACGGGAGAGGACCTTCCACACGCCAAGCTCTTCGTCCACGTGGCCCTCACCAACCGTAGAGGAGGGGGGAAGCCCCACAAAAGAGGTCTCTCAGTGCGGAAGGCTCGGAAGGGACGGGACTACACAGCTCTGAGGGATTTGGGAGTGCGGGTTGTGGATGAGGTTTTCAAGTCAGCTGCTCCTCTGCTGAGAGAAGCCACGGACCTGAGGGGAAACATGCAGGTGAGGAAAAGATGACGCTCATCCCCATTTGCTCTGGGGATTTTATTTTCAACTGGCATCACATGTGTGATCAGTTGACAATGTATAACATTGTCCTACACATAGTCCTACTTTTGTTTTGTTTTGGGTTTTTTTTAACGAATATTCAGCAATAATTACAGTACATTAGTACAGTACAAGACATAATGTGAACTGTCGCCATCGTCAATGGACTTCAGAATACAGATGAACTTTATCCTAATTAGATTTTGATGAGTAATTTGATGACAATTATTATATTATGTATTCATCTGGGAAAGACAAAACTGTAAAGAGTTTTTCACAATGTTGTTTTGTTAAGAGCTGAACTCACCTTATACGAAGGTAGCAATTTGGTTTGTGGGCGCATGTGTCAGCCTGCTGCAATAAAACAGTAATTATATGCTTTTGTCTGTGTGGTTATACTGTTGTTTTCCACCTCTCTGGATTTCTTCCATTTGACTCGAAGGTCCTTCATAAGCACAGTTGCAGAGTTGGCAGTCAAAAGAAAAGACAAATAAGAGGTTGTCTGGATCACCTGAGTACATTTCAGAGTGTGTGTGATTTGTTGAACCTGGCGGAAGACCGAACGGAATACATTTTCTAAAAAAAATATAAATTACAATGTTTGAGTGTTTTAGGGGATTTTTTTTTATCCAGCAAAGACATTTAGATCAAGAAGATCAACGGTGTAGTCATGTATGAGAATGCATATTAAAAGTGTCTTATCTCTTCAAACAGAACTCAGTAGCAGTATTCAGGGAGCTGTGTGGGGTGTCGGCTGTGGCTAACCTCATGCAGTGCGTCCTGGCTCTCAGCTCCAGAGTGTCGGGGCCAGAGGGGACGCCGTTGCTTCTGTTTGACCTTAAGGACCACTACCCCATCCTGGAGCCCCAGGGGCCCCTGCCCGACGTCCTTCGCCGAGTCGTCTCTACCTATGACATGGTGAGGAAGAGAGAGAAAAAAAAGAAAAAGAAAATGGGACGGGTCATACTCATCGTGTGCTTGGGAGGTATATAAAGCCGTAGCTCATGAACTTGAAATCCATCAGAAGGAAGGAAAAACCCAAACAAAAGTAATAAATGAGCTCGTCGCTTCCCCTCCCCTGGTGGCTCAGCCTCACAATGAATATCCCTCGCCCAAACAAAAGCTTCCTTTTTGGCCAATATGTTCTGAAAAACACAGTGAGGTCTCATTGTTATGTATCGGACAACATCCCCGTTTGTTCTGGCCTTTGCAAATCTCGTAAACACATCCGCGACATCCTCGCCTTGACCTAAATCCATGGCGATTTCCCACCCAAGTCAACTGCAGACTTTCATCGAGTTATTTAACAGACTTAATTTATGTAATGATTTCTAAAAATACAGCTCGCCATCGAGAAAAACTGCCCCGCGGAAACAAACACAAAGAGGAAGAGAGGGCGGGAGTAAAGAGGGGCGAGTAAGGTCAATTGGTCTGTTAGTTAACTCTCTACCGGCCAATAAAGCAAAGCAAAGTGAATCATAGTGTTTTGGTTGGGGGTTGTTTTGGGCGGGGGGGGTGTTACTCGACATGTGTCACAGCCGCAAGGATGCAATATCAGTCTTTTCTTTCTGCACTCACTTCTCATATCTGACTTCCAATATATTTCCCCTTGGTCTCTGTCTCTGTGTCCATTCCTTCCTTCCCTCATTAATCTCTTTCAGTCACTGCCTCCTCTTTTCCCCCTGGGTCTCCTTGGAATGTGGCTATCCAGCAATGCTGGGCCTACAAGCCAGCATTCACTGAACTGGTATCCTACATTCAAATATTGCAAATTTGCTGTGGCAAAGAATATTATGCCGTCTTTTTGGGCTCCCGTATGGCTGCGGCCATGTTCCTTGAATTAGTATTTGCTTAAAGTGCTCTTGCTCATGTTTTATATTAGAGATTCATCAGGAATCTCTTGGGCAGGATGATGGACAGTCAGGATGAATTGCCAATTTAGACCCTCTACCCATAGCGCATATGCAATGTGAGCGTACGTGCATTGTGAATGAGGGAAAAGGAGACGCTCATGTTTTCCAGCTATAAACCGGCTTCAGCTGAGATAAATGCGTCTATTTCCAGTCTTATTAAGTTATGATTAAGGTTTCGGTGTATAATCCGTGACACTTTAATTTAACTACAGTTGTTTGTCACCGCTCTGCATCGAGCATTTGCACAGACCTGTGACCGTTTGTGCCTTGGTGTGCACGTGAGAAGGAGCCCGTGAGTTTGTTGTGTTTCCAGCCATGCGGATCAGAGTTAAAAAGCTCATGTTGGTGCCGAATACCATTAGCATATATTTGAATGTTGCTCAGCTAAATGGCTTCCACACCTCAATTCTGACGCCCAGAGGGAGAGGCAAAGGACTAGTGTGTGTGTGTGTGTGTGTGTGTGTGTGTGTGTGTGTGTGTGTGTGTGTGTGTGTGTGTGTGTGTGTGTGTGTGTGTGTGTGTGTGTGTGTGTGTGTGTGTGTGTGTGTTGAGCTGGATATGGTCATAGAAGGCTTCTGTAGTTAATCCCTTATTTGTTAAACAGCCTTTCTTTCCCATCGAGGGGTCAAGTCCCAGCAGGGTTTGTGTGAGGAGGTGCAGAATTAATCAGGCAGAAGCTGCTCATGTCATCCCTGTGTGTGTATGTGAATATACAAGTGCATGGTCATTACTTTAGAAAATCTGTCACATTAGTCATTTTTCAAGTGTGTGTGTGTGTGTGCATGTATTTACTTGCAATTCCCACAGTTTTACAACTAACATATGCTGCTTATTGGGAACATCCAGCTCGTACTGATTTACACCAGCCTGTTTTCACTCTTTACTTTGTAATGTAATTCCTCTCCAGCAGACGATAAAGCAGATTGCGTGTGTCCTTAACGGTGTGATTTACACACTAAAAACAAGAGTGCAACGTGAGTCCAGGTTTCCACGTTGTTTGGTGCTAATAGAGATTTCCCTGACTGCAGATGGTCCATGCGAGCAGAGCCGTGATGGAGCTCTCCACTGGACTCTACGACAGGATCCTGCATATACAGACAACGGGTGCGTAGGCATGTGTGTGTGGGTGTGTGTGTGTCTGCACTGATGTGGCTGTATGAGATACTGCAATGTGGAGAGCGTGTTATAATATATGTGTGTGTAGAATGAATGGACCCCAGGCTCGACCCATGTTCCTCGTTCACTCGTGACAACTCCCACACTTCAGCTTCAGCTTTGTGCCACTCAGAAAGCATGCTTTTGTCATTAGCTCCTTTCCTTTCCTTTCGTTGCCTTGCCTCTCCTTGCCTCATCTCGTGCAGGCATCTGCCTAATTGCCATTAGATAAGGTGAGGCCCGTTTCATCCGTATGTCTTGGATGGACGGGGTTCAAACTGGCAAAACTCCCATCTTCAATCATCCTTCTGTGTCTTCAGGGAAAGGCACAAAAAAAAATCTGACCATGCTGATATTCGTTTCCGTGATCTTTGGCAGAGGTTTGTTTACTCCAGCGGGGCCCCCTGGGTCATGTGACATTAGTCAGACGCACTGTTGGCATAGTGGCAATAAACAACGCCATAAACACACCACTGCGCTCACATTAACCATGTCACGTTCCTCGCTCTGATTCAGGCTCTGGCTGACACCCAGGAGACAGCCTGATTGATGTTTGCAGTGTTAACCAATGGCTTGGTGCAACCAATTTAAACCCTCCGTGGTATATTTTGTGTGTCTTAAGTGCTTAACTTTGAAATCTGCAGGCACATATTTGATACGTTTTAGTTTTGAAAAGAACGTTTGAGCATCAGTGCGTTTTAATAAGAGCTCACATGCAAGAGCTATGTTTCTTTTCCGACTGCCCGATGAAGGGGAGGTATGACGAGAAGAGACGGATAAAAAGTTAAAACTGAAGTAAAATTACATTTTCAGAACAGGACCGTGGTTCAGCTGAGGCCACTGTGGAGCACAAGAGGATATTTGATGGAGATAAACGCTGTTTATAAATTTGCTCCAGATTGTCTCCAGACTCTGTGTATCCTGTACTGGCCTGCATTCTGGGCTCTATTAGGGTCCAACAGAAAGTCACATATCGATTGTTCTTTGCATGGCAGAACTGCAGTTTGTTTGTTTTTATATTTATTGTGTGAGCGCATATTAAGAAAAAGTGGGATTTTGAGTGTGGGATTGTCTGCCCTGTGTTGATGGCCTGGTGCCAGCACCTTCACCTAAAGAGAGTGGCTGCAGAGCCCGAGGTCTGATCTGGTGAACAAAACTCTTCCTGTGTGTGTGTGTGTGTGTGTGTGTGTGTGTGTGTGTGTGTGTGTGTGTGTGTGTGTGGGGAGTAAAGATGGTGATCAGGTGATCCCGAGACGGAGGCCCACCTCGTCGGCTAGGAAGAGTGGGTGGGCAGTGGGAGAGACGTAAGCGGGTCAGTCGGCGGGAGCTCTGGGACTGTTGGTGGCAGAGACGGATGTCTGGAATTTACATCAGAGCCGACACATGAAACGCAGAGAGGGAGACAAAAGCCGTGGGAAGATGAGTGGCAGAGATAGATAGCTGGAGGCGAGGCTGCGAGGAAGGCAAGGACACCAAGGGACGAGACGGAATGAGTTCACATCAATATCGGTATTTATCCGGTGGTTCAACAACTGAATTGGGAAAACACTGACATTTTCTAAGGTAGCTGTTGCTTTATGGCACATGTGTGATCATCTGTGGAGCTTCAACTCATCAACACTTGGGATGAAAGCCCTTCACACTAAAGCCATATAAATAAACTGTTGTTTTGCTTTAGTCTATAGTTGAAAGAGTCCAGTCATGTTTCTTGGTGAGAATTCTCTGCTCTTAGAGCAAGGAAGGAAGCTAAATCATTGAGGATCAGCACAAAGAGGATATTTACAAAAATCTTTACAGATTTTTTCTAAGAAATTTCTTTCCAAGTAACAGTTTTCATTGACCCTCAGACGATTTATATCAACATTGTCCGTGGCACCTTCTATGAGGTGAAGGATAAAACCCATTTTTGTGAGCCCTCAGCAATATCACACAGTTAATGACATCTTGTTGACATATCAAGTAACCTGCAGCTCTGCAGAAAATATGTGATAACAAGCATTTGCAGTAATGGCGCTGTTCAGCCGTCTATAAAATTTAAAAGAGAAGTGCACATCAAAGCATCAGAGATGATGTTCCTGTGCTTCCATAAAGACAGATAACTGAGTGAAGAGGCGCTGTGCCATGACTCCCGTCCCCCCGCGCCATCAACCCTGCTGTTTGTCCTCAAACCATGTCAAAGTCTGCACACTTGGAAAATCGAGGCCTGTGGCTTCGCTGAGACGCTCGCTTGTATTTGAGGTGAACTAGCCCTTTATTAACCTCAGCTGATCAGCTGCTTCGCCACCAGTCTCCTGATCTCTATCACGCTGAGGCATGCATCTGGAAGTACAGATTTTTACACTCGCAGCTTATGGCGCGGTGGTGTCCTAATGACTTGAACAGAGTTGAAGTCCGATCGTCTCCGTCCTGACGGCTCACAGTTCAGTCAGAGGACAGGAAGTGAAAGGGACATGTGCCAGCTACGTCCTGATTCACTGGCCCCTGAGGCTGTTTTGGCCCCTTGGTGAGGACCCTGTTCCTCTGTGTCAATGCACCGTCCCAGTATTGGCTGGGAAATATTGTTCCCTCCCTTGGCTTCACTTGGTTTCACAGGGAAATACACACACACACACACACACACACACACACACACACACACACACACACACACACACACACTCTATACTGGCACGTAGGCTTTGAGTTGCCTAGCAACCCTGCGGTAAAGGTTATTATTCAGGCAACTTATGTAGGTGTGTGCGAATGTGGAGCAGCGACATCGTATGTGTGTGCAGGTGTGTGTCCAGCGCTTCCAGACCTTTAGTGGCCGCGAGGAATTATGTGTTTGGAATTGGTGAATTACACTCGTGCTCAATCTGTTTACTCTTCACTGTGTGTGTGCGTGTGTGCGTGTGTGCGCGTGCGTGTGTGCGCATGTGCGCGTGTGTGTGTGTGTGGTCCGCGACTTGGCATGTTCTACGTCTGGGCTCTCATTGATGGCTCACAGTGATGTGTGCCCTATGTTAACCCACTTCCGGGTTACCATGGTAACAGTGGGACAGTGGCCCGGGGCAACCAAACCAAGCCACACACACACACACACACACACACACACACACACACACACACACACACACACACACACACACACACACACACACACACACACAGAGCCCAACTCATTGCGCACACTCCAAACTAGCCGCCGGCCTGACGTCTCAGAGGTTGTTCTACTCGCTCTGGATCTTTGCGGTTTTCCATTCACACCTCGTGTCATTCCTTTACACTGTCAGTCGTTTCTTTGCATTTCACTGGTTGGCAAAAATAAGCACAAAGTTAAACAATTCTGAGAGTTTTGACTCCCCCCCATCCCAGTACCGTTGAGCCGCGACTTCAGTCTCAATACGATGAACTGGAAGTCCAAAGCAATACTTGATAAACTCAAGACGGATTCTTAGACCCCGTCAATATGAAACATCTGCCTCGAGTGTAGATCAAAAAATATTCTCCTGCAAATATGAGCCCAGAACTTTTGAACGTATGGAATTAGGGAGTATGGAAAAGCAAAAGATAAGAGTAGGAAAAGATGGCCAACGGGGAAATTCATGCTTAAGATAATGGAAAAGGAAAAGTGCAGTCAAATAAGCAGAGTAATACTTGGCGAGACATATTGTACTGACATGTTTTAATATTGAGAAACTGTGAGGTTGATGAATACTGCAGGAACAGTGATTTGTCTTTTTGTAACAGTGTTTACTGATCAGACACTCACAAGCCAGTAATAGCAGGAGTCCTGCATGAGACTGGCAAACAACACGGTGGCTCACCTTCAAATCCCTCTGCAGAGTGCACACGCCATCCATCCTCAGCCTGCTTTTTGCAGCCGTGGCATCCCGTCGTTCTTTGTTCGGTCATGTTGGAACACTTTTGTTTGAGGTTAGTTGAAAGTATTCTGTTGCGTTTGTGCCATTTAGAGAAGTCGAATTGTGCAGTATGCGGGCTTTAATACCCGGAACAGACAATGCCAAAGCGTTTTTTTTTAGTTTTTTTTAGCTCGATCATTCCAGCCTGCCTGGTCTCTCTCTCACTGCTTTAAATCACTGCTGCTGTGATGTGGCTGCAATATATTTTCAATAGAGAGAAGAGAGCCTTTCACAGCTTTGGAACTAAATTACATGTTGCCACGTCTCAGTGAAAGACCACATTGACACAACATGATGTGTGGCATTTGTAGAGATTTAAGACTGAAAAACTACTGCAGTGTTGGAAATCTTATGTTGAATAGCCTGCTTGATCAATGAGCAGCATACAACGTGAACGTATATTACAATCCTGATCAATATTGCGGCAGAATTGTTGTACAGCCGGCGTGAATTGTTTGCAGAGTGTGATGACTTAATACCATTGTTTTATGTTTGCACGGCGATATTTGAAACAAGGCCACCAAAACAATTTTGTCCCCAAAAACCAATACGATCAGTAATGATCACATTTGAAATCCCAATTTGTTTCTCCTTCGCAGCCATGGAGTTCCATGAAAAACTGCAAAGCTTGGCGACAAAGGAGGGGCTGAAGGGTTGCAAGATCAGTCGAGCGCTGGAGAGCTTCAGCTGGAACATCACCATCCTGAAGGTCAGCGACACTCTCGCACAACGAAATGAGCCAAAGGCTTAACCCGCAGAGCAAAACCAGCCTCGGGCGTCCATCGGCTCCACAACATCTGGCTCAACCAAATAGTTGCTTCATGTCTTTTGGTCTTCCTGCCTTCACAGGGCCAGGCCGACCTGCTGAAACACGCCAAGGCTGAAGTCCAGGAGAACATGAAGCAGGTGCACGACGCCGCCCTGACTGGAAACCTCACCAAGGAGGGCGCGGGATTGAGACGAGTCCGCTCGCAAACCAGACGAGGCCCGGAGGACCAAGCAGCCGCCGGCGCTCGGGGGCCCACCGCATAAGCGAGCCGACGGCCGCGACGAACCGTCTCGGCGTCGTCCATTTATTCCACCGTCTTCATCCGCAGTGGGAAACCTTTTAATACTTTGGGGGAGTATTATCGTAAGCAACCAGACTCTGGAGGGACAGAGGAGTCGATGAATGTAAAAGCCCGAGAGGAGACGCAACGCTGGGAGATGAATGTAGTTGGATTTAAAGCCAAGGTTCAGCTATTTGTACTGTCTTAAAACTGTAAATACATCAAATGTTTATTATTCCCTTCTTATGTGCAATGTTTCTGAGGCTCAAGATGTGTCATAACGAGAGGCAAAATGTCACCGTTTCTCAATAACGGTCTGGGACGACAGCCAGCCAGCGGCACCGCACGGTGGCGGCTCGTACTTCAAAGTTGCCGTCAGCAGAGATCAAGTCGATGACTTCAGAACATTTCGACGACGAGTTAAAGATGGGGAAACTTTGCCGGTGACTCCAGGTCTATCTTCTTGTATTTTGTGGATCAGATCAATCTGTACGATGCACCAACTAGATCCATTTTGATCCTGATTTGCTGCTTTTCATCCGATCACCTGGAGGATTTTGTCCCGCTACAAAAATCCTCAAAATATCCTCCCACATAAAATCTTCTGTATTTTTGTATTTCCTGGAAAATCTCATGTTTGATTAAACCAAGGTTACATTTCAAATAGCTTCCCCCTCCCAACAAATTTAGACTTGTTTTCAAAGTGCTTACTTTGTACAGTATTTTAGTATGTAACTATCCCTTTGCCGTAAAGTATATTTTAAATAAGTTATTGATCCTAAATGAAAACATTCCAGGCACATTTTATTGGTGCAGTAGATGCAGCTCGACCTGTTCTGTAACAGCTCACCGTTTTCTTCCTAAAGAGCCGGGTTGGAAATAAAACTAGTTTTTAAACGACCGACGTCCGCGACCGTTTTTCTGCGAGACTTTGGCTTTGATGTGCTCTGATTCGCTGTGACACGCGGCACAAGGTCTGCAGAGATGACAGCCGGGGACGCTCACCTGACGCGTCCGGGAAACAGACCTGCGGTGCTTCCCTAATATGGCAGATGAAAGGCTTTAATCAGTTTGCATTTGTAGCTTCGGGGCTCAAAGGTTAAAAAAACATGATTAAAATCATTAACTCAACAGGAAAAAAAAACAAAACAATATTGGATATTTGCAGTTTCTTATAAGAAATGTGAGCTGCTCATTTTTCAGTTCTAAATGACGGAAGTTTGATTCTGAACCTCGACCCACAGTATGGTGGATGTTTCCATTTGGAAGAGAACGACAATAAATTGACCTTCAGCTGCTTGGACAGGCCCAAAACATAGAAACACACGATAAACACCAGTAAGTCCCAAACACAGGGTGAACTTCTACATCAGTGCATTTCTTCATTATTCAAAATATTAAAATTACGCTTAAACTTTTATATTTGATGCGACACTGAGAAGGCCAACATGTTTGACCATGTTTGTGTAATTCTGCACACTTTAGTAATCTCAAATGTTTAAAATCTACATTATACAGAGCAGCAATGTGTACACACTGCACACAGTCACATGAACGTTTTCCCCCTGGGGTTGTGAAAGCAAGCAAAAGCATCCGCAAACAAACACTGTAACTTCAGTCTGTAGCAAGAGCAATGTAGTTTTATTGGTCTACGGGGTTAGTTTTGCTGAATGGGCAGCTAGAGGGACATTCTTTGTGTGCTGCTTTACATCATTTCACCAAAACACAAACTGCTCACGTGTAATGTGAGAAATGAAAACCGTCACATTAAAAATGTCTACACTGGAATTTATTAAAAAAAAACAAACAAACAAAAAAATCCCAACTAAAACAAAACAGTAGGCCTACACCATAATTTAATCAACTCTTAAAGGAAATTAAAGTTCTAAATGATTAAAAAATATATTTTCTATGAAATTAAAAAAAAAAAAAAAAAAGCTAAGAAACGAAAGAAAATGAGATCACAGGGTTAGGTTTTGTTTGGCTGAGAGAAGAGTAATGGTCAGAGGCACTAGTTCGGGAGGGGAGGGGGAAGCTGCCCTCGACAAGCGACAGGAGGACGTCGTTCTTTTCCTTCGAGCGTCACAGAAAGGGAAAAAAAAAAAAAAAAAGAAGCTCCCTCTGTGGGGACGTAGACAGACGTAGCACAGGCAGAGGTTTGGCCAGATCTCCACATTCAGAAGAGTGTCACACTCCCTTGAGGTTAAAATGCAGTTTGAGGTTCCATCAGTGAGCATGAAGTGACGGGGTCAGCAGTTCAACAGCACCCCCTCTCTGCGGAGCGGGGAATTACAGTTACACGTCATGAAGTGGCCGGTGAGGGTGGATGTGGAGACGGGCAGGAGGTGGATGAGACGGCATACAGCATCAGCTCAGACACAACTGAAGTGGCACAGATGACAGTATAAGAGACAGAGTATAATACGTGACTCATTGTGTCACAATCTGAATGTGCAATCTTTATTTTGTCGCCCCCCCCTCCCTCCGTCTCTGATCGGCACGCCGTTTCTCTTATGAGATGTGAAACAGAGCCGATCGAAGAGATGGAGGACCGGGGTGGGGGTGCGATTCACCGCTCACAGGTCGTTGGGGTTCACGATGGTAAAGTCAGAGTCCTTGCTGTGGGTGGAGCCCTCGTCTGGGCTGGAGGAGCCCGAGGTGGTGCCAGCCATCAGGGGGTCATGGAAAGTCCCGGCGGCGCCCTCCGGCTCCATTCGCACCATGCCACGCCCCCGCCTAATTGGAGGAGTGCGCTCGGGTGCCGCCCGGCCCCCTCCTCCCCCTCCTCCTCCTCCTCCGTCAGCGTGCAGGTCTCCATCCTGAGACACCAGGATGTAATCGTCCCAGTTTTTACCCTCTGAACCGAGAGAAGACGCCACCTGCGAAGAGAGAGGCGAAACAGTGGGTTACAACGTGCGTCTAAACAGCCGCCGGGAACCACGTGACCCAGTATTTTTCATGTTCTCCGATTCATTGCTCGCGGGACAGATTTGATGTCACATGGTCTAATCCTGGGAGAATAGGCAGGGTGCAATCTGTGGACCTGAAAACGATCGCATTTAAATCCCGGATTAAAGGTCAAACGAGGAGAACTGGGAACCGGTTTCTGAGCAGAAGGAATGTCTGATCGACTGCCGACCTGCTGCTCAGGTGGGGGCGTGTCCTGCTCCTCCTCCTCCTCCTCTTTCTCCTCCTCTTTCTCCTCCTTCTCCTCCACGCTCCCGTCAAGCTCCGAGTCCCGGCTCGGCCTGCCGACGCCGCCTCGCTGGCGGAGCTGGCTGAGGTGAATGTTGCTGGTCAGAGCAGCATCGGCGGCGGCGGTTGAGGTGTAGTGGTCGTCAGCGATGGTGATTTCTTCGTTGTCCTCGGCCTCCAACTGGCTCTGGTTGAAGCGTAGCGCTCCCTTCAGGATGTCTTTGATCTGACAGGAAAGGGGGATCAAAATCAATAAATATTACAGACGAATTTCACAAACAGTCGTATGGGTTTTGTGTTTGAAGTGTCGGGGGGTGATAATCGACCTGCTTGAGTCCAGCCAGTGACACCAAGACTTCATCCTCTTTCTCCAGGTGTTCTTGAAGAATAACTTCTTGGATTTTACCTGTTGACAAATTTACTCGTCACTCACTCTTCTCCCTGGAGCACCACCCAGATTGATTTATGGAGCGGCTGCGGACCACCTCACTGATTTCCAATTACAGTGGAACCACCGAGCTGAAGGCGCAGCCACTCTCCGAGGCAGTTTCCCACGTCTGCCCTAGATTCCAGTGACTTAGATAAAAGCCTCTGCCCCTCTGTGGTCTCGGTCCCAGACCACCGCCTGGGAGCCACTTGAAGTCTGCAACCTTTATGACCAAAAGAGCCACTTTCTACCAAATACCCCCAATATTTACCCTTTAATTCAAAGATAACCCACCTGATGTTTCATAACTACAATTTAGAACATCTGACACACTTTTTTTTTTGCAGTTTTATCCTTAGTATTCTTTAAGGGACTTTTAGTTGTTTAAACTGTGTTAAACACTGTCTATTGCAGCCGTTTTCAGTTTCACCATTGTGAGTCTTTTTGCCATTTTACTTATTTAATTGAAAAGAGTTCATATTTATAAAATCTCAAACCGCCTGTGGCTCTAGAGCCGCAGGCTGCACACACCCGGTCGAGTATCATGCACCGACTAAATTTATTTGGAATCAGCTGACGCAACGCATTCTGTTGCGCTACCGATTTGGCCAACACGTGGGTCCCGGGGCGCTGGGTGAAGGCAGAGCACTTCCTCCTTCTGTGCCAACCACTACTCCACTGTGCAGTCATAGCCAAAATGTACAGCTGAAATACTCAGATTGCACTTGCGTATTTACTGTGGACATGTGTATCTACATACAATTGAATGGACCACGAAGCAACAAACTTTTTTCTTTTTCTTTTAAACATGTCAACCTTATGTTTCGGATGGTAAAAAGTATCTGCAGCTGCACTCACAGATGTGCGTGTTCATCATCTTGGCACAGTATTTGCTCATGGCCTCCAGGTCGTTGATCTGGCCCTGCAGGAAGGATACCTGCGCTTCGAGATCCTCGTCCTGCTGATACAACACACACACACACACACACGAATCAGTAGATCATTTGAAAAAGAAGAGGACCAAGCTGTGGGGAAAGACTTGACGTGAGACAAACTGACAGGCGAGATGAGAGGCGTGCGTCAGCCTGGCAGGGCGAAAATAACAAAAGGATACTGGAACGGACGTCGGGGTCAAACAGCTCACCGTCTCTTTCTTGCCCATGGTCTTGCTGTGGGAGCGAGAGCGAGTGATGTTGAAGAAAGAGTCCTTCTTGGTGGCCGACAGTGGCGGCGAAGAATTGCTGACATCACTCCCTCTGGAGAGGGGAGGAGGCGGGGAGGCAGTGGACTGACCTCGCCCACCAGGGAGGCTCTCGATGCTCGGGGACGAGCTGGCGGTCCGGGAGCTTTGGCCTGAGAGAGAGAGAGAGAGAGAGAGAGAGAGAGAGAGAGAGAGAGAACGGGAGGAGGTAAAGGACAGAGGACAAAGTATTAGTGACATTAAGAAGCCACAAAAGTCTAGACATTCTGACCGTGTTAGTAATGTCAGCATGAATGTGAAACTAGAATTATTTAAGAGAGTATACATTTCAGTAATATCAGGACAGCGGAACTTTATCAATAACTGTCAATCATGCACACACTTCAATAATTCATTCATCTGAAGTCGACTGAATTTGCCAGTTAATTATTCTGGTGCCTAATTTGTCTTAAAATACCAAATCAATGAGAAAGTATTATAATAAGTGAATTAACATTGGTTGTAAAACTCTTTCCCCCCCCACACATTGAGCCTTTTTTTTTTTTCATTTTCTCCTTTCCCTGAATTTAGCGTTTATCCTCACAATCTGTTTTAACTAATGTCAAGATGTGCAGCCGTCTGCAGGCCCAGAGAGCTGCAGCAGGAGCTCTGACCAGCCAGCTGTTAAATGTTGGCAGCAGTCGGGAGAAAGTCAGACTGAGGGCTCCCGCTGCTGCTGCTGCACGCCGAAGGATGTTCATTAATGCATCGTTTAAATGCAAATGTGATTAATTGCTTCATAAAGGGTTTCTGAATTTATCAACCGGCTGTAAATCTGTTGGTCTACTACGATTTGTTCCCTTAAGAACACACAAGACAAGAGGCAAATAAAAACATCACAAGCTCTCGTCTACACAATCAAAGCAGGACTGACGGCAGAGGTCACAACACAGCTTCATGCCATCAAGTCTGATGGAGCGAGCCGTCATCTCCCCCTGCTGGCCATTTCTGAGCATGACAGGCTTCAGATCCAGATCCAGATCCACACGCAGCAGACGACAACAACACACTTGGTGCCCAGACATGCAGCGGCAGGGACAGAGGTCAAAGGTGGAATGCGGGCGAGTGAGGGGGCGCAATGTCACACAAGCGGTTGCCATGACAGCAGTTACCTTGCGTGTCAGTGTGAGTCTGGCCTGGGAGAGAGACCTGAGACACTCCACCTGAAACTCCATCTAACAGACAGGAGAGTCAAAGCTGATGGTGCCACATCCAAACAGACCAGGGAACTGACGTAGACGTGAAACTGGACATGCGGGTAATTCATCAGCCCAAATGCACATTAGAAGCTGGTGGTTCTGCAACAAATTAGACGCATGTTTTTGTTTTGTTTTTTTGTTTGTGTTTCCCCTCACCTTTGCTGAGGTGGACCGGCATGCTTTCAGACTTGAGGAGACGGTAGTGCTGAGTCTGCGGCTGGGCCTGGGAGTGTGCCGGGGCGGGGGCGTCGGCCAGCGGGTGCGGCAGGACGGGCGCCGGTGCCGACGCGGGGGACGTGGACGAGGAGGACGAGGAGGAGTGGACCTCGCTGTTGATGGGCGAGATGCCGCTGGACGCACCCGACATGGCTGGAGCGATGAGCTTCCTGCCGAAGTTGAGCAGGCTGCTGGACACCTTGTTGATGTTCAGAGGGGCTGCTTTTGCACTCGAAGGGGTTCTAAAAGAACAGAGACGTAGACGATGAAAGATGTCAAATGTATGTTTTGGTTTTTTTGGGAGACGCAAACATGAAATTATAAATGACAGATTTTCCAATTTGTAAAAAAAATACGTTATTCGGGGTCTATATTTAGGAGTACTATGAATATGAAACAAGCATGGACATTAATGATACATGAATGATCCTAAATAAATAACTTATTGGATTATGAAATGAGGAATGATCGCTGGCCAAGGCTTTCCAAAGGTGTAGAAAAACAATCAGAAGATTCTTATTTTTGGCATTCTACTTTAACAAAAAACAACTGAATACATAATAACCCCATGATTAATTCTACATTACCCTGCACAATAATAGACATTCACAATAAAAAAAAAAACAAACACCTTTTGCCTCACTGTCGAGGACGGCAAATCTCATGCGAGTTCTACTTTCTTTTATTTAAAGGCTCTCAGATCTGATTGAACAAAGGAGCTGGGTTTTTTTTTATGGGCGAGTCCTAAATCCACACTTCTGCACAACTTCTGCTGATGTTTTGATCCAGTTTTATTATTCTACAGGTGGCTGTATATGCAGAGAAGTGCGGCACTGTGCGAACAGACATCGAAGGGGAAGAGCTTCAGAGGTAGCAGACATGGAAATAATCTGAAAGGGTTTCACTCAGCGGGGAGGCAAATCAAAAGGCAGCTTTAATGTTGAGGAAGAACTGCTTCAGGAACGTGTTGGGGAAAAAAAAGTTTCCAAGTGACATACCTGCAAGACAAGTACACCGAAGGTATAATTATGTCTGCTGAACCCGCAGGAGGTCGGTTACGTAGTGAGACTAATCAATGCATGACAAGCAACACTGTTAAGAAACCTCGCCTGCATTTCCAGGGTTTTTTTCTTTTTTTAAAAAGTGATAAAAGTAAATCTGAATGTACCGGTAGCTCATTTTACAGGCCTTTGACTGTTTCATATTGAAATTAAAACGTCACCTTAAAACTGTCAGAAACATCATTTATCAATGGTCGTTGGTGTTTTTCTGGTGAACACAGTGCATCAGTGAGTTGGATTATTGTTTTCTACCGTGTCTTGTTCATGAGGTCAGCCCCTCTTGTTTTGTAGTAATCCAGGTTCTGCTGGAACTGGTAGTTCACAGGGCGAGGATTGTTCTGCAAAAGGAACAACAACACAGGTACCTTTAAAAAAAAAAAAAAAAAAAAGACTTGCCGTGCATGACAAGCAAGTAACAAGAAAGTAAACAAATTAAGCGACCATGTGCCCATGCATGACTACGTACACAAGCAAATATGTGCGTTTTATGAATCAGCACTTATGAACAAGGCTCGCCTTCCACAGTTATTATGGACGACGCCCCCCCCCTCAGGTGTAAATATGAAGAGGAAGCGGTGTGACATGGTCGTTCACTGGGGGGAAAACGCTGTCATGTCGAATCAACACTCTCCTGGATTTTGATCTCAGGAGAGTGGCGGACAGGAGAGCGGTGAGTCGTCGTGTTTGGGTGTAAAGGTCAGTGAGTTTGGACGAGAGGAAGCGGGATTACTTGTACCGGGACAGTGAGGTGTTCGCTAAGGTCAAAGAAGGACCGGTGCAGTCAGATTTAACTTGTATACAGAAGGAGATCACACTTCTGTTTAAAGATGGAACACAATATGAACCTCCTGCAAGTGGAACGGGCCAGACTCCAACAGAGGAAGTCGTAGCAAAAATGATGCCAATTGGTCGCAATTCACAGCCAGTGTTCAGATCTAGAACAACATTTGTCCACAAAACATATGTTTACATTACAAACAAGCTTTTAATGTTTCATATCATATGCAGGAGGAAGCTGCAACAACAACCGTCAGAAGGTTTTAGGAAATAAATGTTTTTCTTTTTGTACTCCGCACAAACAGGAAGTGAAAACGCATAAAAAAAAAAAAACCCAGACACGTGGCTGACTTTTATATAACAATGAGAAGAAGAAGGTTTGAAGTGAAGGTCAGAAAGTTGCAGGAGACAAGGCTTTCAGTCGGCTTTACAGCAGCGCCGTGTAAATAAATAGTCAGACGGACACTTTACGGTTGTTGAACATATAGGAGAAGCTCTCCGAGGGACTTTAGTGAGGGAGTTCTGTACAGACGTTCAAAAATAAACCAATGCAGCTGACTGTGACAGATCACAGAAGAAGCTGCTTCAGCAAGCAAATGGATTTAGTGAGCAGCTGAACAACCACCATCTTTTTAAATTAACATCAAACTGGTCCAAATACCTTAAGATTAACAACTGAAGAGTACATCACATTTTTCCTCCACTCTTGCAGATACATTTCCTTACATAGATTTATTTTCCTCCGAGCTCCGACTTTTCCATCTTTAGATTATTGGTCTGTGCAGAACATGTTGTTAGTAACATCATCTCGCAGCATTAAGACATCCAAGTCTTGATCTTTTGCAAGTTTAACAATAAGATGCTTTAATCAGGGATAAATTCTGCTGTACTTTTATGAAAAATCCCTTTGACTTCAACATCTTTCAATAAAGGCACATTTCAGACTTTTATCGTTTCATGTATTTTTTTTTTCCCTTTGAATTTTTGAGAAGAAGTCAACGAGACTATTTTACATGATGACACAACCTTTGATTCAAAATCATACGTGTAACAATTGTGCAGCGGGAGAGCTTAGGAGTGTGTTGATCAAGCGACACGAATGGGCCGTCATACTCCTACACTTGGAAAAACCCTCGTCTCTGCCACAAGGCTGCAATTCAAATATTTCAGCCCACAGGTTGTTGTGCGTTTCCCTTTCACGAATCTACTTCCTGCGCAAGTAAATGAGACATTTTCTATGTCTTTCGCAGTACTTACTAAATAGAGAACAGAGTTAGTAAATCTCAAAACTTTTGGGTTTTTTTTCTCCCATTTTCATTTCTTCCTTTCTCTTCTCCATTAACTCGTGACTAGTTACGAGTTAATGAACGTACAAACTACATAAACATTCATATGTAACATATATAAACAAAATCACTTAACTATATAACACAACAGGACAACACTTTTTTGCCCAAATAATTAGGTTGATCTTATGGTAGCTTACTTTGGGATCTCGGAGGAATAGAGACTTCTGCAGCAGAGCGTTAATGTCTCCAATAGGAGGGTAGTGCATTAGCAGGCCCAGGCAGGTCTGGAAGTTACTAGCAATGACTGTAAGAAAAAGGAAAAAAAAAAAGAATTAATTTTCTAGGATCAAACTGATTTCTTGCAAGAAGCAGACTCTTAACACGACTCTTCCCCGACTTTTATACACGGTTCTTGGTTCTTGAAATTGAGAGTATAATGAAAAACAATCACTGCACAGGACATAGTTCTTTAACTCCGCAAACCAAATGCAATAACTTTCAGTTTGAAACTTATTTTGAAAATGGGCCTGCTTAGGATAGGACTTCTCCAGTCCTATCAGTGGTGTACAATTCTGGTCTTTGACACCTCCCCTGAATCTAAAGAATGATCTTAAAATTGCTGTGCAGAAAGTGAAATGCAGGGATCTGTCAGAAACACACAGGACTGTGGCCTTTCAGGAACAGGACTGAACAGTAGTAAAGGTCAATTCACTCTCCGTAAGAACAAGACGAAAGTTCGACGCTGCGGAGTCCTGCCGAATAAAATGACATCATTTCTCTGGGTGAGCTCCTTCTGGCCGAACAAATTTGTTTGCAGAAACTTCGGCACCGATGTGTGCTGCGCATGCGTACTCCAGTCGTTAAAATGTCGGAGTGCAGGTTTACCTGATGCACCTGAACGCATCACGAAAAGCTGTGAGCTCCCGCAGTTAAACACCGCGGCTCGGACCAAAACTCTCTTTTATTACTGAAACAGTTCAGCGGAATGTATTTCTGAAAGCACAGGAGGCGAGAAATAAACTGTGCAGTTGAAAAGTTAAAACGTCGCTTCACAGACGTGTGGCTGCTGTGAGGGGGCGTGGCCTGCAAGGCCGGCAGCTTCTTATCAGAGTATGAACAGTGCTGCAGAAAAAGCCCTTTTTTCCGGCAGCTGGCTGACGACACTGCCCAATTTTCTCCTTGTTCTTACGGCTTCAAAAAGGGAGTCTGCAGGGGCCTTAAGACATACGGACTTCTTCTATAAAAGCAGGCACCATGGATTCTGACAGCAAAGTTTTACCCGCAATTCAAGTTATCAGCGTGGCAGAGAAGATGTACTGTAGTCTATTTAGGGCAATATGGCGCCATCAGAGGAAATGAAGCAGAGTAAATCACATTCTTCCAGTCAAGAGTCTGTCTTATCAAATTACATGCAACAAAGACAACATGTGGTATTATTGGGTTGTTTAAGTAGTAAATGGAGCGTACGAGCATCTCGGATGTAGAGCAGCATGGCCACAAAGATGTAGTCCACCAGATCCAGGGTGATGCTGTCTGCAAACAAAGCATCCCACACCACCAGCAGGTCTTGGAGGGGGAATTCGCGGCCAAACAGCAGGCGAACCCAGCGGCTGAAGATAAAAAACAAAAAAACAAACAAGGTGAGGCTGCATTGGAGCACGGCTGCGGGACACGAGGCCGACGGAGGAAGTGAGCACTGACATGCCGTAGATCTGCGGCGCAATCTCGAGGCGATTGAGGTGCATATGTAGCTCTATGTCATGCTTCTTCACCAGCTGGTCCTGGATACGGTTGACTTTGGTAACTATGGCAACAGAGGGACCCGAGTCCTGGGGCCGAGCAAACGGGATGCTGGTCAACATCTCTTCTTTACCCTGGGGGAGAAGATTATTGCGTAAGCAGCATGCCATTATGTAAATATCAATGTGCAGCATCTGTGTCCTCCTCACTGATAAAACATTCCCCACTAATGTTGACAAGGGAGGATTTGGGGGCAACGGATGCAGTCGTCGCAGTCTCAACAAAATTCCTGTCAGGCTCTGCAGGTTGATGCAGTTTGGATAACTAGCATTTGATGACAACATTTTTGTTTTGTTTTTTTTGTGATACAGCCGTGAAAAAGGTAGCGCTGAGTAATTACTTTTCTATATACTGTTGTGCTCATTGCTAGTAGCAGACTTTAACTTTCATGCCGGGTTTAAATTGCCTGCCTGAGCACAAGGGGGATTCATAAGAAACAATGCAGCATGTAATCCAATTTTATTTCCGTGCCTCACTGTTTACTGTCCTACTCCTGCAGTCGTGGCAGCGCTGAAATACGTTACTGCTGGCACGAACACTTCCCACTGCTGCGAGTTCACATTAAGAACACCTTCTAGTCAGGACACTCGGTGGTTTTCACTCTGTTGTGATATCGTCGCAAGAAACACGTTACATTGCCCTGTCATGATATTGCCTTCAGTCTCTCCATTTAAACAGAAAACTGTGCGTCGGCAGGGACATTTGTATTTTCTGATGGATTATAATGTCGTGTGAAGTAACAGCAGTCGTGGCAATGAACCGGCTGGGGTGACTGTGGAGGACAATAGAAAACCTTGTTATTGGCGGTTCGATCCCTGGACTCACCTGGATATATAAGCAGGTTGCGTGGTGTCAGTCCTCTTTGACTGGTGACGATTTGTGGGAAACGTGTGTGTGAATAAATGTAATACACTCGAGAGGATGCTAAAAGTGGTGATAATGTGATATAAACGCATAGCGATGGACTGCACACAGTGAACACTCAGTCGTATACATAGTAGTTGCAATTACTTTTCACAGGCTGCTCCTCCGTTGGGTTTCTGAGAGAAGTTGCACGATGTGTTTGCTACAGCATTAAAATGCATGGGCTGTTACCATGGTAGCCAATCCTGCTATCAAATAAAACCGGAGCGAAGGCTTCAAGATTGCAACTAAGTGTTAATATATCATGGCTTTCCCGACAACAAAATAAGCCCATATTCTGGCAAACTGCACCATCATTCTCGAGGTTAAAGCTGCTCTTTATGTCAAACTGACCTTCCTCACTTCCCTCTCGTAGCTGGAGAACCACGGCTCTGCCGTCTCCATCAACTGTGAGAACATAGCACTGTGGACAAAGGCGAGAAAAGGCAACACTTAGCGATACGAGGTGTTTGATAGCGCTTCTTGAAATAGTAGCACACTTACTAGGCGTCATGCTCGAGATACACCGGGTTCAACAGACATTTCATCTCCTCACTGTCGAGCGAATCAAACCAGACAGACGTGGGGATGAAGAAAACGGCACACGTTACTGGAGCAGGTGCAGGTCAACAAGTTCGTAATGGTGACTTAAAAGGTTACCAAAACGAGTCTCTGTAAGGACAAACAGACCTGGGGCTGGCCGTCTCACTGGCGTGCTGGAAGGCTTGATGGTCACAGTGCAGCACGAATACTATCGGCGCCAGCAGCTCGTGCATCCCCTGCAGACGAGACGGGACGGGACCGGGCCGAGGTGGAAGGAGGGGGGGGGGGGGGGGGGGGGGAGACGTTTAAGGTTCAGGGGGAGCGAGAGAAAATATGGTTCATTTGTGGTCAGTCTCCACTTAATAGTGATGCACGAGATTTCTAATCGGCGATGGCAGGTTTAATTTAGATATTGTTAGCTACTGCCCGGCCATGTGTCACTTCCAGTTTGCAAAATAGATGCTGCACTGGCCGTCTTTTCGTTCACTCGCACCTGTTACAGACACCCGCAGCGATGAGGTTACAAAGGCATTTTGTTCTTCGGTCGACAGCATATATATATATACACACACACCTAGATTATAGAGGGAATGTGTGTTTTCCTTCATTTATGACACTGCGCAATCATACCTGCTTGTATAGTAGCTGTTCATTTTCTCTGGCATAACAGAAGAGGATGTCAGTCAGCTTGGTCCTCACATCCTCGTCCTGGAAGTAACGGATCTCGGGGAATCTTAATGGCGAGAGGAGAAAGAGAGCATATGGAGCAAACGTCACGTGGCCAAAACGCCGACGATTGACAGAGTGACAGAGATACATACGTTCTCAGTACGTCCTGCTTGACCATCCCCTTCAGCTCTTTATCCTGGAAAAATTTGTTCCACAGGCTCTGGACATGGCGGGAAAAGAAAAGGCTGTCAGGAATTTGGGCGAAAAGGATGACTGTGATACAACATTAACGAACAAAAGTGAGAATTACATACTCACTATCCACCTGCACTGAATATATCATTTACACCAATGTTCATACTCCATCATTATTTATACCTCTAACCTTCAGTAATAAACATTCATGTAGCTGCATGTTCATATATCTTTATCGTTTCATGCCTCACTCACTGCGGTGTAGAGGATGGATGGACAGATGGAGGACTAGTTTATAAGTAGCTCCTGGTTCCAACTTCTTATTGTGTGAAATTTATTGTTGAATCAAAAACAAAAGTATACATAATTACTAAAAAACATGTCAGTGAAAGACAGTTTGCCTCTCATTCGAAACATCAGCCTTTGACTGATAAGTGGAAATCTTTTCATAAAACCTGATTGATGGCTCATCTGCAGACAGGTTTTTTATGAATCCACGCGCTGCCGACCAGCTGTTTGATGACTGAGGCCTGACTAAAAAGTCTATTAACTGGATTTTATTAACAAGGAGGGCATTAGCTGAACACAGAATCTGGCTCCCTTTGTAATTGGCAGGAAATTAAAAAAGCCAATTCAAGAAATCACACCTGGATACTTTAAGAAAAGTATGTAGGCAGAACCCCCCCCCCCAAAAAAAAAACCTTGCAATGATGAAAAAAAATTATTCTAGAACTAAATTAAATTAGTTTCTGGATATTAACTTTATGCACTATTAATTCAAAAGAAATTGATGGTTTCATAATTACTTTGACAAACTTCAACTAAGCTGAAAACCGAGCACAATCATTAATGAGCAATAATGAATCAACGGCATGCGCTGTAATCATTACAGTGACATTCTGGAGAAAATTAATGTTCCATTTCAGAAGCAAACATGAAACAAATGACCGGCAGCTCTGGAGAAAAAACAGAGCGACCAGCTCATGGACAGATGGACACTCACCCCCTCGTCCTGGGACAGCGGGTTGTTGACCACCAGGTCCTGCTGGCCTGCAGCCTTACGAGGGTTTGTGATGTGCTGCGAACAAAAACACCACGACAATCACTGAGAAGTAATCAGACACTTGGAAGACAGACTGCAAAGCTCCGAATGGCAGGACTTAACTATGACCAGTGTGGACTGATGTTAATGATAGAAGGTAATGATTCACTTCTGATCACAATATATGGAGAGAAAAAAAATACCCTGCATGATCACTTTCCCATAACAGTGCAGAAAGTGGCCACAGAGAGGCGCTCTCACCGTCTCTTTGATTTTTTCATAATGGGCCCGGAGTTCCTTGGTCTTGTTGATCCACTTGTCTTTGTCCTCTGGGAGAGCCTCCAGATACAACTGCAGACACAGATCACAGATCACTACATGCTACTGCAACAAGAATTCACCCCGTTTCTAATTATTCATTTTTTCCCCCCCTCAAATATATTTTGAACAGATATCACAAAAACACACAAATAACTCAGAGCTGTTTTTTGCACTCGGTAAAGGTGGCGCACGCTGCCAGAAATGCACTCCCCCCACTTTTTTTTTTTTTGTGGCGGGGAATTGGCCAAAGCCCCTTTAATCAAACTGGATAGGAGCGCTTGATCCATTTGGCACCCACCTTCCAGCATACGCTCCGAAAGCGGCTGCTCCTCAGCCGACCGTTGATGCCCGCCTGCCGGATCCTGGCCAGGTAATTACTGTTGAGGAACAAGTCGTCCCATTCTTTCCTGCACAGGAGAGGGGAGGCAGAGGGCGAGGAGATTTATGAGCTTCTCCACCCAAAATTGGGTAAAAAAAAAAAAAAAACTCCATCTAATGTGTCATCCAGAGGTAAAGCTGGAGCACAGAGACTTCATGATTTACTCACAGAAGTAAATAGGGGAAAAAAAAGTCACCTGTACGAGAGGAAGGTTGACTGTGCGTATGCGCTGCTGTCAAGTGATCCTCCTGATAAAACACACACACACACAACCACGAGGTGGAGATGTACACCACAAGAAAGAGAGTGAGCTTGGATGCGAATAAAACTTTACAGCTTGTGAATGTGAGTCCATAACCAAAAATATAACATTTAATGCCGATCATAAACAGAAACGGATTGTCCTACGGAGTCCAAATGACCCATCGGTTATTTGTTTTTATTAAACAAGCCATGCAGCCGAGCGGAAGAGGACCAGGAGCAGTGAGAGCGATGACAGAAAGTAAAGCATCATACTCCTCTTCCTCCTTATCGACAGTAATAAGTCTAATTTGGCCCGCAGGTGAACAGGCGCCGGAGTCGGAGAGCTGTCTATCAACATTAGCAGCAGGAGTGGATCACTCCACAGGGACGCTCAGTATGAATATTCATCAGTTCCACAACATGCCAGCCCCCAACATCCCCCCCCCCCCTCTCTCACGCGCATATGTAAACATAAAAACACCCCGAGCCCTCGGGGGACACAGCTCGCCAAATTTGTGACTCAATGAAACCTGTTTTTCTATTTCCTCTTTCGTGAACTTCTACTTTTCATGGCTGAAGCTTGAACTATCTGGTTTCTGTCAGTATGTCCATCATTATTTCACAGATCTCTCATACGGTTCATAACAATAATAAGGTAGAAAAAGTCCAGGGTGCTAAATTGTCCTGTGTTATTGTATAAAGCTATGATGAGACACATACAACAGCTTTTTGTACATTATTAAAATGCATGGATTTCTATCATTCTTCCTTACCTGAAGAACAACAAAACAACTGAGATACATTAAGAACCTATCCAAAATATATAGAATGTCCCAAAAAATACGCTAGAAAAAACTGTTTTAGATTTGCAACGTCCCTCTTTGAGATCTTTTTCAATTATGAATAGAACGCTGATGGACATTTGCGTGTAAAAAAAAAAAAAAGTACAATTATGCCTGTACATTAATGAAAGAATCAGCTTGGTAAAGGGGTCCAGTAGCAGTCACCAAAAAAAGACTTTGTGAAGTTTTTTATAACACTGTGAGCATCTCCTGTCCAGCACATCACACACACACACACAAAAACCCACAAAACACACTTGTGAAGGGCGCACAAGAGAGGCTTGCAGATGTTAAAGGGTCTCGACCGCCTTAAAAAGATACAGCTTTAACCGTTTTGGGCAACGCGTCCATTTTCCAGTTATACGGTTGTTTTATTGTCCAAATGACTGCAAACCTTTTGTCTCAGAACGTCCATGAGTTCAAACTGCCTCTGATCTCACTTGAGTGCCGTTCATCACTTTGTATTTAACAACAGTGTTGTCGCTGTTGTGTGTCGCTCATGTGAATAACTGACTCCGTTATAACGTTATATCACGGACTGTGTCAAGTTGAAAACAACGCGATAATCGGGTGTTCCCGATTAGACCAAGTGTCGCAGGAGAGTCGACGTACTGCTGCGATTCTTGTTGAAATTGTGGAGCGGGTCGAAGCCCGTCTCCTGCTGCTGCTGCTCGTCGGGCTGGAGTGGGTGACGAGTCTCAAAGTTGGGGTGCTGCATGACCGCGACCCAGCTGGCCCTGGATGGTGCGACAGCAGACGGGTCAAAATAAATCCAATTTGAAACAAGTGACATGTTACGGTCAATAAATCATGTTGGCCTTCAGCCAACCAGTCCTCCAATATTCTACATGATCTATGAACGCTCAGGTATTGACTCAGACATTCAATTGTTATTAGTGAATTTCCTTGAACTGAGTTTTTTTTACCTCCCACCAGACACTTGACCCTCTGACCGCCATTATGTAACAGTGTGTGCAGACAAATGGGGACGCTGCCCAGAATGCTGCTTAAATGGCTGCACTTACCGTCACAGCCGCGCGACTCTCCTCCGTCAAAACTCAGAAGAAAAGGGGGTTTCTGCCAGAGGAAAGAAGAATAAAATTTTAACACCTCTTCCATAAAAAAACAAGGCTGTTTAAGGGTCAAAAAATATTGGTGCAATAAACGTCAGGACAGAGATGTAAAAGAGGAGAATATTACTGGAACGTGGGGCACTAATACGCAGTCCTCAAACGGCTTCAAACAAAGAGCAAGCCATGTACATGTACAAACGCTTATACTATGTATACTGTATCTCTTTAGAAAACAACAAACATTTAACTATGTGTCATCACACACACCTATTTCAAAGAAACCTTTTAAGAAATGGTGTAATATTGACCAACATCATTGAAAAAAATAAAATTCTGGTTGAAAGTAATCCCTACATTTGATGTCATAGTCCTTAAAAATGATTTAAATTATCGTACACAACTGCAGCAACCAATAATAATGGCTAATATCATCTGCTATTAATTCAATGGTGGCCTTTTTACAGTAATCAACCCTTCACCACCTCACACAAGGCAGGAAGCCACAGGTTCAGGAGTCCCTCAGGGCTTCGTACTCTTCCCCCCTTCTTGTTGTCCTGCTACACATCAGACTTTCACCTCAACTCCGACAGCTGCCACCTCCAGGAATTTTCCCATGATGCAGCCATCGTTGAACGTGTGTCAGAGGGGACCGATCGAACACTGAACATCCAGGATTTGGACATTGAGATAGTGGACTCTCTTCTATACACCTGGATGTTCACCTCAAAAGCAAACCGACAGCATATGCCATCTTCTTCTTGTTAAAAATGCATAACTTTATTATATAGTTTTAATATTTAATATTGGAATATTGGAAAATATTTCATATGTATTGAATTGGGTTTTTTTTCCCCCATGTCTTTGTGCAATGTGGACGAAGCTGCTGTCATAAATTTCCCCTTGTGGGATGAATAAAGTTTTTCATATTTTGTTACGATTTTTTTTTTTTTAAAGAAAAATCATCAATCATACAAAGTGACTCGGAGGTGAATCTCACTAACTGGGAATAGTCAAACACTATGGTGCTTCTGCTTCGATAAGAAATAGAAATAACATCCATCTCAATAATTATACCAACTTTTACTGCTTTTATTTACTTCAAAGAGTTGCAAAAGTTGCCACATTATCCACTAAAGAGTTAAGCTACATCAAATTATTTATCCCATTGGTCACAAGCGTCACACCAAAAAAAACCACATTTCTAAAAACATGACTGACACGCTGGTTTAAACCGTTTTTTTTTCTTTCTTTTTTTCCTGTAGTGCTCAACCAGTGGTGCTACGGTGCAGGATATTCTCCTGTTGTCTTTATCACAACTTCACAGCATAACATAAAACACTGACAGCGGTTATATTCGGTGAGGAATGGCTGAAATTAACCAGAGGCACTTGAGCTGCCTGATGTTCCTCAGTGCGCCCCGTGATATATTGAACATAACTAGCAAAGCTAATGAGGTCATTAAGTAGGCAAATTATTGCATTAATTAAATATTCTGATGGCGGCAGACTTCTCTTCACACTGCGTACAGGCCACAGTTTGTGAGACGATTAAGGAAATACAGTTCAGAGGAATAAATAAAACAGAGCGACTCTTCTGAGATGTGAATATACGTGGCGATCAGATACGTGTGGTAATTAGATCGTCAAACTCTGCGCGGGAAAGTGGCGATGTGGAGTCAAATGGATGAGTAATGTATGCCCCTGCACAGACATTATTTGGCAATTAAATCAAGGACTCAACTAGAAGACAAACTCGGCAATCCATATTGTGAAGAAAGAAAAAGCAAAAGCAAATCGCCATTGATCTAAGCAGCTGAAAGAGTCATATCTAATCACATGTTTCACCATCAACCGAGGACAACAGTAGTTTCATTGAATCTGATCAAATGGAGCAGCAGAGGTTTCATTGGAAAACAGGGGGATTGCAAGCCCTCCTTTCATTTCGTCAGACCCCTTCGGTGTTTGCATATTTGTTTGTTTTTTTCTTCCAAACATTAAACGATAACTTTAAAGTGCAGATGTTGAAAATAGCGATGTCACCGGCGGAACATGTTTCATCCAATATCAAAGTTGACAAAAAAAAATTAAAAGATTTCAAAAAGTCTATGTCCACTTCGTGGTCGGATCATTAAGGAAAAACATTCCGTTTTGATCACTTCAAAGTAAATTTTGGTACCTCCTGTGGCCCCCTTCCCTAAGAGTTTCTGGATCTACTTAATAGCTATGAGTATTAAAGTCTGATATTCAGTTTTAAGAAGAAACAGGGGAGTTTGCATGTTCTTCCTGTGTGTCCTGACTTACCCCCCCCCCCCCCCCCCCCAAACGTCTCCAGTGACGGAACAAGAAGTGAAAACAAAAACTAACAACACTGACTGGAACTCATCTCGCTGATTATTAAAGGAAGTGAATGTAAGACATGGAAATGCTCTGAGATCAGATTAACATGCTGATGAATTAAAAAAAAAAAAAAAGGACTCTGTCAATTAGTTAAAAAGCAAAAAATTTACTTTGAGATCCCAAACAGGTAAACCAAGAGCCAACTCCTCTCCGCCAAGCCGCATGAAGCAACTTCAAATTTGTGCGTGAGGCAATCTAGGTTAACCAACGCTGCCACCGTTCTCAATCCGGCGAGGGATTATTTCCCCCCCCCGTTTATGAATATGGTTAGCCTAATACACAGGCCCACAGAGCAGCGCACGGCGGCACCGCATCACGTTTCCTTCCACTTTATTAATTGTGGAATAACACAACAAAGGCATCTCTTAAACCTATTAACCATCTGAATGAAACACGGCTCCATAAATTAGCTACACATGCCGTGAAAATAGAAATGATTTCATATGCATTATGTATATGCCTGTTTTCTTGGGAAACATCTGTTCTTCTCAGAGACTAAATGCTCCCCCGTAATCAGTGGGGGTTTTCTCCCTTCTCTCATAAAAAGGACATTATCCCATTAAACAATCAGAACTAATCCACAACTATAGCGGAAAACTGAGGAATACTGTGATTAAGTGTCTCCAATAATAGTTGGATTTAGAAATAGTTAATTTCTAAGTACTGAGTTTAAAAGATTGGCATGAAAGATTTAAAGTCTCCTGAGTGAGTACAAATATAAACTGTAATGATCTTGCACAGAGCGTTAATTCATATTAAAAAATTTGCTTTTCACGATGTGTCAAAAGATATTTTGAGTAGCTTTTTCTTTTTTTTCTTTTTGTCCCTGCAGGCGATCAGTCACATCCAGTCCTTTGTCCTATCTTTCCAAAAATAAAATGACAGTATAAACTTTCCAGAGAGGCCCCTTCGGAGAGCTCTCATCTTTGAAGAGACATGCCTTGTGTGTGTTGTGAGTGAGCTTTTGTGAGCGAATGAAAGATGATGCCGTTACAAGTCTGGAGGCCTTGCCCTGTCGGAGAGCGCTCGCCTGAAGTCGGCCTTCTCTTGGCCTTCTGCCGCTCTCATTACTTCCTCCTGCAGTCGAACGCAGAGCGACACCTTAACTTTACCACATAATAATCAAGGCAAATTAGCTGCTGCATAATTTAACCCACAGCACCTGGAGACGCCTCAATAATTCAAAACACGAATCTTTCATGAAATAATCAAATCAATACATAATGAAATGCATAAATAAATGAAGAGGCAAATAGCAGCGAGTCCATCTGTTCTGAGGTAGAAGATGTTCCTGGGAATTAATAGGAAAAGACCAAGAAGTCAAAACTGTAGCCGTTGAAAAGTAGTTGAAGACTTTTTGACTATTTTCTCTCACAGCCCCTCTACGGGCTTCACGTGTGCTGTTGAATATTGTGATAACGGGATGAATTCCGATGAAAACAAACACTTACGAAGATGCTGATGTCTGTGCATTGAAATTTGATATTCTACATGACAATTAATTGTCACCAGTTGTAAATGGGCCTTGTATTACTTTGCTTTTTGTGACCTCAGACAAATACAGTATGTTGACAGATTCTCTCCTTGGTCTCCCTTGGACATAGTGTGCAGCCCCATGTCAAGTTATATCATTCGTCACCATAAATGACCGGAACACAGCATTTTAGCTTTCACTTCCCTCCACACACAAGGAGTCTGGAAATACAAACATACATTTCACAGAATTTGAACATGAAATATCCTTCCAATTCTTTTCTCTGTTTGCACACCATGCATCATTAGATTTTCCATTATCGCTAGAATATTTTAGAGCGCAGACGTTCACCTAAACAAATCTAAAAAGCAGATTTTAGTCAAGTACTGACTGGAGAATCACGCCGCTGAAAGTCGAGCAGGAGATAAAAATCTAAGAGAATCTATATTCACATTGGCCTAAAGCACAAAGGTTAAACTATTCTCCAACTGAAAGCAGGTCGTCAACTTTCTTTATTATAACACTGATGAAACCACAGATTATATATTCTGGGACAGCACGTCTCCTTCGTTTCATTCCTCACAGTCAAGACTTTAAAGAAGCCATTCCAGTCTTCACATCCAATGTCCAACTGTACTGTATTCTAATGTAAATCAAATAGAAAATAAGCCACTTCCAGGCTCTTTAGAGGATGAATATTCATAGAGGATCCAGCGAACAGAGGCGAGAGGAGCCGTCACTGCCAGCTATGATCCAAAGAGCACAATGTGGGTTGGTGAGCTAAACAAACTCACAGCTCTGCTTCAGCACACAGCGACTTTATAGTCACATGCTCCGCTAGATCCTGAGAACATGCTTGAAACCTTAACAACAACAACAACAAAAAATGCTGTGAACTTGCTAGGTACTGCCTGATTCAATTACCAAAGATGGAATCTGACAGACATCTGTCTGTATGAAAGTAGAGCAGCGGTGGGAGTCCTGACAATCAGAGACCTCAAGGAGTCACAAGATTATTCTGAAAGGAGGCAGTTATTCCTCTGACCTCAGGTTATTTCACTGGATCATTTCAGATAGACAAATAATTACTTAAAGACACGTATGAACCGCTCACAACTGGTTGAGCTCAAACAAACTGCACAATTAGGAAGACCTGCAATCCAACTCGTTTTTCTCCAATACATGCAAATATTAATACTTGATGTACAGCAGATTTGTTTCAGCAGATTTCAAATCAGTAGTTGCCTAAGCAATGGATTAAAAAAAATATTTTGGCTTCATTATTTAGTTCATGAGACATTTGTATTCAATAATATTCTACAAATAGGCTGTGTGTGTGTGTGTGTGTGTGTGTGTGTGTGTGTGTGTGTGTGTGTGTGTGTGTGTGTGTGTGTGTGTGTGTGTGTGTGTGTGTGTGTGTGTGTGTGTGTGTTGCAGTTTTGGTTTTTCCTGAACCTCTGCATGGCCCTGAACTCATCACTAAATGCTGCAGGATGGCCCAGCCTCGACGAAAGCCGCCAAGACTAACAACAATCACTTCCCCACAGATTTGACAACGTCACAAAAATCACCCATCGTTGACAATATCCCCAATATAACACTCAAACACTCTCCGTTTTGTGCAATAAGGTGTCGTGGGGCAGCGGGATTAACAAGGAAGCTAAAAAAAAAAAAAGAACCGTCAACCAGCAGCAGCTAGTCGCGCGTGCTAAACTATGGCAGCTAACGAGGCGAACTAACCGAAAATAGACCAGGTAAACTCGTCGCGTGTGGCTGGCCGAAGCGGTTAGCATGTGACCCGGAGCAGGGCAGCTCAACAAGGAACAACTAGCCTGGCGGGTTAGCGGTAACCCAGTCGAGACAGGGGCCTGCGCTTCACTTCCGTCACACAAGCAGCTCGCGACATAAAGTTGGAGCTCAGTCACACAAACACACAGAGGCTGCCGCCACGGCCGCGGCCAGCAGCGCCGGCCTCTCGTCCTACCGGTGAGAAACCTGTTCGGATCACGCAGAGGTCCTCATCCTGCCGTGTCGGACTCTGCGCCGCTGGTTTGTAAACAGTCGCGGGTCAGGCGGATGTGCTTGAAGACCAGCTGACTGGTCACGTGACGGAGGCTCGCGATGCGGCTGTGCCGCGGTCTGCAGGTTTGTATGGTAGTAGGTATGCGCCCTTGTGGAGACCCCTCAACGTACACGGAGGTAAGGAGGCTCGGCACGTCCAAGTTGTGCATTTTGTAAATTATGCACTGGCGCTTTGATCTGACACGTGAGATAATCGAAAAACCAGAATTCTGCTTCGTCAGCGTTCATGGAGCAACTTGCCATTGCACAGCAGACAGGCACCTTCTTGATCCTTTTTTCTTTTTTTTTTAAATCGAGCCTCAATACTCACTTCTCATCCTTGTCTGTTAACACCTTGTATAAATGCTTCTTTCACACAAACCTCAGATCATTTATTAGTGACAGTGGTGCCCATAAAGACATCAAGGCCTGCCTTCACAAATCCAGAAGTGCCATCAGTCGACTCTGTAACAACTGGAAGTACAAACAAAAGTTAAGATCAGGTTTTACACCAGCAATTAATGAAAGAAGATGTCAGAAAAGTTTGTCTTTCACAACATCTGCCTCTGCAGGAGCTGCAGTATCTACCAGGCCAACATTAGCAAAAAATGAAGGGCTGAATAATAAGACTGACAGTATGAATGTGTCTATTGAAATTAAAAGGTTTTTTTTGTATTTGTTTTTATTTTTAACTGAAGATTTGTATGGTAATATTCTGCCTGCACTTCAGATTGGATTTAGCCAGGATATGCGTGCTTTAAAAAAAACAACAACCTTAAGTTGAACTTATATCTTTGCACTTCCTTTTTATTTACTTTAAATTAAATCAGTTTAAACTTCATATTGAAGGGCTATGCTCATTGACCCAACTATTGGCAGTGGGATTTGAACCTCCAGACACAAGGTTGGAAGGCTCTCGGCCATCACTGCACCTTTTTACAAAGTCCTGAGTTCTTTAATGAGACAAGTTCCATCCAGTGTCCAACCCTCTCTGGGCATCACTCACAACCTATTGACTCTGCAATTTTAGACAACAATGTATATTCTGATATCCAATTTTCAGAGAGGATGTGTGGTTGTCTCTCTGTATTTGTCCTGTTTGACAATATGTCCAGGGTGTAATAACCCTTCCCCATTCTCTCTCTCACCTTATTTTTCTACTGTAGTTTATAATGAAAAAAAATCCAAAAACATATCTGAACTTATCATAGTGGCCAAAATGAATGTAGTTATTTAGAGATTTTAATGTATTGTGTGAAAAGCATTGGAACATCACAAGATCACCCCGATCCCTGTTTTCACTGTGTAAACAAAGATTCAGGTTTTTTCGCGTGTTTTGTCTTTTTCACCCTCTTGTCATATGCCAACTACACTTGGAAGGTTCATCCACATGTCAAGCTTCTTGTAAATTCATGTTTGTGCAAGAAATAGTCCGTTCTTTCACAAATACCATGAAACCACGATAGAATGACTGATGGTGCCGTCCTCACTGTTAAAACACAAGGTTGTGGCAAAGCACAGCACCAAAGGGGGATAAAACACATCCTGAATAAGCAAGAACACCACACAGGCTGTATAAAATCAGGGTTGATTAAAACAGTTTTATGTCGACGGAACTGCAGCAATTTGTGAGGTCAGATAAGTCAAGTTTATCTGCAGAGCGCACCTTCATCACAAACTGCTTCCAGCAGACAAAGGAGAAGACATCACACTCACACACACACACACACACACACACACACACACACACACACACACACACACACACACACACACACACACACACACACACACACACACACACACTCACACACACAAATCACTTAATCAGAGCAGCAAAATGGTCTGTGTGAGTGTGATAATATCTACAGGGGAAACATTAAATAACATCACTGATGGAAATGTGTGCACTGGTAGTGTGTGTTTGTGTGTGTGTGTGTGTCAGACAGGAGGAGGGGGGGGTTGGTTAACACAAAGCGGGAATAATGACCGTCATTGCTATTACCATCATCATCACAGGCATGGCATTTCAAGAGCGCCATTATCATCATTATTATAGCTAATATTACTGATGATGAGGCTTTCATGGCCTCTTGTTGGCCCTGACTAAGGTATTGTCATGGAAACAGATGACAGAAAGGAGCAGAGCTTTATTAAATTACTCTATGAAGCTATTCTGACCAAATAGGGCTTGATTGTTGCACTGTCTGAGTGGAGCACGGGAGCGGCAATGTGGAAAGTCCTGAGGTGAGGCATATGAGAGTCAGGGGCAGAGAGGAAGAAGCAGAAACGGATGAAAATAGCAGTTTATCGACTAAAAAGAGAGGAAGAAGAGAAAACACTGGCAGCACTGAGGGACATGTGATCGCAGAGAGTCACGGATCCACTGGCACAGAGTGTCCCGCTGATCAGCACAGAGGAATAGTGTGTAAGGGTAAGAAACAATGACATTAATTCATCAACATAGACACAATAATATAGAAAATAGAGAAAGTCTTCGGCGCTCAGTCTTTAACACGAGTGCAGACAGTGTGCGTCACAACCGTTTATAATAGATCTTTTCCAGCAGGCCCAAAATAATTCACTGATAAATTAACTTCATCACTTTTTTTTTTTTTTACATGTCTGCTTTTTTTTTTTTTTTCACCAAAAGAGTTTTCTAATATGAGGAATTTAACAAAAATCTGATTCAAGTTCTCTACATTGCTCACCCATTTAAAGAAAATATTATTAAATTTCAAAAATCTGGTTTTATGCTCCTTACGATAAAAGTAATCATGTTTTAGGAAGTAAGATTGCAGAAAAAAAGCCTCCAGCTGTCTTCGGCCACATGCTCACACAGAATTAGACGTTTGATCTCTTTAATTATGAAATATTGAATATTAGCACTCCATACAACCCACTCTTGGCCACACTGGTGTCGTGGTGGGCACCCTTGCCTCACAGCGAGTTTATATGATCCAGCTCAAGGCTTTTCGGTGTGGAGTTTGCATGTTCTCCCCTGTGCATACCTGGATTTTCTTTAAATACTGTGGCTTCCTCCCACAGTCCGAAAACATACATTCGAGGCTCACTGGTGACTCTGCATTTGCTTATAGTCAGATGGGATCGGCCCCAGCTACCTTAAGTTGGATAAAGTGGTGTCGAAGGTAAATGGTTTGATGGATGAACAACACACCAGGTTTAAAGCAGAGCTTCATTAGAAACCTTTAAGTATTTTATTATTATTATTATTAATATTATTATTATTATTATTATAGCTCCACTGTATTTTGAGATATTAACAAACCCATGCAGTAGCAATACTGTATGCAAAATACAGTATGTTCAGAAGCAAATTTGTACTTTAACCAACACATTAAACTTTGTTAGTGTGGACAAACTTTAAAGGTAGACACTGGCATTGAGACATTTTCAGTGGGAACATTTTAGATGTCTTTTAGCTTGGATGACTCATTAGTCCTTTCACCAACTACCACAAAATGCTTTGTATTATTAATATAATAAGTCATCATTATATCCTTATAATTACACTAAATGCTCAAATAAATCTACTGGAAAGTGTCATCATGTTCATGTTGTGTGATATGTAAATTCACTTCCTAATAAACATTAAATTTGAGCCAAATACAAGAATATTCTATATGAAGAGACAGACAAACATCAACCGTGAGATTCATGAGAGAGAGAATCAAACCACAAAGTACTGTTTAACATAGAAAAATGACAACATAATTGTGATGTAGATCATTTCTTTTTAAAAATCTGATTGGCAGTGCCACTTTCTACAAGGCAATTCTGGTGTGAACGTCTCTCAAAAATGTCCATCAATCAGCCAACAATTTATATTAACGGGTATTCTGAGCCCCATTGTATTGATTCCCATTATTCCAGTCAAAGGTTCAGAGACTGTGTACAAGATGTATATGTACACAAAGTCACAGTCGACTCTGCCTCGAGTGCATTTAGGACCCTTATATCACAGAACGGGTTTCTAAGTAAATATTCTGCAAGCTGTTGCTTAAACAAGTGACAGTTTATCTTTTCACAGTGTCAAATGGCACACATGTAACGACAGGTCAATTCTACCTTACAGATTTGTACTCAAACAACATTTAACTGTCGCTGAATTCGCGTGTAACGGAATAAACTATGTGTGGGTCGTTCCACATACACTCGATGCACGTGGGCTAGATATAGCTCTCCTGTTCCTCTTTCATAGGAAGAAAGGTTTGAGTACCAACATTTACTTCTTTCAAAACTGTTATCTCACTGGCTTCATTCGTCCCTGTTGGCTTCTCCTCTTTTTGCTCAGTTTCAGTTTTCACATCGCCCTCCTCGTTCGTTTCCGCCGTCATGTCTGCCTGTGAGAGCCTCGTGCAGCCAAGCTGGTTGCGGCAGTGTTCTGGGCTCTGGCCGTAGTCTTGGCTTTGTCCGTGGTGCTGGCTGCTGAAGAAGCTGCGGATGGTGTGTTTGGGCAGGCCCAGCTGAGCGGACAGCGTGTGGACTGCCTCCTCGTCCGGGTTGTGGCCTACGTCTTGGATGAAGCTCTGCAGGATCACCAGGGCCTCGCTGGACACGCTCAACCCCTCAGCTTGGCCCTTGTCTTGACTTAATGCCTGGTTATTATCTGCCTTTGAACAATCCCCACCCCTGCCGTAGTCCTCGATTTTCATAGCGGGCCACTTCACCGACAGCTTCTCCTTGACCTTACCCTTCTTGCCGTCTCCGTCAATGTCTCCGGCGCCTTCATTTCCCATATTTCCATCCCAAACCTGCTCACTGCTCTCGGTGCCGTTATCCCTCAGTCCCTCAGTGGAAACCCAGTCTGCTCGTCCACCTTCTACCCACTCCCTACATTCCTCTTTCTCACTGCTGCTACTGCTTCTGCCCTGCAAACGAACTCTCAAATGCCCCCAGTTGCCCCCGACGTCTGACTCGGCTGGTGATGCGGCGCAGGGTTGCCGTGGAGACAGGTGAGGTCCTTTCTCGGGCTGCAGGGGTTGGTGGGGTTGAAGATGCTGTTGCTGTGGCACCGGGGAGTTGCGCTGGTACTGATGAGAGAAATTATACATTAGTGAAAGAAAAAAAAAACATGCGTTTGAATTTTTCATTACCAACAGAAGCTTATTTTCATCATGTTAACATGCATGTCATTGTGTTGAATTTGAATGGTTCCCTATTTTGTAAGCCAGCCTTTACAGGACCATTTTAAATGACTTGTTTTCTTATTTGTTTACATGCTACCCTTTTTTACTATTCCTTAATTCTAGATGTATATACTGGCATCGGGGAATATACATCTGATAAGCAGTACGGTGGTTAGTAAACAATAGCATCCAAGGTTGTTGTTCACTGAGCAGATCAGGATTTGAGCTCGCTCATGTGTTCTTTCGTCGTTTCTTGTCAAGTAATGCAACGATTTGCCGGAGTATACTGTACACACAAACTATGGTATTCACATCTTCCCATATTAACTATGAGTTTGTACAATTCTCCCCCCAATAATCCATGCACAAGCAATGGAAGTGAAAGAAAGATAGCTAATCAGCTTCATGGATCATTGCTTAATGTCGCAATCATCTTTTTCTGACATTTTACTGTCATTACTGGGCTTCTCTTCCATTGAATGCCCCAGAGATTTATTGGCATTTAGTGTGAATTAATTTCTATTAAATTTCCCATCATGTTTAGATTACATTTCATACATCGCTTTATTTCCAATGTCTCCTTAAGGCTCTATATTTTTTGATGTGTCTATAGCTTTAAGTATAGAAAGAGAAAATCACTGTGCGCCACTCTTTTTTTTTTTTTTTTTTTTTTGTCTGAAACCCGCTCTGCAGAGTTCAGAACAGTGTCTGATAATCTTCTGTTTATCTTCCTCTTGTAGCCTCACCAGTGTATTGTCATTGCTGAGCAGCGTGAGCCTGTCCACGCAGTGCTGCTGTGAAGTCATGTTGCTGCTCTCCTGCTCATAGATGGCGTCTCGTTCGGTCTGCGACAGGCTGAGGAAGCGGCGGATCATGCACAGGTTCTCCCACAGGGTCCGGTTTTCTGGACTGGGGTCCTCCTTCCAGCGCAGCAGCTCACAGAGCCAGCCCTACAGCCGGTACGCACATACACGGCGCAAAGTTCTGAATTTTGAAGTTTAAACCCTTTTGTAAACACACATTTATGCCTGTGATGTCTTCATTAAAAAAAAGAAAAAAAGAAACGTCAGAGAAAGGAATAATACTTGCAAAAGTGAATCTGCCAAGTTTTTGGAGAACCTATGGATTGTGGGCCCATTTAGAGAACTTCCAAGCACAAACTGGTTGCTGTTCACTCTCGGCATATAAACGCAGACAATTATGATGAATTCCAATGTGTTTTACTGCCTAATCTGAAGATCATCGTCAGATTTTGTTATTAGTTTGTACTGTTTGTGCATCACAAGGGAGGAAACTTGTGAGAGGCAGATAGCGGGAAAGCCAAGCTACTTTCAGATTTATGAACTGGAGCATGATTGCGTTTGCAAGCAGGGTGATATACTCTCCCTCACACACACACACACACACACACACACACACACACACACACACACACACACACACACACACACACACACACACACACACACACACACACACACACACACACACACACACACACACACACGCACACACACCTGGCTGTAGCCCAACTCTAGCACACAATGCCGTCCAGATGCACAGTGCAGATAGAAGGGAAAGATCCAACATGGTTCTGCCTGCCAAACACCCGGGTAATACGGGGGGGGGTGGGGATGGGGGGGTGGAGAACGAGTGAGCGAGTGAAAGAGAGAGAGAAGGGATGGAAAGGCACGGGTAAAGAGTGCATGGAGGAAGTAAAGTAACAACAGAGGCCAGTGAAGAGATAGAAAAAGGACCTCAGGGGTGTTGGACCACCTGTCTGTACTGGCATGACCGTTGAATGACCTCTAAACATCTTGATAATGAGAAGAGAGAGAGAGAGAGAGACGTTGCAAGTGGAAACAAAAAAGAAAGAAAGAAGGTAAAAATTGGAGCAATGCTAAAGAGGGAGAGAAAATGAGACAGCTAAAATCCTCCCATTCCATGAAGGGAAATTATCCTCAAAACAAAAGGCAATAACAAGCTTATGGGGCCGCCATAAAAATGAGAACAATAAACACTCAAATCATGCTTGTGTGTATATTTGTATTGGTGCCATTGTGTGTCTATGTGCGCCTGTGCTCGTACAGTATGTCTGTGTGCACAAGTTCACAGTGTGCATGCGCGCCTGTGTGTATGGCAACTATTAAAGCGATAATTTAGGACACAATAGCAGTCTGATGCACTGATGATAGTTCTCTGCAGAGTACAGCTGCTGGTTGATTATCTGGGCTTTCTTCCACACACTAACCATCCCTGCTTCAAACGAGGAGGTGGAATTATCATGAATGCTAAATTTGAGCATCAGATGAAGCAATAGATATGACCGAGTTGCAGTATGCGCATGCGCGCGTGTGTGTGTGTGCGCGTGTGTGTGGACATGCTCCACAGATTCACTCTTCGACTAAAGCAAGTACCTGACTTTTGGAGGCTGCAACTTTTGCAAACAGAGCTTGAGACACCTTGGCTCTCTTCATTTCATGCTGAATCTCCTCATAGATGGAAGCACTGACATTGAGAACGCAGCTCTCAGTCTTGAAAACTCTGTCCGCTGTAACCGGGGACAGCCTTGCCTAAAAAGACACAATCAAGATGATTTTTTTTTTTTAAAGGGATGTTTGACTTCAGCGTAAACACGATTACCGAGGAATGGATGAATTTACAAACAACTGCAGGGACAACAAAAGTGTCCAGACTGTGAAGCCAGTGATGGATCATTTATATTTCACATGAAGACAGCCTGCATTTCAAAACCAATGAAATGGAAAATACCCATTCCCAGTTTTAATCTTGTGTCGATGGGCCAAATGGAAAATACCCATTCCCAGTTTTAATCTTGTGTCGATGGGCCATTTGCACATTTATCTTTTGATCTGTGCCAGATAATTATCAGAAATAATAATATTGGAATATTTTCACATCAAATCTTCTCCTTTTGTCTCCCTGTAAAGCGGTGTCAGATGTCTGATGACTCGATCAGCACTCCAGGGCGTTTCCCTAACTCTCCATTAAATAGAAATGCATATCCAACTTCACAGCTGTGATCTTTGCAGCCATAATACAACCAAATGTGAGTACAAGTTTGAACTATTGAGTATATAGTGCACATTTAGTGTGACTGCTTTCCAAAATAGGGTGAATCGAATCTAATCTAAACACTCCCTTTGTACATAAAAGTGTTTTTTTTTTATTGAAAACACAGATACCTGAAAACTGCTTTTATAGTTAATTATTATGAATTATTCCACACGTTAGAAACCTCAGTGTCTTCCTCTGACTGACCTGTGTGGATCTGGGTGGTGTGTTGTTGCAGCTCGGCGTGAACCCAGTCAGACTCCTCTCCTTCTCCTCCTGGTAGATACGCTCCCTCTCGACCTCGGGGAGCTGCAGGAAGCCGTGCATGGCCCGCAAGTTGACCAGCAGTGATTGAGACGCATGCTTCAGGTCCTCCTCCTTCCTCAGGATCTCTGAGAGCAAACCCTGGTTGCCGCACACAAACAAACGTGATCACAGGTAAATCTGATTAATCTGATTACAGTGTTAAACGAGATGAAATCAACCATATTTGTCCGACATTTGCAACATTCCAATGTTGCAACAGTCAGGTAGCAATAGATAGTAAGGTGAGAATGATTAATAACACAAAGTAGTAATCTAAAACTTACTCAAGGATAAAACACTATTCATAAGGAAAAGATCCATTAAGGTGCAAAATATTAAATAAAGGAAGGACAGAATATTTGGAAGGGGTCAGATTTCCCTGCAGCTGTTTGCAGTCCACCTGATTTTACATAGTTATTCAGATCCAATGTTGTGTTTTCCTGGACTTTCTGACTGAAGATCATACAACTCAAATGCAGTTTGTCTAAATTATTTTGACAAAAGTCCTCCATATCAAACCCTGGATCCGGTTCTGAAAGGCATCAAGAAAGAGCTAAGCTTGCCGATACAGCTAGCATTATTCTGCGTGTATCTCTCTCTAAACAGGAAAGCTTTCAAACACCACATGCAAATTGTCAGGCTTATTCCCTAAAAAGAAATCAGATTTTATGCTCGCAGAGAAATGGCATACAAGGAAACGGCGTTCTTATTCAAATCATGGACCATTGTTGGATCCACCCAGTAACAACGCCTTCCAAGTAGACGGAAGCTTTATGTGAGCCGTCAAATGACAAATGTTTCCCTCACTTCTAGATGACGTCTTGGCATGATGCCCAACTTGTATGGCGGAGCACCAGAGCACCTTAGCCTGAGCAGCGGGGGAAACATGGGGGTGGATAATAACTAACTCTGCTTATTGTGATGAAAATGATAATGATGGTAATAATAATAATAACAACGGGCTTAGCCTGTCCTTTGAGCCCCATTTCTGTGGGAGCAGTGGTGAATGTACGATGATGGACACAGATAAAGTTGCATTTTAGTGTCAGTAAGAGATGGTAGTATGGAGATATGAACATAAAATGAGGGGGAAAATCCATAGACAAAGAGAGATTAAAAAAAGAAATTGAAATGGGTTCGAGACTGAATCAATATAGGAGCCGCCAGAGTGAAAGGTGGCAAGATGGAAGGACAGTGAGGAACAGCAAGAGGTAGAGAGGGAGACAGGATTCCTCCAAGGGGTTGTGATTAGTTGGCCCAGCAGCTGCTTTAGTGCTGGCACAAGGTTTGTGGTGCAGAGAGCTGGCACAAACACACATACACATACATACACACATGTACAGGGGGAAGGGGGGCCACTGCGGCAAAGGCCACGCTAATGTGCCAACCACCAAATACACTTATCACGAAGCACGCACGCCACAATCACCATGACACCAGGAGACACACAGGATCACTTCAGGCAGTCTTAAACAAATGGATGCACCCTGGCCAGTCCTCCTGTCATACCTGGGTCCTGTTGAAGGCCACCCTTGCGAAGATGGCTTGGGAGATGCCCGCCCTCTTGAGCTCCTCCCTCACACAGTGGTAGATGTCGTTTGGCACGTCCGTTGGTCCCACAGAAGAGATGGCTGATGTTGGATTTTGCAGCCCGGCTGCAGGGCCCACCCCTGGGCCGCACTGCGCCTGCTGCGGGGCCTGGGAGTCGGGGGCTTTGGGGAAGACCTTGACGGGAGATCTGCCCGCAGGAGGGTGGTTGAGATACTGCTGCGGCGATGACGGGAGACCTTGCCCAGCGAGCATGCGGCTAACAGCATATTGCTGGTTGAGGAATTGTGCCATCACGAGCTGCTGGTTGACCATTTGGGAGCTGAGGGGGTTTGTAACCAGGCCCGGCGGGCGCAGGCCAAGGGGCGGGCGACTACATAAGTTGGCTACAGCTCCGTGCGGGAACATCAGGGTTGAGCTTTGATCAGCCGAGCTCGCTGTGACGGGCTGTTGGGTGACAGGAATATGTGTGGACTGGTTGGAAAAGTTGTCAATGTCTGAAAGAGAACGGAAGCAAAGACAAATGTCATGACGTCTCCACATGGAAACTGAAAACCTGGAGCTCTGAGGAAATTGTGGACCTCCACACAAAAGCGAGAGTGTAAATAATGCACAAAAAAGTAAGGGAATCTGCATTTGGTTGAGTTGCTTTAACTAATATTTCTTTGTCGAAAACGTCAAACCTTACACCTGAAACACCAAACCATCTCTGCAAGTTAAAACACTGTTCCTTTGCTGTTGCTCCTTTTCGGTGTCATGTGGTGGATTGGATTATTGAAATCTGAAGAAACATTGGCAATTTAACAGTTTCTTAATTTGACACACAGGAGCCTCGGGAGCATGTGGAGGAATCACTCAAACACAACAACCTCATGGTGATCACCAGCTGGCTCACTCGCTGCTCTGGGATGATTTCCCAATTCTTCAACTCTTCAAACTCATCCCACATATGCTTAATAGGCCAAGGTCAGAGCTGCTCTGCAGTCCTCTGGACTTGTGGTCTTTGATAGATTTTGGTCCCACACTGTGGACACGTGGGGTTTGTGGTAGGGTTTCATCTCAGTGTCCCTCTGTCATCGAGAGGCGGCAGTCAGACACATGATTGGCAGCACCGGGGGGCTTCCAGAAGCTCAATACAAGAGGCAGCAGCAAAGAAACAGCAATTTATTAATGGATGCAAACCGTATCTTACTTGTCGGCCGATGTCCCACAAATTCATGTTCCTTGCAAATGTGACACCATTTAAGAAGAAAGGATCAGGCTTTCAAGTTGTAAATGATTTATTGCATCACAGCAAAGAACTAATCTACCAAACACACTTTTTGTGTTAATATCAGTTTGTACGACAATAACTAAAACATTTTTTTTATGTTTTCACTTTTTTTTTGACAAAAAAACACAAACCACTAAATATATTTATTTCAGTTTAGTGTAACTGTACAAGTAACATATGCGAATTTTCCTGCATTAACTTGTCATAAAACTTTCTATTTGTGTCTTTAAAGAGCAGTGTTATGGAGGACTAAATGTGCCAAAATTGTATGTTCAAAAACATGTCCAATTTTTTTACCATTTAAATAATTATATCATGGTCAAAATGTGCCAAAACTAAATAAATACAGCATTAAATTATTAATTCAACGTGCCATTGATTCATTACAATTGGAATTAAATATATAAATATGTCATCAATTAATTAAAATAACAATTTTATGGAGAAAAAAACCGCCCACATTTAATTATTTCACTATTTAATTAATTGTTTAATGGTCCGGTGTTGCACTGCTTCATGAATTTATTTTATCTGTCAAAAAAAAACAACCATCAAAGTCAGTGGGCGGGGCTAAAGCCAATCGATTCAAACCCATTGCATTGGTCTGAAGAGTTTCAAAACATTACGGCTATGTTACCGGAGGATCTGCATGAACTTTAAAAGCCTTTTCCTGAGATGCCTTTGCCTGTGACGAAGATTCAAATGTCACCAAGTGAACCACTAGAATGGATTGTACGGTTTCGAAACATCGTCTTTTTTTCCCCCACCCGACGGATATAAAACTTTTATTTATGAATCTTAGCCGCAGGCTGTTGTTGTTGGAGCTCATCTCAGGGAAAGACTTTCAAAATTCATGCAGATCCTCCGGTAACGTAGCCGTCATGTTCTAAAACTCTTCAGACCAAAGCAATGGGTTTGACGAGATCAGCATGAGCCCCGCCCACTGACTGTGATGGCCGAGTTTGACAGGTCAAATAAATTCATGATGCAGTGCAACACTGGACCATGAAATTATTAATTTAATAGTGAAATAATTAGATATGGATTTACATAAAATAAATTGGTATTTTAATGAATTAATGCCACATTTATATATTTATTTCAAATTTTAATTAATTTTTGACACATTAATTAATTATTTAATGGCATATACATTAATCTATTTAATTTGAGCACATTTGGTCCTCCAGACAGTGTCCTTTAACTACAAACGTTCTGGTAATTTCGCAGGAACTCTACTGGAGTAAAGTCTGAAATCTTGTTGTTCATGTTGAATCACCCAGTTTCCACTGATCTTCAGCTGACAAGCTGTCTCCCTGATATTGTCCCGTTTGAAATTATTTCCCAACTGATGACATCATGCTGTTCGGGCCCTCTGGTAACAAAACACCAATTTATATTAGTTTGGTCGACTAAATCTTCATCCATTACATTTTGCGTGTGACAATAATGGAACAAAGATCAACTCTAGAACTATGAGCTGATTTATAGTCTGCTGCTTTGGAGATAGATGGATGGATAAACAGATAAATAGTACAGTTGATGTACACGTGTGATTGTAATCTCTTACCTTTGAAGCATTTGGACTTCTTGAAGTGTTTGTACCATCGACCAAACTCATGACACTTGGCAGCTGATACATTTGCATAGTAAGTGCTATTTACAATAGATGATATCATACTCTGAAACAGAGGAGAAAAGACAATAGAAATTCATTACATTTTCCAAGCTGCTGCTATGGGCGGCCTGGGTGTCTCAGCTGTTCACACATCTGATATTAATGAACTCAGATCTGTGTTATTAAAAAGACCCCCAGGTAAATAGGATAATAAAGACAGATGAGTGTGTGTGTGTGTGTGTGTGTGTGTGTGTGTGTGTGTGTGTGTGTGTGTGTGTGTGTGTGTGTGTGTAGTCAAACAAATCACAAGAGGTCAACTGAGACTAACACCCCCCCCCCCCCCCCCCGCTCTCTCTCTCTCACTCACACACACCACACACACACACAGGTTTCTTTTCCCTGAAGACCATCCTGTGCAATCTTTACATCTGATTACACCTTTCATCTCCTCATATTTATTTTAATCTGCTACTCACAAACAAGAGAGGGGGGTTAAGGGAGTGATAGGAAAGAGGGAGAGGTTGGGGAGGAAAGATGAGGGAGGAACGATTGGTTTGTATCAGATCTTACCACTTTAGAGACGGAAGGAATTTGAAGTGAAGAGATAGTGAAGAGCTTCTTTTTTTTATCAAACCGTAGATGTCCTATGTACCCTCCAGCTAAATAACAGATAGACTAAGTTGATAATTATGAATATTCATAAAGAGGCCTTCCCCAAACACTGCATGATTAATGTAAATTATTTCTGCAGTTGTGTCTATATTTGCTTAATTAAGCACACAAGAATTGAGGACGATCTTAAATCCAGATTTGGGTGTTATTGCTGAATCAGTCCGGAGTGCAGAAAGAACTAAACAGCCAAGAGTGAGAGTGATGGACAGATAATCTGAGTGAGGGTGAGACGGTTCCTGAAGCAGGCAGACAGGCTGCCAGTCGGCAGAATCAAGATAGGCAGCGGCCCAGGCAGTATGCCTTTTTAAGAGATAGCATCTCTCCTTATCTGTTCCTCTCTCCTGCGCTCTGCCCCCGCACCTTATCTACTTCTGCATCTGGACTTGCTGCCTCACTATTGGACCACACGCTTGCTTTGTATCACACGTCAAAAGTAGGCGCAAGCACACACACGCGCCCACACACACACACACACACACACACACACACACACACACACACACACACACACACACACACACACACACAAAGGACATGCAAGGGCAAAGACATAGCAAAAAATTCTAAACTCAAATCCAATTTGTCCTCTCTCTTTTTGGTGGCGTTCAATGCCGCTTTGTGTTAATTAGGTTTGTGTGTGTGTGTGTGTGTGTGTGTGTGTGTGTGTGTGTGTGTGTGTGTGTGTGTGTGTGTGTGTGTGTGTGTGTGTGTGTGTGTGTGTGTGTGTGTGTGTGTGTGTGTGTGTGTGTGTGTGTGTGTGTGTGTGTGTGTGTGTGTGTGTGTGTGTGTGTGTGTGTGTGTAAGAGTGTGAAATACCTGGGACAGTGGACACTCCTTGGCCAGGGAGCTCTGGTTCATGTCCTTGAGAAGTTCCTTCAGAGCGTTTCTCACTGTGGAGTGGCTCCACTGCTCGGCTGGTAGGTCTTCTAGTTTGGGACAGCTATACAATGAGGACATGTGCAAATTTGAACTGTAATCTTTCGATATATTGCAGTGTAAGGATTATCCCTGCTGTTCTGAAAGCTTTAATGACTTTGCATGATATTATCAAAGCTTCGTTTACAGCACCAGTAAATTGCTATCATAGGATCAATTATGCTTTATGTGCAGAATAAACTGAACTTTATGAAAGGAGATACAGCAAATGTACATTTTTCTCTGTTCTTATCAAAGTCAAGCCTGTAAGACAACGAGCTAAACTGTTAATATTAATAATCACACTCTGACATGGACCTCAGTAACATATAGACCCCCTGTATATACACTGAACCACATGAATACCATCATTTACAAACTGAACAAAACACACACATGACATGTCCCTCCTGCCATAATCTTAACCATCACCTACTTTAACAAGCCGCAAACTATAAATCCTTAAAAACAGAAGGACCATGGACAAGTGTAGTGTGCTTCCCGATGACAGGTTACACAGAGAGAGAAATAGAAGAACACAAGTTATGTTCCCTTTACCTTACGAGTACAATGCTTTGACATACAATCGTTCCCTGCAGACTCACTCTGAACTCAGCCGAAACAAGTACATGTCTAACCCTCATCCTGAAATGGTGCTTCTCCTAAAAACAAACAACCAATAACTGGGACCTCCATACGTATCCCATACCAGTGGGAAATCAGGTTTAGATGCTCACCAGTTTAGAAGAACAAGGCAACAAACAAACACTCACAAATCTAACCTGTGGGAGAAAGCAAAAGGCTGACAAAAAATTAAATCTCAGGTCTATCTCTCTTTAAAACAATAAATAGTTTTGACAGGAAAAAAGAAAACATTTCAAAATGTCAATAAATTGAGTAAACTGTGGTAGGATTTGATTTAACTGCTTAACTTTTGGGATGGTGGGTTTTTGTGTGCTGTTTCATGATCGCGCGTTTGTGACGAACGGGGACATTTGAACAGCTCCTGTGTTTCTATAAATCCCAACGCCCTCTTCTTCATTTCACGAGCGTGTACTCTGACAGATAACTTGGAGTCTTTAGATTTCACTCAGGCATGGTAATTATGGGGCTGTAAGGTACACTGATAGCAGTACGACGTTCTCTCTACCTGTGCAGCTGTATTTTAAGCGTGATGACATGGTGAACATCCTGCAGCATGTCAGCCACTGTTGCATCTGGTGCGTCCGTTACACAGGAAAGAGGCACTGGGTTCCACCTGCCCACCTGAATCAGGCCTGAAAAAGACAAAAATATATAAGTTAAGACGAGGGGGGGGGGGGGGGGGGGGTAAGATTTCCCTGTGAGTGATGATATACGTGAAGTGTACCTTTCGCTTGTGCAGCAGAGCTGTGCGAGTACCCCAGTGTCAGCAGGGCCATCTCTATTAGCTGGTTAAACAGCAGGTCTCTCTTTACCAAAACAAACTCAGCATGCTCTTCTCTCCTCTCTCCCTCTTGAGGGATTTCCTTGTGCTCCACAACACAGAACACTGGCAGCAGGCTCCCTGCAGACACAAATAATTCATAACACTGTGGGACCTGGGAATGGAGTCACAGGTGGTTCCCCATCCTAAAAAGCAATGATTATTTCATTATCATGTCACATGTGATGCCGCTGTTGCACTGAATGGAGCTTGCAGTTGTCATAACAATATAGTCTTATCTGTGCTGTGTGATATATCTCACTTATTGCGATGGTACATAGGAATCATAATCACTTGATCAGGTATTTGGAGTGCAGCTAAAATTATATTTTGGGGGGAAAAAAATCACATTTTCTATACTTTTATCAAACCCATGTACCTTTGCTGTGCCTCACTGCAGTGGGTTTCTGAGCCAGACAGGGGTTTTTCCCCACAGGGCTCCCCTGCCTGCTCCTCTCCTGATTCGAAGGTCCCATCTCAAGTTGTTCCAGGCGAGCCAGCTTAGCAGGAGGGGGCCGAGGGTCTACAGCAAGGTCACCGCCCTCGGCATTCATGATTCCATTACACAGCAGATCCATCTGGGGTCTCACACTAAACCAGACAGAGAAACCTAATTAAGCATTGAGAAAAAAAAAAAAAAAAAAAAAAACTGCATAGGGTAATCCAACAGAAATGACTTCTATTATCTTGATTGAGCAAGCATCACTTCTCGTGTTTATCAAACAAACAACGATTTCTAATATTAATGGTGTCCAGCACTGATTTATAGTGATGTATTAGAAAGGTATGATGCGTGATGAAAGCAGAAAGGGAATGTTTTCAGGGTTTCGGGTTTATGCGAACCACTTTTAGCTGATAAAAACACTGATTTTCAGAACCAATGTCTTTTATGTAATGGAGCCAAATCAAAAAATAAAACATTAAATCTAAAGGGTGCCATTTATGGAGTCTATAGAGAAAGATACCAAAGCTTCCACGGTCAAAGTACTAGCACCGGCTGATAAATACCATTCATGTGTACATGATTTATGGGCCCCAGAAGTCATGAAATACCCTTATTTTTATACGGGCAAAGCTCATTTTGCATTCATGGTTGTTCACTAGACCTTTTAAAATTTTATGTTTTCTTCAATACATTAGCATTGTTTGGTTTTAAAATGTGTCTCTCAATAAAACATATATTTAAAATAAATTCCACTTATTCATTTTCTTTCTCATGATTATTCGAAGACAAGCGTTTACAGTCATGACATTAAGTACATGGTTTTTGAGGCACTGGGGGGAACGAGAGAAAACATGCAAACTGTGCATAGAAAGCCAATAAAGCCTGGGAGCAGAAAGATTCCCCTTCATAAATCGCACCATGCCTATGGATGTGACAAAGCAAAGAGATAATGATGCAGCTTGTAATGTGAAGATAAGTGACATCCTGCAATCCAACATTACTGCTTTATTTAGACTTTAAAATACATTACTTTTACGTATTTTGCTTGATCTACTGTTATAATAACATTGGTCAACTATGAGGGGAGGATCAATTGTATACCCTCCCTAAATATAAATAAAAAGGGGGGGTATGAGGGTGTATATGACCAGAAGGGGGCTTATCCCCCATCCCCCAGCTAAAGGCACCCTGCATGTTGGTATTTTGTTTCAATATTTTGTTTCCAAATAATAGGGCGGCAATTTAAAAGTAACTTCTGCGGTGGTACCACAAGACTACATGTGCTCATCAATTTACTAACCGAATACAAAGATACAACCAAATGCCTGGTGTGTGGCAAGAGAGTGTTTACTTCTCTGTTGGATGCACTGATCTTAAACAGAAAAGCTACGTGTGAAACCACAGATGCAATCAAATCAGAAGGAGATCCGTATCAGTATTGTGAATGACCTTCACGCAGATGCAGATATTTGGAAAAACCCTGTAAACCCAGCGAAAAGTCCGGTGCGCGTCACAGTGCTGCTCTCCATCATAAAGCTGCCATCCTCTCCGCGCGCGCCGCCGCGAGCCTCAGCCATTCACTTCATCCTCGGCGTTCGAAACGAGCGCTAATTGTCCCACGTCCGAATCCCGCTGAAGTTTGATCGAGGTGAAATCAACCTGTTCCAGTCGGCAGGGCGAGCGAGCGAGCCCGACCCCCCGGCTCCCTCATACATCAGCAGCCCGGCGCTGCAGACGGCGGCTGCATCCCCGCGGTTCTCCCATGGATCTCCGGGTACCCGATCCGCGGCTCCGGCTGCTGCACGCTCCGATGCGCCCGTTCGCTCACAGCAATCGCTCCTTTACCATCGAGGTGATCTCGCGTTTTAATGTCCGGGTAGTTTGATCGCCGTCCTCTCTTCTTCCCCGGCGGAGCTGCGTTTCTCCGTGCAACGGCGGAGAGAAAACATTAGGGGGGGTGGGGTGGGGGTGGGGGGGTTAAAAAATGGCCTGAGCACAAGTTGAGAGCGACCTCCTATCCAGAGCGCCGGCACACGCTGTTTCTGAGGATCACACTGTACGGAGAACAATGCACAGCGTGCAGCTCCGATCAGGCATTAGGCTCCAGCGCTGACTCCGGATAGCAGTTGTTGGTTACACTTCAAAGCTCAGAGCGCACGAGAAGAGAGAGAGAGAGAGAGAGAGGGAGAAACAGAGAGAGAGAGAGAGAGAGGGAGCGAAAGCCCCCCCCCCCTACCCACACACACACACACACACACACACGCCGTCTGAAAAATACACGCACCCAGCTGCATTAACATATGGTGTAATAATGAATTCACTAGCGCGCTCCGTAAATGTATTAAATGTGACAATTGCGCATAAATCTATTTATTATGTTCTCCCGCATGCTGTGCACGCACTTATTATTGTCTTTAGGGTCTTGGAGCTCTCCATGGTAACAAAGTGGAGCAGGAGAAGGTGGAAGCGGCTGACTGATATAAACTTTTGAACGATGATGTTGTATTGTGACATTGCAGACTCATTAATATGGATGCGATCGCAGTTTCTGACTCCTCGCAGCCAAAATGCGCTGCAGGTCATATTAAATAAAAGAAATCAGTAGTAGAACACTGACTGCACAATATGATGCACTGCACTCTATGGACAAAACCTAGTAAAATATGAAAGAGTTAAAGAATATAGTCTAAGTTGTAAAAAAAACAAACTAGTTTGTTTAAAAAAAAACCCAGTAATAGCATACATTTACATGCAGTCAGGCATTTAGAAATGGTAAAATCCTGATATTGATCTTTTGACTTTTAAATAATTCAAAGCACACAAACCGAGAAAATAAAAACGTGAAGATGGAAACTGTCCTATTGTACCTCATAGTGTAGAAAGAGCTGGATCCAAAGCAACTTGTCCTCTGTCCTGTTTGCAGCAGCAGCAGCAGCAGAGCTTCTCCCATGCGGCCCACTGCAGACAAGATGCTCCTCACTTCCGAGGCGGAGAGCCCTAAATGGTGCCTGGAACCTCTGTGAAGGTATCACAAAGCAGCGGGTGGTGTGTGTGTGTGTGTGTGTGTGTGTGTGTGTGTGTGTGTGTGTGTGTGTGTGTGTGTGTGTGTGTGTGTGTGTGTGTGTGTGTGTGTGTGTGTGTGTGTGTGTGTGTGTGTGTGTGTGTGTGTGTGTGTGTGTGTGTGTGTGTGTGTGTGTGTGTGTGTGTGTGAGCGCGTTGCTTGTTTGCATGAGAGATGGAGAGGAAGAGTCAGAAACCCTTCAGTCTGACAGATTAGATTCAAAGCCTTGCCCCGTGAAACGTTACACCGGACTGCTGACAGCTCTGACTTTAATACAGACGTGTGGTTCTTGTGGATGGGTGGATGTTGTGCGATAGAAATGTGTATGTTTGGGGAGAGGTAGTGTGCACTACTACTTTTGACTAATTAAACAAAGTGAATTAGCTATCTCCCCAGCCAGAACGAGTCATGGCTGGTTACACATCATTCATCGTGACTAATTCAGAGAGATGTCACTCAGCTGGGTGGAAACGTGTGTGTGTGTGTGTGTGTGTGTGTGTGTGTGTGTGTGTGTGTGTGTGTGTGTGTGTGTGTGTGTGTGTGTGTGTGTGTGGGTGTGTGTGCGTGTGCGTGTGTGTGTGTGCGTGTGTGTGTGGGTGTGTGTGCACCTGCGTGTTGTAACTTTACTGTTGTATGTGTATATGTTATATCCGCCACCACGTTGTGTGTGCAGATATCTTTGCGTTTCTACACGATCCCATCTCTCTCCCCCTCTCTGCTCCACTATTTTATCACTGGCTTGATATGTCGTCAATGGAGCTGGCATCCTAAATGATAATTAAGACCATTACACGCTCACAGAGCATGCTACCAGTGCAGCACACGGCTCCCTCAATCGGAGCCTCATCTCAGGGGACACCCTACTACTCACACAGTCGTGTATCTCTCCAAATTAGGTTAGATTTTCATTCCACCTCATTCACCATGGATGTGATGTGGTTATTATAAACTCATGATATGGTTAGTGAACCTGCTGCCGTTGGGTGGAGGCACGATGGTGGCACGTTAACGGGGAAATGAATTGCCAGCGCTCGGCACTGCACATTGCTGTTCCCTCGCTCACGCGCACCCCTCGTTCTGATGTATGTTTTCCTCACAGGCGCTCGTAGACGGAGACGCGCCGGGCGATGCTCACCGAGTGACTGACAACTGCACGCATGTGAGCGTTTGTGCAGAGTGACATGCACAGCAGGGCTGAAGACACGTAACACCGAACCTCTGCACATGTACGCCTCCGCCTCTGTTTGTTTGTTGACTGAGAGGTTTCAACATATTTGGATTTCTTACCATTTTTCCCCCCAAATGAGGAATTTCCATGACTATCTTAAAAATAGATGCTTTTTTTTTTTTAATGTTTGTGTTAATGACCTTACAAATAAGCTGTATCAGGTTGGGGCCTCTTATTAGTCATTCACATGTCTTGTTAGCAGTCAATGACCCTCGTATCACTTTATGGACTGTGACCAGTTACAGCAATGAAAGGCTACATTATTGACCATTGATGAATCGTTTTTATAAACTGATAATCCATGCATCCTCTGTACCGTTTATTCCAGCTTTGCATCATTATTATAAGCAATGGAAGGGTACACCAGGTCACTAATCCATCACAGGGCAAACAGACAATCACAGAATCACATTTACACCTAACAGTATTTTTTTAATTTTTTATTTATGCACGTTTTTGGTCTGTGGGATGAAACTAGAGACCGTTAACAAAGCTCAGTAAGACCCCCATGCTCAACCCGGACTAGAACCAGGGGCAGAGTGCAAACCACAACACTGCTGTGGCCCACTCCCTGATAAGGTCATATTTCGAATTACACAATAACATGATGCAACTTTTCCCGAAATTTTCTTCTACCACCGTCTTTGTCTCTAATCTAAAACATCTTAACCCAGAAACCCCGCTCTGCAATCATATTACACGTCCACACAGTAATCTTATCGCTTGACATTGTGCCTTTAGTTTAGCTTGAAGGCAGCTGTCGTCTCCTCCTCCACCGATCTCCTCAGGTTTCCCTTGATCTGGGGTGTGGACGTGCTCCTCAGTCTGATAACCCACCGGCACGGATATGGAATACCGGTTGGGGAAAACATCGCCTCAGGTTACGGTGGTTTTGATGTATGTATACAAATCAACAAATCTCTGACAAAAGGGGTTTGAATTTAAGGGCAGATGAGATTGTGAGCTCCAGATCAGATGCGAGATGCTGCCCTCTTTACCTACTTGATTGAAAAAAAAAAAAATGATGGTTAAAGTTTTTTGTGAATAATGGAAAAGATGAGATTTTGAGCTTTTGTTTGTGAGGAAGACAACAAGAGTAGAAAACATTTTCAAAAGGCCATCTGGGGTTCATGTGTCTTGTGACGTTCCTATAATTAGTTGTAATAGGAGGTCTTGTGAACCATATCCACAGCATGGCTGTGTGAATGTCCCATTGTATATATTGCACATAAAGGAAACAGCTACTGTAAAAGTATGTGTGTAAATTGAGCACAGAGCTGCAGCGCTCACTCAGCGTATAGCACTCGGGGGCATCGTAAAAAGCATGAAGTTAAAATGTTGCCATAATGCCGCCTTTGCAATACAGCATAGGAGTCTTACGCATTAATGTATGAGTGTATATTAAAGAAGCTCTAGACCAGGTCCGATTAGTTTTACTAAAAAACACACAACACAGCCAAGAGGTGGAGATAAAATCAGTAGCTGTGATTCAATATTGATATGAGTGCTGGACTCCGTTAAGCCTTGTACACATTAATATTTACTTATATGATATTTTATTCTTTCTTATTTGCGATTTCAATATTCTATTAATATTCTATTCTATGTGGAGCAACGTTGCAAGAGATTAATTAATATTTTCTCGCTGTTTGCAGCATTTGAAACAGTAGAATTTGGTAGCCTCTAGTGGGGAAGTTAAGAACCACACCGGATGAAAGTGAAGAAAATATGGCAGAATAGCAAGTACCCTTGACGTGTACTGCATTACATTGAAAAAAATTTTCACCAATCCTTACTGAAACAGGTCGAGATTTTTAGAAAACCTCAGCATCACTGCAAAATGTAAGTTTTGTCATTGTAAAGCTCATAAGAAGCTCAGGCCACAAATGCTTTCTCAGATTTTTTGGTGAATGACAGAATGAAATGTAATGGTTAATAGCTGTTGGGATCAACAGGTGATCAAAAGAGTAATTGTTCTCATGTCAGTTTGCTTTCAAATTGAAAGATCGCGTGAGTCTTTATATATAGTCTGCAGCTGTTGTATCGATTACCTTGATTTCCTGGTTTCTTACATAAGTAAATTTTTTGATTTGAACTAGACTCCATCACACTTTAAAAAAAATTCAAAGTTGAATATGTTTGTTTTGATTAAGTAATAATTCTATGTATTTCTTATTTTACTGACGGTTTCCTTATAATTATTTCCTTATAATAATGATCAAATACCCTTGTTTAATATTGACAAAGACAAAAATGTCTCTAAGTTAAAGTCAGGCAGATTTTCATGAAAATAACTGCAATTCTGTTTATTTTTCTCCATTAACCCAGATATACACTTTGCTTCTTGCTCATTGCCACAGTGAGGGATTGATAAATGGATGACGACTTAGCTTTAATTGAGATAAGGAGAGTCTAATCTGTGGAAGTTTGATAAACTATCTTGCAAAGTAAAAAATGACCCACTTTGATTCAACAGCCACTTTGCCATGAAGTTAACTGCCTCACTCACATACACACAAACACAACATCGTGTGTGTGTGTGTGTGTGTGTGTGTGTGTGTGTGTGTGTGTGTGTGTGTGTGTGTGTGTGTGTGTGTGTGTGTGTGTGTGTGTGTGTGTGTGTGTGTGTGTGTGTGTGTGGAGCAGTAATCAGGATTAAATGATGCATTAAGTATTTAATTACTCAGGTGAAGCATCACTGTGCGTTGGCTGTCTGTTTTAATTTTATTAGCTGACATGTTTATGGAAGTATCTCCCTGTGCTTAACTTCTTCACAGTGCCTCACCTCCAGGACGTGTGTGTGTGTGTGTGTGTGTGTGTGTGTGTGTGTGTGTGTGTGTGTGTGTGTGTGTGTGTGTGTGTGTGTGTGTGTGTGTGTGTGTGTGTGTGTGTGTGTGTGTGTGTGTGTGTGTGTGTGTGTGTGTGTGTGTGTGTGTGTGTGTGTGTACACTTCGTTCGGCTGTCTGGAGCCGAGGTGATGTATGATTCAGTGCACATGACTCCACTTTGTCCGGAGAACATGAGCGCTGTGAAAAACTGCTGGTGGTGTGGAGGATTTGAGTAGGAGGAGGCAGAGTGCTTGACTTCCAGTGTTTAGTCCCAAGCTTTTAATGGGATTTAACCTCGAACACTGTCAGGTTGAGTCTGTTGTAGTTTGCGTACATACGTTGTGTATTTCCGTGTGCAAATGAGCACTGGGGGTTGTTGGTTTATCTCAAGGTGCACTTAAGAGGGATTCACGGGCTCTGGGGAATTATTTCAAAAATATAATTGTGGATTTACAAACATATACCATTCCATCCAAAAAGTCAAGAAATTTGTCAAAGACATTTATAATATAATAAATACAGAAAAAGGCTCATGTGAGACCCATTGGCTTTCAGATTGTGGATAAAATTAAAAGTATTGCTCTACATGTTAAATACAAGTATTAGATACTGTGATGTGAATGAAAGTCACATATTCATTTATGAAACATGTTTTTTTCTCTCCACAAGAACAGAAGTTTTCTTTTCTTCCAATAAAGTCCTGATAATCAGAGACCATACATGGTTACATTAATCAACTCCTACAACTCTTACTCAAAGAGAATGGATTATTTGTGTTGCCACAAGTAGTGACAATTCATGTTTATGAGCATCTCAAAGGGTGTGTTTCTGCAGGATGTCCTGGATAAAATGTGGTTCTCTGAAGAGGATACAGACACACAACTGATATAATGGCTGGAGATAGTCGATGTCACTGTTCTCACACAGCGGTCCCAGAAACGTCCTTAACCCCTGCACATCTCAGGTTTATATTATTCTTGACATTGTATTTTGACTTTATTCTCGATAGTTCAACTTTTTTCTCTAAGTGTATCATAAAAAAAAAAACATATACTTCCCATTATGTTTTTTTTTCTCCTCCTGACTCGATCTATTGATACCAAATGCTGTCTCGTAAACAAACAGATTAATTCATATTTTGAGGTCTATTGGTGTAATGTACGGTGTTATCCACCTAGGGGCGCAGTTGCACAAGTGATCGGCTCTCGTATCCTCCGTCACTATAACGTCATCTCATATTGATCCATTCATACCGCTTTGTCCAGTGGTCGCAGGGCGCAGGAACTGGGTGAACTGCAGAGTAAATTGACCCAGAAAAACACAAACACTCACTTCTATACTGCAACCTGCACACAAAACTGAAAAGTCTTCTCATCTGATCAGTCGTCCATTTGTCCCATGTACCGCCAGATGGCGATAAAATTAAGGCGGAGACGGCAGCAGGTTCACGCTGCAAACCAAGCAACGCCAACGTGTCGGACAGCTGAACAAACCATTACATATCCATAAGGTGCTGCAACTGTAAAACTTATTATTTATAGAATTAAATTTAACTCGTGTAATAGAATTAATGCAACTATACACCCTGATGCTGACGTCACTAACCACGTTTTGGAGATTAAGAAAAGTTCTTTTAGCATTTCCATATTATTGTTTTGCCTTGATCTATGTAGTTTGCTGTCTTTTGTTGCTCTGAACAGTCAAAGCAACGAGCTAAAGAGTCGGTTATTTATTGATCTGGTAAGGTAAACAGTTATACACTAAGTGAAATTCATATTGTAAAGTCGTGTTCGTGTCTTGAGGCGGTTGGGTGTTTCCCCTCCTCCGATCCTAATCACAGTTGTTATTGAGAGTGATTGATGTCTCCCATCATTGCGCGCTGTGGAGAGACGATCGTTTCATGCAGCAGCATCATAATGGCATCGCTGACAGGCAGCCTCACGGTGTTTCCTGCCTGTTACCTGCACTGCACCTGTGGGCTCCGCTTTTTATTTTTTTCCCCTTGCCTTTTACACACGCAACAGACGCGAACGGGCGGGCGGCCGGGCGGGCGCGCGCATTTACGCGCACCCTCCGCACGCTCGCCTGGCTTTGTGCTGAGTTGACTGGATGAGCTGCCCATACAGCCTCAGCATCTTAAATGGGAGCACCTCACGCGTTCGGACGACTTGTACCTTCTCCTCAGTAACTTTGATGGGGACTTCGACACCACGCAGGGAAGATGCCTGTAATGAAAGGATTATTGGCGCCACAGAACACATTTCTGGACACAATAGCCACAAGATTTGATGGCACTCGTAAGTTTGCTCTTTAACTATTTTAAAACAGACTGGTGATTTCAGAAGCCGTGTATACTTTAGATTCAAGTCTTCGTTTCTTTCTCTGGCTTGGTTTGAAAAGAAGCTTAAATTGATTGTTATTGTTTATCGTCTGTGACTGTGTTTGTACAGTTTGTATCAGATATCTTTCAGTGTGAGTGGATTTCGTATAAATGTGAGCTTTGGGCATTTCGTACCATTTATTCTTACTACTCAATAATTCCTCCTGTTAGACGCAGACGGACGAGGACCAGAGAAGGACCGGCGCGCTCAGCGTGCTGTCTCTGTCCGTGGTGCTGAAAGCGCTTTCAGCACCACGGACAGAGACAAAGGCTTCCATAGAGCGCACAGTCCAGGCTCCCAGCTTCGTCCCAGGCATCCACACAACTTGTTTGCCTAGTTGCTTCCTGGTTCTTTTCGGGCAATATCGATAGTTATTTCTGTACAAATTCGGGTCCAGTTTTTTTTTAATACAGGGTTCTTTTTTTTTCTTTTTTCCGCTCATTTCTGCCTCAATTCCTCTATTTTGTGCGTACAATGTGTCCACCTACTGGCCTGAAAGCATCAGTCACTTTATCTAACTTAATTGGTAGATGGCATTTAAGTTCCAGCCCTTCATCAAACTGAGGAATATGTAGGGTTTCCTTAGCAACAACTTTTACATGAACTCTTCCTTGTCATTTCAACAGTAATCCATTGTTTGTGTAGTTTTATGAACATAAAAGAAGAAATTTCAGAACTCAGTGTAGTTTCTCTTACAGTATTCCTGGGAATCAATAATGATTTACAAATTATGTTTTGTTAAGTGAATATGAGGTCTCCTTTGTTTCTGCTCAGTTTGATCACGTGTCAGCTTCTTTGCTCAGCTGCGAATGCGTTTCTTTTTTCTTTTTTTTTTAAAACAAACAAAAACAAACATAATAAGCTTTAATGTTGAACTTATTTATATATGTATACATACATTGTGTGTTGTGTTGAGTGGATCACCATGCGATGTCGTTTTCTGAAAACACAATAGACAGTAAATGCTATTATTGTTGACTTAGTGGATTTTACAATTACAGTCCTTTTATGCCGCCCCAGAGAGACAAACGTAAGGCCTGTGGGACAAATTTGGCCTCCAACATGGCCTTTAATTTTAAAGTAACTGCTTTTTCTAATTTGTACGTAGGGATGGCATTTCTTACAGTGAGAGTAGTAGATATAATACAACACTGAGACCCAGCCTGAGATATCAGTGATAGAGCAGTGAAACCCAGATACTTTAATGTGGAAAAACGTGTGCATCAAAGACACACTATGAAGGGGAATTTTGTGAAACCATCAACGCTGAAAACTGAAGATGTCAAGCAGCCTGAAAAGTGGCCAGCTTTTGAAACATCAATCTAATGAGAAACATTGTGGTGGAGAGGAAATACGATTTTTCAGCAAATCTACAAACTGACACTAAAGGTTTGAAGCAACACATTTTAAAGAGCTGCAAATATAGGACATAGTTTCTCGACATTTTTACCCACAGGGCTTATAATGCTATAATATCTTGTTTTCTCATGTATTGTGAGAAGATTTGTCAGTAAATGTAGACTTTCTAAAAAAAAAATGTAATCTACTCCTACTTGTTTGCATTAACACAGAAGGAAGAATTTGGAATTGTAATTAAATGTTTGTATGCAGATTGGACTGTAAGTCTCCTCTAAACTAAAAACAGATTTAAATAACTGATGTAGCCATTAGTGGATTTCATGGCTCTTTACAACTCAAACTTGCAACCTGACCGCCACTTTTGCACAATTCTTTGGGATAGTCTTTCATTTCCAGCGGTCCTGCTTTCACAATGTTTAAAGAAAGACAATAACAACCAGCAGCATCCATCCATATATCAGTCCTTCTATCAGCAAGTTGAGTCGCACTGTTGGAGTAAAACCAGGCTATGTGTTGTGTCGCAAAAAATACATCCAGCTGCCCAGACAGTAGCTCTGTTGTAACACAAGGGAATTGGAGTGCTCTACTGTACAATGCGCACATGGTTTGTCAAGCTCCCGGGAATGAACTGCTGTCCTTGAGTTAGTAAGGTGGAGGAAATTAACGTTGGATTTAAACTGCAAGATGGGGCAGACTGGAGGCAGTGGAGCCTGACGGGACAAATTAGGCCTGATGGCCCAACCAAGAGCAAATATCAGGGAAGTGCTGGGTTCACTGCTATGTGATCCCCTCTAATGTCGCCCGAAGCGCAGGCAGGCATCTTGGAGTGGAAAACAGTGATAAATGGTTGAAAGTGAAAGTGGGCAACTCTTTGTGATCTGATTTTCTTTCAGAGAAAAGGTTTTCACATTTACTGCCGTCTCTTTAAATGGATTTCACGTTTTTCACAATCACAAAGAACGACTCTCCCCTCTAGGCTCAGGCTCCAGCTTATTTCACTAAATTGAGCCACCTTCTTCATAACTGGACTCCAGAGAGGCATTTAAGAACTGGAAACATTCTGTATCAAATCTATAAAAAGTTTTTTTTTTCCAGAATATCAACCAGCCTGTTTGAAAAGCTCAGATGACATTTTAAATGTTTAAGGCTTTAAATAGTTGTTTTTCTACGTTTTGCGAAAGCAGCAGCTTTGTGATTACTCAGGATTTCCTTGAGAGTCAGGAGGAATCTAAAAAATAATTATTTTTTCCCATTAATTCTCCTGGAGCTGACACACTAGCCATCATTTGCAGTGAAAAAAGTAATCTCATATACGGGCCGGCGATATCTGAGTGAACATATTTCAGTGTGTGCTTTGTTGGCTTCTTGGTTGACAGACACAAACACCTATAATGGCTCCTTGTTGGGTTCAGTGTGTACCTGTTTGCCAGAGCCTTCACTAAAATAGTAGAATCCGCTTGTGGCTGTGCTCTGAGACGACAAGGTGAGGATGCGGTGACACCCTCCCTCATCACAACCCTGTGCCATCCAGATGACTAATCTCTCCATCTGTCCATCACTGACACTGTGTTGTGTTGTTTGTCTCCATCCCACACCGATGCCTATTCCAGGGATTCCCAACCTGGGGTTTGGGACCCGTTTGTAGGGGCCCCAGTCATATCTGCAGGTTGATGTAAGGTTTTGTTTGTTCTGAGTTGTTTTTGTTTTACGGTTTTACAGTTTCATACTTCAAATAAATACCAAAAACACTTTCTGAGAATCGAGAAGAGACATATTGCTTTAATTTTCAAGGTCCCGACTTTTCTGTGCTTGTGACTGTGGTCATGTCCTTCAGTGTTGCAAGAGAATGGATTGAACTCTAATTAATAGCATATGGACTGAAAGTTATTTCATCAACCTCGTCATTGTTACGAAATAACTGCTGACTTGACTTTCTGTCAGCCGGTGATGGCCTTGATTGGGTAGAGGGAGACCATATTGGGCCGTGCTCCTGCCAAATGAAGCAGATGGTTCGGTGTTACAGTTGTAACTGGGGCCTGTGCAGAGTCTCCAAGTGTGCTGTCTGCTCCCAGTCCTGCGCTATTCTCCCAGATTGCTATTTTCTAGCTCTCAGCACACACTAGTTCCACCTCCGCTCGGCAGGTAATTACTGACACAATCACAGATGCCAAGGCTGGGAACAGCTGTGTGTCGACTCGCAACAGGATGGCATTGGTAAAGTTTAAGTGTATATGTGAATGAAAGAGGGTTAGAGCATGTGAATGTTTGGGAATGGAGGCTAGAGGGAGGAAGAAGTGTGCAGCGTCTCCTGCACTTTGGAGGTTTGTTTTCCACAACTTTATGCGTGTGTGTTTGTATGTCAGCGAGTCCTCGGCTGTCTTTGTGCATAAAGACACTGGAAGTCACAGAAGTTTCCTCTCCGCTGATGAACTTATTTAACAGCAGCGCCTCCAATTATGCTGTTTAAAAAAAAAGAAAAAAGAAAATTGTCTGCCGGATTGCACATTGTGATTGCCTCATGCTGGGAATGTTTTGAAAACCCATCTGAGTGTCGTGCGCAGCGGAGGAAGTCTTCACTCTCAGATCGTGGTGTTTCAGAGGAGGCAGGGTCAAGTGTAGTGGTGTCTCCATGGCTTAGTCCCACCAGCAACCCAACAACCAGCAAGAAGATCGTGGGAACTAATCACTGGATATAACAGAGCACAGACCACATACTTAGACATATGTTTCAGCAATGTTTATTAAAGTAGACATATCTGTGGCTGTGTGGAATTAGCCGTGATTACATATGTCGAACAATACCACCAGCCCCTTATTAGTCCCTGATAGGTTCTGAGAAGGATTTTCTATTCCAATGTGTTTGTGCTCACTCGTGAAAATGCAGGTCTGCTGTTTTCCTCACTCATACAATGGGCGTGAAAGAAATAATGAGTGCCGTTATGAGACTGTGAGGGAGTAATCAATCATCACTGACTGTGGTGCTGCAGGGTGCAGGGGGGCCCTCACTTACTAACAGTGGACTGGAAGCACTGCTCCCACTTAATATCCCAAATAAACAGAATGAATGGTGCTGTAGTCGAGTAACAGAGTTTATGAAACCTCACAGACCAGTATGGGCTGATAGAGAGTATTTACTGAACTTTTATGAAAATCTTTTTTCGCAGCTCTAAGAAAAAGTTCATCCAGGAAACCAGGAGTGGAAAATTGTACAGCGAAGCTGACAGTAACAGGAAACAGTGCTGCTTACTCATTTAGCATGAGATTCATGGAGTTATACAGTGTGTGCCAACCTTCTGTTTCACAATAATACGTGTTGTGTCCACTTTCCTGTATTTATTACCTACAGCTTTCTAACTTGCCAAACTACGGGTGAGCATCATAGTCAGTTTCATACATGTTAATGTGTCCTTTTTACATCATAATCAATACATAAAGCAAGTATTAAAGCTACATCAATGCTAAATTGACAGGGTCACGTTAATGGTTACCTCTTCACACGTTCAGCAGACATGGGCATTCATTTTGGAATTGTGTTTTATGAAGAAAACCTCCTTTCAACTGTAATTCCTCGTTGCTTCAGCAACTCCCCACAAATGTTTCCAATTCGTTTTTAGACAGGTGGACAATAATGTATCCTAGTCAGTCTTCCAAAGTACACACTTAAAGAGCAATTATGAGCTGCGAGGAAGCATATTTATCTCATTTACATAAACTGCTTCCAACAACACCATCAGCTACATGTCATGTCTACAGGAGTGTCTGTGTACTCACGAGCTGTAAGCCAATATAGGCATCGACAAACATCTGTGGAAAATGTAAATTGCTGCGTTTAATTGGAGCAACCCAGGCAGATTTGTAGGCTTCAACAAGGCTTTTAATAAAGCATTCATGTAAAAGGGCATGATAAGTTTAGACTCAGCAGGCCAGCGCCGTCCTCACTGTCAGGTCACTGGACTTTATCATTACTGTGAACTTCAAGGAAAAGCATGCATGTCATCTGTTGGAGCAAACTTCTGGGTCTTCTGGATGAGAACCCCCCCCCTCCCGACACAGTGGACGTTCTGCCTTATTAGAGTGCATAATTAGGGCCATTCCTCTCTTCATCACCATCTCTAATGGTCTGTCTGAAACAATCGACAAGCAGGGGCTTCAGAGACAAAAGCCTGGGCCAAGCCATTATCACCCCGGAATAATTGCATTGTGTGTGCTTTTTAATAAAACAATCTAAGTTTTTAGAAAAAAAACAAGAAAGAGGAAGATGAAGAGGTTGCGAGATATTGACCGAGAGAGACAGAGAAAGGAAAGCACAGGTGCGGGCTGCAAATAGCAGGAATGACACGACTGGTGAGATGTTTAATTGTTATAGAGCCTAAAACGACTGTTTGATAGAGCAACAAAAGTGATTAAGGCTGTGGACTGGTCGAATGATTTTCTCTTTTCAATTGAAGGCCCATGGTTTGACGGGATTACAACAAATGCTTGTCTATGTGCACATTCATGTTCTGTATGGATGCATGTTTGTGAATGAGCTTAGCGGGAAGTGACAGTAAATTATGCGTAAACACCAATTTGATTATGCTGTATAGTGACTTCAGTGGGCCGTGTGACATTGATCTCATAATCCCATGTGTTGGCGCCACTGGGAATCCAAAAGACAAAGTTGTAACCTTGGTTGCCATGGTGTGTGTGAGTGGTTGCTATGGTAACAGATGAGGGACTCTTTTGGTGCTTATAAAACCGTGCTGTGGCGGTTTCTTCTGGGCCTACATGGATTTGGGCATAACTGTGAGGGGGAGGGGGGGAGTCCTTCCATCTACACCCCACTTTTCTCCACCAATTTTTTCCACACTCCATCTTTCATCATTCCACCTCTCACAGCTCCATCTCACTTACTTTCAACTTTTAACATCGTCCCCTCACCCCTCTGCCTCTGTTCTACCCTCATCCGTCTCTTTCAGCCTCCCCTTCTATTCCCCTTACCTGTCCACATCGCCCCTCATCTCTCTCTTTCTCATATGCTTACTCGCCATCCATCTCTTTCCCTACCTGCTGTGTAGTGCCGTCAGACTCTCCCTCTATTTTCCTCTCTCCTCCTTCTCTTTCTCTTCACTTTTTCCACACATCCTCTGCTTCCTCATGCTTGGTCATAAGGATCATTGGTCAGCCTTTAATTGCTCTGGGGACACTTTATGCTGTGGTACCAGGCCCTCGAAGGGCTGATGAATGTTCATACGTTTTCTTTCCTGTTTAAGAACCTCAGAATCTGGAGCAATGCAGGGTGTGGACAATATAACCCAAATGCGCTCACTTCAGCATCTGTTTTGAAGATCCTGAAGAAATACAGCTACTGGTGCGATTTTGCTCTACTTGACCCAAATAAGCAAACTTACCTGCTTTGGAAATACCCCCGTCAGGAACGACATTATGAGCCCCTGCTTAATACTGTGGTATCTCGCAGCAAGATGTTGGCAGCCGATCGTTTATAGTGTGTGAGTTGAACCTCCATGGATTTGACTTATTTTTCCAACATCGTACAGACAGTCAATTGGATTGAGATCTGGGGAATTTGGAGCCAAGTCAACACCTCAAGCTCATCATGGAGTTTCTCAAACTGTCCCTGAAGTCGTGTTGCGTCAACGCAGAGTGCATTATCTTTTTTTGAAGGAGCTCACAGATACCGGGGAATGCAGCTTCCATGTCAGGGTGCACATGGCAGGTGGGCATGGTTAGAACGAAGTTCAAACTCTTCAGCTTTATACATAAAAAAAAATAACAAGCTATTCTGCACAATCATATGTATTAAAGCAGGGACACGTTGGAGCCGCGTAGAACTTTGGTCCACCAGATCCAGGAGCCACATGGTCTGAAGCAATAGTTAGGGTTTCATCTTTTAGCTCCCCATCTGAATCGATGATGGTTTACCACTTTTCCCAATTTGCAACCACTTTTGGGAGACACTGACCCCAGCAGGCTGGAAAGACCCTCAAGAACTGCAGTTTTGGAGATTCTCTTGCCCAGCCGTCGAGCCAGAGCAATTTGGTCCTTGTCAAACTCACTCAGATCCTCTTGCTTTTCAGCTTTCCCTGATCCTAACACATCCAATTTGAGAACAAAATGTTCAACGACTGCCTAATGCTCCATATGTCATTCTCTCAGATAATCTTATACATTCCAAATAACTAATCTCACTCTTCATCATCTTCTACGAAAACAATTGACATGAGTGTTGACTTTTTTGTGCCTCTCTCCAAAAATGGAAGAAATCTGGTATCTCTTACATTTCGGGTCACTTAAGCATATGTGTCATTTATGAAGGGAGCTAAAATAACACCGTCTGCATGAACTGCGCAAGCTCTCCTATGTGCACTGAATAAACATGCTGAAAAATATTTATTGCGTACTAAAATTCAGCTGACACTGCTGCTAAAATGGCCAAATTAAGGGTTATGAAACCAGTTATTTGTTTCATCACAAATGATCATGCATGAAATTTTTCTTCATCACCAAAGTACTTGAGTTGACTTTTATTGCATAAGAACTCCCCATAACCATTTTTCTCTCCTTCCTACTCGTGCTGTTCCTTCTTTCCGTGCCCTCTCTCTCTCTCTCGCTCTCTCTCTCTCTCCTCCTTGAGGCTTCTGGTCTCTCTGTTTCTTTTCTTCCCTCCTCCCTTTATTCTCTGTGTGAGCACCTGTGGGGTTTCTCCAGCAGCTGTCAGGCAGGAGCGCGAGCGTGAGGTGACATGATCTATGGGCTCCTACATTGGAGCAATTAGCCAAAGGAAAATCATAATAGAGAGGGGATTCACAAGGAGCATGGGATGGTGGAGAGAAGATCTGAGGTAGAAAAACAAAGAACAAAAGGAGGAGATAAAGGGTGAAGAGGGGAGGCGAAGCAATAAGGGGTGAGGGGGGGGGATCTAAAATGGACTCAAAAGAAAAGATGATTCAGTATGTTCCTTTAGCAGAGGAGGGAAGAGGAAAAATTAAAAATGAAAGAAGACATATGATGCTTTAGTGGGGTTGGGGGGGGGGGTGGATGTGTACAAGGAGTGAAGTTAATAAATTGATGTGGGAAAACAGGGAAGTCTGCTGGAATTTCAAGGGTAGAGACGAGATGGAGAGTAATTAGGCGGAAGGATATAAAACGGTAGGAGGGGTCAGAAAGAACACCTGGAGGGGGTAAAGGAGGGGGTTGGCAGGGGAGGGGAAGACCTAAGGAGAGGTGGAGTGATTGAGAGAGGGAGCTATATAGGGAGCAAAGGTAAACAAAGGTAGAGTGAGAGGAAAGGTGGGACATGAAGCTGGTGTGGTAAGAAAGGAGGGAGGGGAGGAGAAGAAGGAGAAAGTGGGACAGAGAGGCAAGAGGAAAGGCAGAGCTGAAGAAAGAGGAATCGGCTCTGAGACAGAATGATTTCAATACTTGTAACATATGATCGGAAAAGGGACAAATCATTAAAATGATAAGTGATGGAAAACATTTGACTTTACAAAATATCCAGAAAAACTATTAAAGCTGGTTCCTGTTTTTGCTCTTGTCAAAAAAAAAAAAACTGTTATTACACAATTACACAATTAAAGATAATACGTCTACCTAAATACCAGTGTAGGTTTTCACTATTCAATATGCTAGCTCATTGTTTTTATTGATCAGATTTGTTTATCGCAATGTGTTTATTTACAACTAATCCTGATAAAAGAAAAAGGTTAAATGGGCATAAGTAGTACGAATCAAAGGTTTGTTGAGGAAAGTCAAATAAATATTCAGAAAAAGATAAAAAGACATCCTAAAAAGTAAACCTATAGCCTTTTTCTATATAGAGTTGTTCTAGAAAGTTGAGAATGTGAGTGTGAGTGTGTTTGACTCCTGTGTCTTCGTCTTCATTTGTCTGCATACATTGATATAAAGTTGTGTATCATATGAAAACATTCCCACTTGCATCATATGTAAAATTACAGTATGGATTCCCCACAAACATCTCATGATACTATATGTCAAATCCATGCACCTAAAGCAATCCGCTGTCAAACAAAGTGCAGAGTGTATCTTAGTGTTAACGTTAGTTTCCTGTCAGCAGCCCGTCCTGAGGTTTGGGGGCTGCTACCAGACAGGCTCCAGGCCTCTGCTGTGGGTCCCCGAGACTCCAGAAACCCCATCGGCCTGCCTCACTCGCTCACCCCGAAGCCTTTTGAGGTTTCACATCTGACAGCTGCTCCCATTGCTGAGACCCGCTCTGACCATCTGTCTACGCCACACAGTTTCACTGCTGATTTGACACATTAATGTGCGTATTCTCCTTTCGCCATTGTGTTTCGCCGCGCTTCAGCACTGATACCACAAACTCAATGTGCGAGGTGTGGAAACCATCGCGACAAAAAGAGATCTGAATGGTTTTAAGCGATCCTGCAGACGAGCCAGACTTTTACAATGTAGGAAACTGTATCGGAAACCTTTGTTAAAATAAAAGAAATTAGTTCAATAAACAAAGTGTTATTTTAACTCTAATCACTTTATTATTTTATCACTTCGCATACAAGTCCATAACCTTTGTGGCTGTTTTTCCAAGTAAGCACAGATTATCCCGACCTGTGGAAGGGACGTAAAGTAAGGGTAAAAAAAAATTAATTGTAGTTAATTTTGAGTAATCTTCCCTGTTCTTAGCTGTTACATAAAAAAACAAAACAAAACATGTGAATACCAATGAGAAGAGCATTGAATTTGTGCTCTCGCCTCACAGCAAGGACGTCTGGGTTCAACACTGGCTGACTAGTTTTTTGTTCTTTTACATGAGCAACAATATTCTTTATAGTCAGAATCAAGCTCTAATCACCCAAAATAATTTAGAAGTCATACAAATAACATAAAAAAAGATTGTTTGTTTTACATTTCACCTGCAAATCATCCTGCAAATCTTTTCTGATCTTAATAATTATTCATGTCAAAGATTGAATAAACCTATTCTTCAATTTCTAATCCAAGGTGGCTTCCACCTCTCTTACTATCTGTAGTTAAAGTTAATGATGAATATAATGGGTGAAATTCAGAAAAGTAATTTTCCCAAGGGAACCAATAAAGTGTGCCTTTTTCTTTATTTTCTAATCCACCATTACATAAATCAACGTGGCAGGAATCTTAATTCATAGTGAGTGCAGCCAGCGTGCACGAGCGATTGTTGATTGTCGAATGGGATCATAAAAAGAAACATGCGGCTCATTCCTCCTCAGAGACACAGACAAGAGTTTTGTTCCCCGCTGCCATATTCCCAATTCAAATCTGATGTGGTTTCTTTCAACAAAGCCTGACATGCAACATGAAACAATTAAACATCCGGTTAGGAGAAAAAAGGAGTTATTGATGCAGAAAATTGATTTTTGTCATCAAATGTAATTGAAACAAGTCATTTTACCATCTCAAATGGAGATTATAAACAGGTTCATGTCACAGCGTGTTTCCATGTATGAATTTACCATACTATGCATGCAACCTTTACTTACTGCATGCAGATGTATCAGAATTCACATGAGCACTATAGTAGTTCTCAACGTACTTGGAAATATGTATTTTTTAGTGTTTTCATGGGCAGGGTGTTCTGGTTTGACTGCTTATCAAGTTACAGCGTGGCACGCACACACACACGCACACACACACGTTATACTATCTGTCTTGTATAGTGGGCATTGTACTGTAAACATTAGCTGTCTATCAGCACAGCTCAGTATCAGCCAGTGTGGGTGGGTGTTTGTTTGTGTGTGTGTGTGTGTGTGTGTGTGTGTGTGTGTGTGTGTGTGTGTGTGTGTGTGTGTGTGTGTGTGTGTGTGTGTGTGTGTGTGTGTGTGTGTGTGTGTGTGTGTGTGTGTGTGTGTGTGTGTGTGTGTGTGTGTGTGTGTGTGTGTGTGTGTGTGTGAAATATTAGATCCACGCCCGTACGTATATAAACAGCTGTTCCACTGCAACTGGGAATTTAAGCAAGACAACAAAAGGTTAATTAATTGTGATATACTCCAGCATTTATGGGATATTTTTCTCTCCTCCATGTCTTCACTACAGCTGTTATGCGCCGCTCCTACGTTTTCTCACACTTTCCCCTGAACATATAACCTCTCTGAAAGCATCCTATGAATTCAGGATTGCTTTCTTAATACTACCGAATGAGTTTCAGAAGATTTCTGAAGAATACCTTCGCTCTTCACTCTGCAGATAAATGAGTCTTTCGTCACAATAACTGACCTTTATTTTGCGGCCCACACAAGGCAAAGCTTTAGATCCCGTCCGTCTTTGTATCGCTGTGCTAAAAGTCACGTTTTTGTCCCGGTTTCTGCTGACAGCGACTCGCTAAAATCACACAAGAGGCGCTACTTGAAGAGCAGTCGAATGAGTTCGATTAAAAGGATGCAGCAGCGGCTCGGATGATTGCAGAGTAAATAACAATATGTAATATACAGTTCAATGGTTTTAAGATACTTTTTGGCGTGTTCTTGTATTTACAGTGGAACATTTATTGAGTGTGGTGGATCCATGTTTGAATTCTGGTTTTGGCAGGAAAGTCATCAAGCCAAGTCTACGGAGCAAGTTGCTCTGGCAACCGCTGCAAAAGGGAGCAGCCAAATACTGTGGCAACTGTTAATTGCTACTCGATGGTTTGATTAATATACTGTAGGTAGGAAGGTCCAGGCTTTGGGGAGAGGAGGGGTTCACGTGTACTCCAGTGCACTAACATGCACACGAGGAAGGAGATCGTCACCCTCCTTCGCCTTTGTAGGGCAAATACTTGTTAGAATTATATATAAATGTCTATATTCAAATATTATAAACATTTGAATCAATTAATTACCAGTGTGCTCTGTGGAAAATGCAACTTTTATGACAATATTGTCTTTTTTTTTTTTTTTAAACCAGTCAGAATGTGTGAATGGTAAATTTGAATGCTAAAACAGAAAATCCCAATTGGAAGTTAAGCCTGATGTCATGTAATAAGTTAGCATGGGGATGTATTTTAAATATCAACACATCTCTTTACTTGTCTTTACATTATTTTCAGGTACATTGAATCTTGTGTACCCCATCGACCTTTTCTACCTCTTTGTAGGCAGTTACACATGTGTTACACATGTTCCTTTAATCGGGAATAAACTTTGAACATGTTTTTGTACTGTGGGAGGAAAACAGATGTTTCAGTTGTTTCTTTTTACAAATTGTTTAAATGATAGATATGTTAGCATCCTTTTGAATTAAGATACATTTTTGCTTCTGAGGCCACCCACAGATATTTTTCAGTTGACTCGAAAAAAAGAAATGTATGTAACAATATCGAATTGAAAACTTTTTGCATTACTTCATAATGGCAGAAATATAAATAATGCCACATCATGTGGCTAAATAGTTTTAAAATAAGTAAAAACTTCCCTTGCTAATTAATAGTATGTATTCCTTGTCTTGCTGGATATTTTCAGTTCTATGAACGTGTGGCTGCAGTGAGAAGGGATAGACTATAGTCTGGTTGCTTTCCCTCCAGAAAAATAATGGCGTTTACTTTTTATGTCTGTGTTCAGTAAAGAGTCTTTGGGGAAGCATAATAGTGAGCTCCTTTTCTTATTGAATGGAACTGGAAATTAAGCAAAGCTGGTCATTTTTCTTCTAAACACAAACGTTCTCATACGAGTCTGACGAAGCTGGGAAAACTTCTCCTCTCCTCACTGACCTCTCGTCCTCCTCCCCTCCTCTCCCCTGCAGACAGCAACTTCATCCTGGCCAACGCTCAGGTGTCGAAGGGCTTCCCCATCGTCTACTGCTCCGATGGCTTCTGCGAGCTCACCAGCTTCTCTCGGGCCGAGGTCATGCAGAAGAGCTGCGCGTGCAAGTTCCTTTACGGGCCCGAGACCAGCGAGAGCATCATCCTCAGCATCGACGACGCCTTGGAGGAGCGCAAAGAGTTCAAGGATGAAATCATGTTCTACACCAAGACAGGCAAGGCTAAACCTGTCTCTGCTTCAGTTTGAGCTGTTGGTTCAAGTTTGGTTGTCATCGTAGCTCTTTTCTTTTTAGGTCTTACGACTCTGAAATTGTTTTTTTTCCCTACCGTTTAACAATTTGGTGTTGGAGTTGAGGACGGTGGAGATGGACAGAAAGCCATTAGAGGATGTGCAGACAGAGCGATTACCATGTGGGACTTTCATATTTCCATAAATGGATGGCAGTTCTCAGCGGCTTTTTCCAAGAAGCTGCATTTAAATTGGCACAGCTGGACCGACGGATAGCCGAAATAATGGCGGGAAGGATGGATGTGTACCCCACTTTATTGACCCATTCTCATTAAAAGGTGATTAAACAAAGCTATCACTCAGAAATGTCCCCCCGTAATTATTTAATGTGGTGACACATTAAACTTTAATAGCTGTCAGCTACTGACTCTTTAACCCTGTTTCCTTCAATTACAGTGAGCCCACTGAGCTGGCTGCGGTGTGGTGTGGTTTGGTGTGTGGCTCACTGATTAGCCAACAGGCTGCTGGACAAAATGGAGTAAAAATAAAATAATGAGCGTATCTCGGCGTCTGTGGTTTCAACACGTGCTGCGAGCTGGGGCTCTGTGCCCTCGTATGTTTCTATCAAAGATTTTGCCAATGTTAATGCTTCTTTTCCTTGTTACCACAGATCGAGTTGGGTGAATTTATCAAAGAGGAAATATGTATCTTCATCAAGGCTGGTTTCCGTGCGGCAATCCAAAAAAGAGGAGGCTGTTTTGCCACTCGCGCTGCTCTCTAATCGTGAAACATCCTGGAGCTTTCCAGTGTGACAAACTAGGACTCATGGTTGATATGACAATCTGAGGCAATACGCACACATAGGCAGGGTGCATGTTTCTTTACATAGGATTTTGGCATGTGTACTTCTGATTACCGTAAATCCTGGAGCATTTCCCATTAGAGAGGTCCCTTCTCAGTCCCTGCACAAACACAAGGCAGTATTGAAGAGGTTGTAAGTTAAAATTAAAACTCATGCACTTTTTTGGGATAATTTTACAGATATAAAATCTAAATAAATGAAGGTTATCTAGTTGTGAAAGGCTTAATTGGCATACAAATGTAATAATTATTTAAAATTCTTAAATGAGCTACAGTGAACAATCATATATTCTTTATATGAGGACCTGCCAACCTGATTTTCCACTAATAAAGTAACTTTTTTATAGTTTTATTTCTCCATGTGCATCCCAACAGCTGATAACGGGAAAAACTCTTTCTTGCAACTTTCCAGAGGAAGTTCGACAAAATGTCTACTTACCTTGAAGTTACACGTACCATGTGGTAGCTTTAATTTCACTCTTGATGTTTTTGGCAGCCGTGCTTCACTTGGACTTCACAAGACAATTATTTTTGCTCCATCCGGTCTGCTGGTGAAGTAGCTTGATTCACTGTATGTGGCGGAGATCGATATTATTCTCCTTCGCAAACTCTAATTCAACCAGAGCGACGTCGAGCCCACCCTCATCTCCCCTGGAAAATCACACCTCAAACAAGTCTTTCGAATCCTCTGAAAACAAATTGTTCTGTACGTGTACAACTGGACACATTTTTACTTGTTAATCAGCCCAAATCGCCTTTTATTTCCCCCACTTCATCATTCAGGCTGTGTTGCAGCCAATTTCCTGCTGGAAGGAGGGCTGTTTTGTTTTGTGGGGTTTTTTTTTTTCTCTCACCAGTCAGTTGTGAGTAATGAATGTGTCTCAACAACATTATTTCCAGTTGGCACTGAGAAATGGCAGCTGTTGCCAGGAGCAGTTAATGCTTTTCACGTTGATCAAATAACAATGTTGATTCAGGAGTTGTTTCTGAAGCTTGTGTCACCTCTTAAGCGCACAAACACTTACAAGCGAGGGTCAGATGTTTCTTCAAAGAGGGGGACAGCCGTCAGCGAGCGCAACACGAGATCTATTTCAGATTGCGCCGAGATCTGAGGTCTCGTAGATTGACCTTCGTGTGATTGAATCAGAATCTCCAGAGCCACTGAAGGACGCACCTTCAAGGGATGTTGTTGTTGTTGTTTTTGTTGTTGTTGTTATGGCTGCTGTAGGGAATTTAAAAGCTGTACAATGCAGGTATGATGATGAGCACATGGGTCAAATCTTCCTCTGCTTTCTTGATTGTCTCATAAAGCAAATTTGGCAGGCGGCTCAGTGCAGTTTGCACACGCACAAATCTGCTAATACCCTCGCAGATGTGACTGTCTACACAACTCCGTCTCGTGCTTTGTTGTCCTATATCGCTCTCCAGCTTTTCCTTTTTCATCCTGATCTCATTTACTTTTCCTTCCTAACCATTTTCTCCCCCATGCGTCTCTCCGATCAACCTCATTTAAATTTTTTTCCAGCCCCCCCCCCCTACCCTCTCCACCTCGTGCTTTTGATTTCACTTTGTCTCTATGAGGCCCCCGTCTTTTTTGTGTCGCCTCATCCCTCCATTTTTGTCTGTCACAGTCGGGCCTGAAAGTAAACGTAGCTGATTGACTCAGTTTGTCCTCCATCTGTCTGCCGGAGAGAAAAGAGCGCTGCGTGTTCGCAATCAGGAATGCTCTTTCTCGCACTGTGCGCCTGATAGTACTGCCTTTCCCCACAGGCATGCAGATTTACACACACACACACACACACACACACACACACACACACACACACACACACACACACACACACACACACACACACACACACACACACACACACACACACACACACACAAGAATACTGTGATTGAGTTATCAAGTGATAAGATTCAGCGAGTGGGAGTGATAGGAGGAAACTCCATGGGAAATCCCTCCTCATCAACAATTCCTTTCCATTCACGGAACACATATAAATACAATACAGAGTGAATCTATATCTGTATCATCAACACATCATGATAACGATTCTATTTTGAGGGCAGACTGAACCTACTCCTTTAAAAACATTTGCTTGGAAGTTTGACAAAGCCAGAGAGGGAGGAGAGCTCCTGGCAGACAGTGAACTTGTGTCATTGACATGCGTCTCTCACAGCGTGATGCGGATTAGGCTGAATTTGATGTGATTACATAATTAACGTTAAGACTTCAAGACAGCACAAACCTTTAGGAAAATCTTCCAGGGGCATATTTACATTATAGTCCCCTTTTTAGGATGATGAGCTAAAACTACTTGCAAACACAAATGCGTATTCACTAGATATGGAGCCTGTACAGTTACACCCTCCTCCCCCCTCCCACCTCCACCCCCGGAAAAAAAAATCCCTCTCCTCTTACACCTCAACTAAAGTGAATTTCTCAGTTTTTCTGGTGATGAAATTCTGTATTTACTCCCTTGTAATTGTCTGTAGTTTGGGTCTGGGCAGGCTGTCGTGGGTTCGGATGTTTTCTGCAAACTGCTCTCTGCTCACACAGAACTTAAAAATATTGAGAGATGTCGTGCACTTTCAGGCCACCGTAGTTTTTATCTGTTGAAAATAAGACGCAAAGACACACGGAATTGTTAGAAAGATAGACACTAAAAGATGTAATAATAATTCCCTATTTAAATAAAGTGGACACTTTTTTTCTTTTTTTTTAAATGAATGAATAAGGCGTTTACCAGTAATACAATTATCGGTGTAGGCACTAGAAACACACAGGCACACAAATGCTGACCTGCACTTCCTGTGAAAAGCAATCTATTTAGCAGGAGATGGGACCTCAGAGATGGGTTCATCTCTTGCTGTGCCTGGGGAACAGTGGCTCGGTCTATTTAAAGGCTCTGCTCCTCCTCTGGGACTTCCAACTGTATGGGCTCACTAATAAGTCTAGAAATGTGTGGAACTGTTGCTCTGCGTGCGCACAGGCACACACACACACACACACACACACACACACACACACACACACACACACACACACACACAGTCTGATTCTGATATACTCACATGTTGCAAATTCATTCTAATAAGAGGTACTACTGTTTAACGGTGTTAACCAAAGTGGGTTTTCTTTTTTTTTTTTTTCACTTTCAGCTGTACTTTTCTGGTGCCTACTGGACATTGTGCCAATTAAGAACGAGAAGGGCGACGTGGTGCTCTTCCTGGCTTCATTTAAGGACATCACAGACACTAAAGCCAAAGCCATCCAAGAGGATAAAAAGGAAGGTCAGTATGTCGGTACTGTTAGATGTTTCTAATGGTTCACATTCACAGAGGAAAATGTCACAAAGCCAAATAAAAAAAATAAAAAAAAATCTTGGTTTTGTTTTATAATGTGGACTTTTTTCATATACGGAACAAGATTTTAGCATCTGTCAATTATAGCAAACACAAACAACACAATCACTTAACCAGTACCAGGCTTTTTTTCTTAAAATCCCTAACATTCACATTTTTCCACTACAAAACTGTGAAGTAGGAATTAACAAACTTGTTAATAAAACCATTAAACCTTCTTATCGCCATCAGCAGACTTGATTGGGATCTGAAAACTCACAACTCATCAAAAATGTCGATTTGAGATTTTAACATCAAACATCAACACAGACAAACAGCTCAGCTGCAACCGACGACAACTTGACTATGAATCTTACGTCAACTTTAGTTTGTGAATATGTTGAACTCTTCTGTGATTATAAATATGCCCCACAGCCACAAACTGCATTAAAAAAATGCATCAATCATGTAAAATATAGTAGAGATATTGTGATATTATACATTAAAATAATGTGGACAAAGTCAGCTATATGGATAAGTGTTTTGCAATGCTCCAAAAAAAAAAACTTTAACACCAACCAAGATTGCGTGAAAGCAGGATAAAACCCCCTTTAGTATCCTCAGTTGTTTTTGGGCTGTGCGAGTGAACCAGAGTGCCGAAAACCCCACAATCCACGCACCCAATATGCAAACTTCACACAGGAACCCCCCCAGACCAAACCAAGCACCTTCTCATTATGAAACAACAGTGCGAACTTCTACGACACGGTGCAGCCAGAGATAAGTTGAGCAAACGAAGATTTTCCCAAACTTTTAACCATCATGCCTCAGTTTAGCATTGCTTACATATCCTGTCCGATAAAGAAGCACTTCAGAAGCAATAGTTCACTCATATACTTCAAGCTGCATTCTCATACTATTACCTTAAAAGAACAAATCCAAGGCTAGGAGCAGTCCCCAAAGAAAAGAGAAGGTCGGTATGTTTAGATCGGGATGTTTGTGTTTGTCTTTGTCTTTGTGAAGTCAGCAAACTGACTTTTCTCATCCCCGGCCTGCCTCCCCTGGACTTGCCTAATTACTCTCATTCCGGTAAATAAGGGAGAGCTGGATGCAGAAAGCAAAGTTATTTTTGCTCTCATAATGAAATGCTTCTCATAGAGAAGGAAAGAGGCTGACACTGCATGCCTCTGAGAGAAAGAAATACCTCGCTGTAATAGGTTGGGTTCTGACAAGCTTGTCGAAATGAGAATATGTCTGCTATGTCTCACAAACATTTGCATTTTGTTCTCGACGCAGACGTAGAGAGGCATGGGATATTGTGTGTTTATGCCAAATGCTGAATATTGAGTTTGAGAACAAAGTCATACTGAATCAAAACATCTTAACATCACTCGAATGATCAGAACAACTCTGACCGGGTGATATTCTGGGAAAGCCTTTTATTGAATGAAGCCCAGTTGCGGCATGTCAAAAGTGTGCAAAAGAGGGGAACCCAGTCTCTTGCATCAGCAGTCTTTCTTTTTCTCCACACTTCTCTTCCACCTTTGGCAAAAAACTCATTCTCCCATTTGGATCCTGCCTCCTCGTGTCCTTTGCTCACCTTTCCTTCTTTCCATCACCGCCACGTCTCATCTGTTCCAGCGGCGTTAATGAAATCCGTCTGTTCTCCAGCTTCCTATCGGCCTTACATGCCTCTGCCTTCCCCACCACCTTATACACGGCACCCACCCCTCCACACCTACACTCTCCCCTCTCCCCCTCACAAAGAATGGCTATAAAAGCGGAGGGAAATTCATTAGGTCTAAAAATAAGCATGTCTCTGTCTCTGTGCTCCTGCCGTGTCGCGTCCCCCAAGGCTGCGCCGCGTTATGGATGGGCCCTGTCTGTTCCCCTCATCTGGGGTCCATACACACAATCTCAACACACACTGCAGAGCGCATACACGCCACCAAAGGACACTCGGAAGCAGTTATCATTTCTATTCTCCTGCTTTGTTATTGCCGTTATCCCTCCCTCAAGTCGATCCTTGAGTCCTTTCCTGTGGGTTCACAGCCGCGAGAATGGAGCTCAGAACCGAGCAGCAATAAAGTGCCTTCTCCTATTACCCAACTCCTCCATCTGAACACATCACTGCACTATCCGCTTTATCTAATACTGTACGTTGGAAGGAGGCGCACACACGCCGACATGCCTGCGAGCGTACGCGCACGCAGACCCACACCGGCAGCAATCTCCCACTGAAAAATATAAAATACTGCTCCTCAGCCCCAGCGGCGATTTTTCAAAGCCGGAAATTGCACTGTTTTGTTGGAGATAGTGTTTACACAATAAGGCATTATCAGCAATGTAAGGTTGAATAATGTCCATCAAAAGAGGTGACAAATGTTATTTGACATTACAAAAGGAACATTACAGTGAAAACCTTTTTTTTTTTTGCAAATTGCACAGTTTGCTCCGAAATAAAACATTCTCGCTGTTGCATATTCATGTTTTCCTATTTTCCTATTCAGGATGGAATATTTTGTTATTTCATCAAGCATAACGGCTGATTGAGTCATCAAGAGTCAACCTTGGGGGGTAAAGCATTGTGGCTGTTTGCGCACCGACTTCCCTGTAAATGTACGTTTGTGTTTGTGTTTACAGAGCGGCGGCGCAGCAGGGTGAAAACAGGTTCTCCATTCAGCTCGGCACGTCTGCGGAGCAGCACCGTGCTCTACCACATATCTGGTCACCTCCACAGCCGAGAGAAGAGCAAGATTAAACTCAACAAGGTATCATCAGACTCTTCAAACAATGGGGCAGGAGGGAACACGATGAAGGATCATTCAAAAGAGGGCGGAGGCGGACCGCATTATGTGGGATGTGAGGAGATAGCTGATCCCACTGAAGCACGGTGCGCATGAAAGAACGGGGAGCCGAGGAAGCTCTGAAGTTAACTAAACTGTCCAATGAATCGCACAAGCGAGAATATTACACCGTTACTGTTTGTTGGCATGATGTTATCAATGCAGTTACAGCTTTGGTATATGTTTCTTTAAGCAGAAATGAAATGTAATAACTTTTTCATCCATATCTTAAAATATATTGATTTAGATATGGAAGAGTGGAAGTTGGTAACCTCAATGAATGGCTTTTTTTTTAAGTTATGGCAGTGACATAGATAAGATGAAATAAGGTCTCGCTGCATCAGCTGGGGCTCAGAGGAAAGAGCTATTGTTGTTTTTGTGGAAGCAACGTGAGGCAGAAGACAAAGTACAAAAACAGGAAAATCTGTTAAGGGCCAGGTTGTTAGAGGAGGAACGGCCTGAGATCAAGGCTTCACCTTGAGGCTCCGCTCTGTAATTTGAAAAACACCCAAAACAATTAATTAAAGTCATAGCACATCACTTTGAGATGTTCTGCACATTTTGATGTGCTTAATTAATATGTGCTCTCATTATCGCCAAAAATCCAATCTGCCAAAGGTCACAGCACACTGTTCCTGAACTTTGTGCACAATATGATGTGCTTTTTGTGTATATGTTCCCAACCCACACTGAACACCGATGCAAGAAAAAAATGAAGATGAAGAAGTTTAAAAATAAACCGGCGCATAGAATAGTAATCTTTGCGCCTCCCCTCTTAAAGAGACAGGAACACAGAAAAAGTAGTAATCAGAAGTATGACACGTTCCATATACAGGATCTGTGTGATGACTACTATCATATAAACAAGCAATAAGCAGCTATATAATTTCAGATTTTTGTTCAATTTTTTTTTTTTTTTTAAATCAACCAATCAAAGTTTGTTCGCACCCTGAGTTTAATTTCAGTGATGGACGAATGCAGAAAGAGTAAAAATCTCCAGGTTTGAGTGATGCCTTTTCCAAGCATGATTTTTTTTCCTTTAGATTTTCAAAATGAAAAACTATTAATGAAATACCCCAGGATGTTGGTGTAAGACAAAACCTGCACTTCTTGAGAGATGTTTATTAGTGCAGTGGAGCGCAACACTGCTGCTGAACTCTATGTTGCATCCCCAGAAGGAAAAAAAAGACAGTGGATGTGTCCTACACAAACAAGGTGTGTGACTCCTGTTTTTATACTTTGTGCTGCCAGAATGTGTTTGGGGATCCGCCTGCCCTCCCAGAGTACAAGGTAGCCGATGCCAAAAAGTCCAAGTTCATCCTCCTACACTACAGCACGTTCAAAGCAGGCTGGGACTGGCTGATCCTGCTCGCCACGTTCTACGTCGCTGTCACCGTGCCCTACAACGTGTGCTTCATCGGGGACGACGACGACCTCACGCGCAGCACCACCGTCAGCGACATCGCTGTGGAGATACTGTTCATCATAGGTCGGTTGCAGTTTCCGAAATGTTCGTGCATCAACACTTGAGAGTTTGTTATTTTCACACTGGCCCAAACCCCCACTATCTTTCTCCAGACATTGTTTTCAATTTCCGCACCACCTACGTCAGCAAATCGGGCCAGGTGATCTTCGACGCTCGGCAGATATGCATCCACTACCTTACCACCTGGTTCATCATCGACTTGGTGGCTGCTTTGCCCTTTGACCTGCTCTATGCCTTCAAAGTCAGCGTGGTGAGTAACTTTAGCCTGTTTAAACACAGTTTCTGTCTGTCGTGTGTGAAAGAGGAAGACAGAGCAGATTTGTATTGCTACAGCACCACGAGGCCTCATTAATACTTTAAAATAAATCTATAAAAGAACATAAATATGCAAATTACTACATAAAAGCCATCAACATGCAAATATAAAAACATTGATACAGACCTTTGAACGCTCTGTTCCAATCATCAAGAAGCATGAAACTAAAAGCAGGTCAAGTTTCTATGTGTTTTTTTAGACTGAAGAAGAAGACTGAGTGGTAGTTGGATGATTTGTTTTATACAATTTATTGAATGTGCTTTTAAAATTTACGTCTGAGTCCAGAACTAAACCAAGAAATCTGTTTTAGTGACATGGAAACGGAATAGTTGTTGGTTTCCCATTAGCTTTATTATCACTGATTGTAAGAGTTCCACACGGTGGTGTGGCGGTTAGTGTCTCACAGCGAGACTTCTACATGTGTTGGTTTTCTCCAGGTGCCTCGATTTTCTCCAACAGTCCAAAACATGTGCGTCTAAGGTCAATTAGTCACTGTAAATTTCATGTAGGTGGGAATTATACTTTGTGCGTCTGTGAGACTCTTTACGTCTCTGCATTTTACTCCGTGTTAATCAGGCCACGTGTCCCGGGTGTAGCCTGCCTTCACCCGTCAGCTTCTGTGTCTCACACCCCCTGGAAGAGCAATAAAATCCATTAAATGTAATGTACAGTCATTTCTGCATTTATTAGTTTCTTTTCCTGGAAGAACTTACAGGAATGACGGATTAGTAGACAGGGGAGTGTAAAGAAACACCAGCTTTGAATGTCGTTGAGAACAAACAAATCTGGTAATTGACGTGTGGCCCGGCAGCAGCGCTCTCTCTTCCTTTTGTGGTAGTGAGCAACACATCCGGCGCATTTGACATTTCATGAGAATAGATCATGTGGATTGTTTCCAGAGGTGCCCCGGTGTCTCTTTGATTTGGCATATTGATTCCACACAGTGTACAAGCACTGACGAAACAATCAAATCTTTGTCATTAAAACCTTTTTCTGTTCTGCTTGAGTCAAATACATGGCCCCCTTAAGAATAGTCGAGTGGAGGAAGAAACGGAGCATCTGAAGCAATTAGGTGGACTGTGTTGTCTTGTCCCTGGCTGAATGATATCACCCAATCGAAGTACTGCACTATAGGGAGGTTTTGATTGGTTGCTTATTGAAGTTTTTGTCTTTGGTTCCCTAATTTAGAGAGGGGCCGCCCTCGCTCTTACACACTGTAATGCGGATGTAAAGACCCGACCTGTGTGGTGCTGTCGCACTAGCACTTGAGTCACATAGTGGGAAAAAACGAGTTTTGTGGGTTTATTTGGACGTGTGAACGATATAAAAGATGTAAAAACAGAAAGGCGAGAAAACTCTCAACATTTTTATGGGAAAACTGTCAAAACAGAAACCTGACGATCAAAGTCACGGTAAGAAAGTAAGAAGAAAAAGTGAGAAAGTGGAGGGATGTGTCGTGTCATTTACTTTGAGTGAGTGGGGCGGGGGGGGGGGGGGGGGGGGGGGGAGGTTGGGAGCTGTGACAGGCTGCTCCAGGCAAAGAGACCAGTTTGGTTTCAACCTCTATTAATGGAAATACCATGCACTCCCAGTAGGCTGGGATTTGGGTAGAAGGCCACTGGGCCACACGTTCCCCCCTCTGCCGGCGGGGGAAGCAGGAGGGGCTGGTAATTGAGGAACGTTCTGCGTGATGTCCCTCTCCGAGGACAAAGTACTGAGAGCCACGTCGCCTTTGAGGAGAGAAGCCGTCTTTCACCAAAATGAGCCCCAGCGCCACAGCGGCGTCCATCCCTCGCCTTCTCCTTCCTCTTGTTTTTGTGAGATGTTGTTGTTCGTCCCTCTCTTTTTTTTAACTGTGTTTTACAGTCAGTCAAGTGGCCTCGTTTCACCCTGACTTTACCCTTTTTTCTTTTCTTTTTTTTTCTTGTCAGAGCAGGAGCTGAGTTGCATTTCTTTGGAAAGTATTTAGAAAGCTCATCCATCTATACATGACTGTCAGCTGATTGTCGGGATTATCCAGTTTTTTTTGGGGGGGATGAACAAAAGATCCCTCATTTAAAAGTGAAGTTAGTTTTGGGGAAAAACACTTCAGGCAATAAATATAGAAGTTCCAATGCGGGGAACAGCATTTTTTCTTTGCAATTTTGCTTCCATCCATTTTCACAGCCTTTCGTTGAACTTAAATGCACTTTTACTCGGTACATGAAATAACCGTATGTGTTTTTATTGTTTTGGTTGATCCAAACACAAGCTGTCTACTAGTTACTGTTAAAGCTCTAACAAGTATGTCTCCTCGACCTCGTTCCCCCATTTGTGCCAAACAACAGCAAGAGCCAGGTGAATTGGCACCAATACAATAAGCAAAGTCAAACATGCTCGTGTGATGTGAAACACATGACTGCAAGTGAAGGAACAATAATAGCATTTCTGGAGACTTACAGTCTCAAAGGCCCAAATTGCTGCCTTGCAAAAGCAAAGAGGAAAGTAAGCAATCATGCTGCTAAATGTACATTTCACAGCTGATGAGCAGGGGAAATGAAAATGTGAATGGCAGAGGTGAGGTGGAAGTGGGGAAACTTCAAAAGGCATGCGGTGCGTACATTATATTGCTCACTGCTCATGTTGCTGGAGGAGAATAGGATGTGGCGCAGCCTGTTCTCTCTATAGGTGGGATGCAGGGTGGTGATAGATGGTGCGGAGGAGATGGAGCTTCTCCCCAGGGCTCGGTGGGAGGCTTCATTACCCCTCGTGCTGCACCAGTTCTGCACTTTCTCACAGCGAGACTGTGAGAAAGTGCCACCGAGCATCCTGGAGCCATATGCAGGAGCACAGCTGATGAGAACCGTCCGCACGTCGCCTGTCCTTGGCTACGTTCAGTTGCTTTTCTGTCTCTGACTCTCCCTCACACTTTCAGATTCCTTCACCCTCGCTGCTTGTAAGCCTTCGTTATCGCCTCATTTATTTTTACTTTCGCTCTCTATTTGAACGTTAAGCGTTTGTCCCACTTTCCCCATCACCGCCACGCTTTCACCCCGCAACCACTCCATCCCTCTTCCACTATGCAAACACTCGTGCAACATATATCAAATGTCCTCTTTGTCCCATATCCGTGTGTGTGCATGTGCGTGTGTCCAGTGGGGATACATGACGGCAAGCCCCAAATGACGGACTGCTGGTGGAGATTGCCTGAGGAGCAGGTGCACAATGGATGACATTCACGTCACATCTGCAGCTCATGAAAGTGGGGAAAGGTGTGCAAAAAGAACTTACCGTTGAGTTTCAAATTGAAAAAGGGGATTCGTTTTTGTTTTTTTAAATCAACAAAACAAGAGCGGCTATTGCTAAGATCGGCTGCCTGATTGCTGGAATTGGTGTATTTATAATCAAAGGTCCTTCATCAGGAAATCCTCGTGAAGATCGGAAAGCAGTAATGTTTACAAGCATTTGTCAAGTTCTGTTGTCAAGTTCTAATTATAGAATTTGAGAGCGTTTAAGCACCCTCTAATGCTGGGAGGACACAAAGCATGCTTTCTGTCGCCCAGTGCTGTGCAACTGCGTGTATTCCTGTCGACTATCACTCTTTTGTGAGATTTACTATCTGTAAAAAGGAGATGATTACACCCTGCGCCTCTCTTTCATACTTGTCCTGTCACTATCTTTATATATTCCTCGTGTTTTCAAAAATATTTCATGCTTGCGCAATACTCGGTCACTGCTTCGCTTTGACGCGAGCATGTGTGTCTTTATTCTTTGATACAGTGCCGACAGAGGAAGGTGATACACTCAACCTGGGAAAAAACATTGATCTCACAGTCATCAAGAGTTGTAATGTTCTCCTGTGGATGAAATGAGAACACACTTGGCCTCAGATTGTGGTTTTTCCCATTCAGGCAGATATAATTTTGTGAAAAGCTTTTGCATAATCCTCCACTTGTCTCTGGCAAAGACTTTATGAAATGTCCACCCTACCTATAATTGAATAGTCTTTCATTTGCAAGATATTTAAGGTTTTTTTTTTTCAGTCCTGCAAATTTCATGTGTCTGGTAGGATTTCAATGGAATTTGTCAGTTTGAATGGGCCATTTCATGACCTTCCGTATCTCCATTCACAGCTATTGCTCAGTAGAGGTATTAATGCTCACAATGTCAGTAAATGAGTAACTTCTGATTCAACTTCAACCTTTAGACTGATGCCCTGACACCAATGTAACACTTTCTTTGACATGATGCGTGATGAATCAAATACTTCATGCTCCCCATTGCATCAAAGAAATCTCACATCACAGCTGATGCAAGGCTCTTCTGCTGAAAAGCAGTTTTTGCTCTCCATCAAACACTTCAGTACATCTTCTGGTGCCCCTCAACCCATCGTCGGTGTTTTGAATCTTTCAGGATCGGACACACTGGCCCAGCTTGACCCCGCCAAGGTTAATCAGACAGTTTTCAGGGGCATTACCTTTGTCACTTTGATTTATTCTCTGGATTCAGAGCCATCGAGTGGTTTTCTCAGCTGCTTCCCTGATGTTGTTGATGTCTCTGCCCCTCCTCCGCTTTGCTTCATGAAAGAAGTGACTCTCAAATCCTCTCCAGCCGACTCATAGGGCATCATGACACAACACGTGTTTATATGTGGACCTTTTTCTTTTCATTGCCCTCTTCCAACTGTTACAGCAGAAAAATAAGTCTCATGGGTTTTTGTCCTGTTTCTTGTTGACCTTATTCTAAAGCAGCATGGAAATACAAAACTTGGACCACACTGACCCAACATATGTTTCGACGTCTTTTGAATTGTGGAGTGAATTTAACACACATGTACCTCATCACTTCTTTTTTTTTTTTTTTTTTGTATTACCAATTCAGATATACACTCCTCTTGAACAATTATTTTGTATTTTTCCAGACTCAAAGACATCCACAGCCATGTCGACTTGTGATTTCAAAGTACTGTCTTAGACCTTTTTTTCGAACACATATTTAGGAAAGAGAAAAACATACTCTACACACCACAGGTTTGAGTAAGAGGGCATTCAACAGTCACCCCTGAAGAGGCTCTAATCATTTATACCCAAATTGGAACTTGAAAATTAAACTAAGGGTTTTAATTCATTTTGTCCATTGTCTGTTTAAGCTGAAATGTCCAAATAGATTTCAAAAAGCCTCGTCAGTTCCAATTTACTTGAATGGAAAATGATACAATGGTAAATGCGTGTGAAGCTAAAACAGAAATAGACCATCTGCTCCCTAAAAAAAAAAAAAAAAAAAAAAAAAATAGTCTCATTGACATATTGTTTTTCGTCTGTAGGTGTCCGTGGTGCATCTGTTAAAAACTGTGCGCCTCCTCCGCTTGCTGCGCCTGCTTCAGAAGATGGACCGATACTCCCAGCACAGCACCGTGGTACTGACCCTGCTCATGTCTATGTTTGCTCTCCTGGCCCACTGGATGGCCTGCATCTGGTACATTATCGGCAAAATGGAGATGGAGGCCAACGCCTACAACTGGGATATCGGTGAGTACCTGCACAGTGATGCCAAGTGTTTGCTGACAGGCAAAAATATCTACGAGCTCACAATTAGTCAAATGTAGCAAGTGCCTTTGTTGTTTCTTTTGGCTCAGCGGGAGCGCGATTGGGCATTTCACCAAAAATCAGTAGGAGCATTGTCAGACACTTTGGGGAATTAGATGTGATACAATATGAATAGAATTGGCAACGTTATGTCCATAAAACCAAATATTTTTAGTTTGTAACTGCTGATTCACCATTAGGCACTGAATACCACAAATGGCAAATTAAGTTTTAAATGTTTTATTTCGATTCTGATTTTTTTTCTTTGCAGTGCAAGTATAACTACATTAATTATCTTTGCAAATGTCATTGGGGTAACGTTCAAAACAGATTTAAATGCAGTGAATAAAAAAAAGAATGACAGAATGATGTTCAGTTCACAAAATATCAAGGTCAATCAGAGCAAAAGTGATGGAATAACAGCATGTTGCTCGCTGTTGTTGGTTTTGTTCGTACATTCAGGCAGAATGATGAAGAAAAACAGGCTGAAATATGTGAGTGAAAAGCGTTCACACAATGGAGATTTAAGGAAATAATCAAGACTTCTTGGTGCCTTTTCAGCAGAGGGAATCATCATTTCGCCTTGTCAAATACTGGATCGGCATAAAGGAAACTGTGTGTGATTATTAGTATAAATCGAAACAATAAATTGCTCCTGCCTCATAAATGGCTCAGTGTATATGCAAACAATACAGTTAAAATATTGGATGGTATATTGGTAATCTAACATTATGAAAATCAAGCATATATTTTATGTGGAAAACTTCACTTCGCTGAAGTTTTTCAGACTCAAATTCTACTTGTTCTGGCACTTGATGAGTGTTTCAGCATCCTGGTGTACACCACTTTTATTGCTCATCATTTTCAAATCAGCATTTCTTCCCAAGAAGGTATAGATGTGTGAAAGCAGCAGTTCTGTTCCATTTTATTTTAGGATCTGAAGTCCTGTAGATCATCATGGATTTCTGATTGACTTTTTGGCCTTCCGGAGAGAAATGTTCAGTTCTGAGAGAGTACGAGGGGAAAAGAAAAGGGATGAAGCCTGTTACAGAACTATAGATTTGTATAAGGCATTGTGGTAATATTTGCAGTCCTCACAGATCAATCAAAATGACACTGCAGAGACAGAGGTGTGAAACGTGGTATTGAACTGGGAGGTCTGTGAATAACTGTGTTGTATAAGTGTTTCATCATGTTGTCATACATTGGAGTATGTGTTTATAACTCAAACACGGAATTATCCAGCCTATTATCCCTTCTATCTTCTTGTCAACAAATGTTAGTCGGCATTGATTCCTCTTCTAACACGCTAACATGACTATCTTTGTATTGTGGGAGATATAGTCAGCTTTATTTATTTATAGAGCACTTTAAAACACTTTAAAACAGCTGCGACTGAAGCCAAAGGGCTTTACATAATAGACACATAATAATAACAATAAAAGGGTAAGCAATAAAACAATAGAATACAGTAACACAAACTATGAAATTGGCAACAAAAGCAGGCGCAGCCTCGCATGGTTAAAATCCAAGGAATAAAAGTGGGTCTTCAGATTTGTTTTAAAAGTGGACAGTGAGGGGGATTGTCAGCTCAGAGCGGAAAGGCGGGGCAAGACTATTCAGAGATTTAAAAACAAATAAAATAATCTTAAAATGAATTCTAAAATGCCAGTGGAGAGAAGCCAGAATGGGAGTTACGTGATCCCTCTTCAGTGCTCCAGTTAGGAGGCGACTGCAGCGTTGTGGACTAACTGGCGATATGTAAGGGAGGAATGGCCGACTATAACATAGGGGGTGTGTTACACTAACCCAGCCCAGATGTAATAAAAGCATAGATTACTGTCTCAAAGTGCTGATGTGCAAAGCTGGTCTTCACCTTTGCAAGCCTTCTGAGGTTGAAGAAGTGGGACTTAACCACTGCCTTTATCTGAGTCCAATTTAAAATCGCAGTCCATTTCCAAACCGAGGTTTAAAATCATTGTCTTCATACGTGGAGCCAGGGGAGTCTTGGGGGGGGGGGGGGGTTAGAAGGGTAGAAATAGTATTATGAAGGGTAGAAATAGTATTATGTGAGTGTCTGTAGAAAATTCCCACATGAAAACAAAATGCAATCTCTATACAAGAGTTGAATCATAGCCTTCTTGCTGTGGGATCGTCGTGCTAACCACTGCACCACTGTGTGGCTATGCTTGATTTTAACAGCTACATTAAACCTGTTATTTCTTCATTGATTTTTATTGATTCTTGCTGTGACAAGAACAGCAGGTGTGAGTTTCTGTGTTAACCGGCGTTAACACAGAAACTCTCTGCTTGTGTGTTGTATTTTTTTAATCTCTTTGAATGGCTTGACTCTCCCTATAATTAATGATGGAGCCTCCAGGTCCTATCCTTCCTAGCTGCAGGTCACTCGTATAATGAGGCCCCTTGGGCTGATCTCTGGTCAGTATCGATGAGCTGCGCTGCTTGCAATTACCTCAGCCCTGCGTCTTCATAACTGGTTCCAGGTCAGCATTGACTGGGTCATGAGAGCGATGCAGATTTCTCTTCACCAATTACTGCATTTCAGTGTCATAAAATAACAGGTCGGTACATGAGGCAGGATTAATGTGTTGTATCCCAATTATGCGTTTCTGATGCTGAAGTGAGGCAGCTATGAGGTGCTTCCATCCAATTACCATTCATCAGTGTCTGCAGCAGATTCTCCTGGGATTAGCTGTGTGTCTCCACACTGGACTGACCAGAGATCACTTCTGGTGTGCAAGTTATTTGATCTGTTCCCAATATAAAAGTCATTGTTCTGGAAGTGGCATGAAGGACAGGTGAAATTATGCTTTGTGTAAGAATTTTATATATATATTTTTTTTTTTTCAATATATACAGTCGTTATCCTATCTCATTAAACATCGGCCAGTAATTGGTGGAGCTGCTGGTTTTATGGTCCGAGTGTTGGGAAGGGGGCTAAAGGCGTCAAAATACAATTTGCATCCTTGAGTGCGACACTTTACTGGTCTTGCTCCATGAGAATCGGTGATTTGTATACTACGATGTGAATGCATTGGATTAGGATAGTCATACAGAGCCATTCTCAGCCGGTACACCTTTACTGGTACAAAGCTCATCAGTATCAATCATACACGCGTGAAACATGTTTTTTTTAGCTTCAAGTATCCTGACCTACATTACACTCCTGTAGAAGCTCTGTTGAGACACTCCATGACACAACACGAGTGGCACTGACATTTTTCACATAATATTCTCTCTCTTTTCTGTGGATGGTCTTCTTCATTTTATTGGTTGTATATAATTAAAAGGTCGGTTTCCACGTGCGGCATAAAAATTTTATATTATGTTTGTTTGTCTTGCTTCGGATATGTTGAGTTTGTTCGGGAGTGTATCGTATTCTCATATTATGCATAAAAAACATAATTAAAAAACAGATGATCATTTCTTGTGCGAGTCGAGACGATCAGAACAAAGCAGACCTTCACAGAAGTACGCAGACGAAACAATACGGAGGGACAGACTGAGGGCTTAAACACACTGGGAGGCAGGGACGACGAGACACAGAAGGCAACAATCAAGAGTAATCAGGGGAGTGGAGGGAGGAGGAGCAAAGGGACACTGAACTCATACAGGAGATGAAAAACAGACATCAGGGGACACGAGGGAATACAAGACGTAAAGACGGGGCAATTGAAAAAGATAATAGGACTATCACAATAGGGAGGGAGGGAGGGAGGTGGTCGCTTGATTGCTTGGCCATTCAATTCAATTCAACTTTATTGATATAGCACCAAATACAACGCAGTCATTTATAGGTGCTTTTTACAGAAAGAAACCCAACAAATCCATATGAGCGACGGTGGAAAGGATAAACTCCCTGGAGGATAAAGAAACTTTTATAGAACCAGGCTCAGAGGTGGTCATTTGGTCAATTGGTCGATCGCAATTGATATTAAGACCGGAAGGCCTGTCAATTGGTATGTAAATAGATTGATGAGTCAGTGGATTGGTCATTCTACAGAGTTAGATCGCTTTGTCAACGTGTGTTAAGAATAGGCAGATTGGTTGGTCCGTCGGTCGGTTAGTAGAGAGAGAGAGGGAGATTCCTGCTGGACTTCTATTTTCAGTGCAGTGTTATTCTCATTCTCAGTTTTATGATCTACATACCATCTTTAGGTGCATGAGCTTTCTTTCATTTACAAGCTATTGCTTGTTTTCAGAATGAAAAGAGCTGTATTTATCCCCGAGGGGCAATTTAAAGATGAATAGTGGTATGAAGTTATTAATATGAAATATATGCAAGGCAATATAACCTAGATGTCAGTGGGAATATCAGGGACCCTATACTTATATCTTATTTAATAATGTCCACAACACAGAATATGTTGTTACCTGGATCTCTGTGTATCAACATCACTTGTTGCACTGAAGTTAGAGATGAGAGGCCACACCGACTGTGACCATAAATGTAAATCCTGTATTAAAAGATGTAGAACCACTGTCGCGATAAAAGAGAATAGGTTAAGAGGTATATCAGTTACTGTTTAATGTGCTTCTAACCATTGTTTTTTTTTTTTTAACGCCACCCTAAAACCAGGATGGCTCCATGAGTTGGGGAAGCGTCTGGAGTCGCCGTACTACGCCATAGGAGGAGTTAATGGGACTGGTAACGGTCCCTCCATCCGCAGCGTCTACATCGCGTCGCTCTACTTCACCCTCAGCAGCCTCACCAGCGTGGGCTTCGGCAACGTGTCGGCCAACACAGACGCCGAGAAGATCTTCTCTGTTTGCGTCATGCTCATCGGAGGTACTACACAAAACATGTAATACGATCGGGACATACATTTATATTTTTACCGTTTCAGCAAGATAATCAACACAATGAGATCGTTTTGATTAGTTGTGAGTCGTGACAGACGTTTCCCGGGAAGTGTGAAGCGCCTCAAACTGAGTTGTTAAGCTTGTTTTGGTTTTGTGGGCTGAGGAGATGCCATCGTGGTCATGTTCTCCCTGCGGACTCTCCCCCACTCCGCCTCAGCGAAATGCTAAATGTCTCGGTCTGCCCGCGGGCGGACCGACACACCACATATCCACACACTTGCACAAACACACTCGTCCCAGCCCTTGTGGGACGACGCAACCCAAACGAACACAAAGCACCGAGTTGTATTTACAACAGAGCAAAGGTCAACTCCGAAAAGTCTGTGGACAGAATTGGATTTGTGTCTCATTACAAATAAGTGAGATGTTTTAGTCGAGAGTTTGGATGAACTGTCAAAAGTGGTGGAATGATTTTACTTTTACATTAAATCTCACTTTCCTTCTCTGAAATCAACCAAATTGTTAATTTTATATCTGTTACATGATACAAATATTGTCCAGGAGTGTGCAACACAGCTGCAGCATGCCGGAAAAAAATGATTGGTGGGTGTAGAAAGTGTAGACATCTTTCAAATGAATCAAATACACTCCTGTCAGTATGGAAACTGATCTTTTGCTGTGAGTAGTATTGTAGCAAGACATGAATGTAAATGTGGGGCTTGCTTGGTTAGTATTTTGTGAGTCATGCAGCTCAAACCAACATGACATTTAAACAAATTTTATTCATTTATATTGTACTGCTTAATAAAGAGACATTTCCAGTTTCAGTTCACAACTAAATGTTGTGAGAACAAAGAAATACTCTGCAATAACTGGAGTGTGATTTTTCTTTTTAATATGCAAATCTAACTAAAGAACAGCTGACCTGCTGACCTCCGTCCTGTTACCTTCACTGATGTGCAGCTTTAATACTATTCAACTAAACTCATCTTTACCCGAGGAGGCCCTCAGTCCTCCTGACAGCGACATTAACAGTCTCTATCCACAGCGCCTGCCATGCATTTTGACAAAATTGTTAATGTTCAGATTTTAGAGCATCGTCACTGGAGGAAGATGCTCTAAAATCGGAATGTTTAACGATTTCAAAATGCATGGCAGGTCGACTGGCCGAGATGTGTGAGATGTGTCAAAATAAGAATATGATAATAACAAAGGCATGTAAACACTTCTCGTTGAGTAACTCATTGCTATTTATTTTTAGTAACTAATTTAGTAATTTCAGTGCTTTCTAATGAGATGAGTGGTATTTACATTCACTTGTGCAACACTGACAATATCTACTGACGACAGAACATATAAGACACATGGCAAAACATGGCTGCCAATAGGTGTTTCCATCAATGCACTATAATTTATTATCAGAGCTTTATTCAACTCATATAGTCCCATTCAGATCAAATATCTCTTTTCCATGGACCCATGGCCAAGACAGTAACAACTAAAGCGTTTTATACATTTAAACTTTATTCCATGCAGTTTCCATGTGGTTCTGATAGTGATCATTGTCATAGAAATAGTATTTAACGTAATGTTAGAATCAGATAAAAGGATCTCCAAAGACAGCTGAACATATATCTGTAGATTTCTTTATGACTCCAATGCAAATTTGAAAATCATTGTACAAACTATAGGAAAACCTGATATCCTGATGTCCCGGTTTAACACTGACCTAGTTTGAACAGGCAGGAGGTCAAATCCCATATATTCTGTAAAGGTTCAGCTGAGATCTACTGTTGACCCTGAAAGACCCCCCACTGCCCCTCTTACTGCAATCTGCCCCAGATTTACATTGAAGTGCAAACATGAATGTTCCTCTGCTGTCCCCCCGAGAAGGAATAAAAAGGCACCTGGAGGGTTTTTCTATCTTGGTTCTGTCTCGACGGTTGCAGGTCTATTTTCTTAATGCTTCATCTTCCAGAACGCTCCCTCATCAGTCCCTCCTCCTCTGCCTCCCCTCACCTGCAGCACTGATGCACGCTCTGGTCTTCGGTAACGTGACGGCCATTATCCAAAGGATGTACTCGCGCTGGTCCCAGTACCACACCCGAACCAAAGACCTCAAGGACTTCATACGCGTCCATCACCTGCCGCAGAGCCTCAAGCAGCGAATGCTGGAGTACTTTCAGACAACATGGTCGGTCAACAATGGCATCGACTGTAATGAGGTAAAAACAACCTTCAGTCGACTTTGGCGTCGGGAGATATTTTCCGTCAACAAGAGCTTCTCATGCATACGCTTAACTTAGCTTCACCCACTGCTCTTTCAATATGCTTCATTTGTATTTTACATCCTCAACAGCACAGCAAAGAAAGATCAATAATTCATCTGAAAGTTCACGTTCTCCTCATTCCTCACATTTGAGCTCATCATGGGTGTGATGATATGATCGATATAACATGATCCCCACTGTGTAGCAGCACGAGGCTGCCCTCAGCACTATCTGACAATGAAAGGGGGGGGGGGGGGGGGGGGGGACATGGCTTTTTATGCATATATTATGTTATGGATTACATGGCGTTTTGTTCAGCTGTGATAGTCCTCTGGGCACTTTGAACTTTTGGAAGTTTAGTTTGTCTCAACTCCTCTAAGCCATTTTCTTTAAAGTACATTAGGCTAAGGTACCGGCTGGAATGGAGGCCCATTTAAGAGTGTTTACAATTACAATGGAGATTAATACGACCCCTTAAATTGACACACACAGACCCGCGCAGACAAAGCAAGGCTTGCAAATGTGACAGTGTGGCAGTTTAAAGAAAGCACAAACGGAGACGCGGGATGAACGACGCCTCGTCTCGACAAGCTGGGGGGAAATGGAGGGAGCCATTCAGCAGTCTAATAGTAACTTGTCCCTCCAGGCAGTGAATGCCTGCGAGACAGCTGTCAGAGCGCAGAGCAGGGCTGAGATGGAGTGATGGTGATGAATCGCCGGCAGTTGAATTATAGATGGGCCTGTTGATTAAAGTCAGCCTGGCTCTGATGACTCATTGATCAACTCTATGTGGCGCTGAGCTCCAGGTTTTTTTGTCCTGACAAGGAGGCAGGCAGAGAGACGACATACAGCCCCCACCCCCCCACCCCCCCAATTGTATTTGTTACTGTATGTTGCATTATGTGAGGCTTGATGTGACGCATTTGTATGCAAGTGTAGAAGTTTACGTTTTTAAATAATTCAGTGATTTCAGCGTCTGTTTGTTCACTTTGGCTTCATCTCTCCTCCAAGGCTCTGTTTTTATGTGAGTTCTAATTCGATTCCTGTTTCCATTCGTACCCAAGGTTGACAATTAAATCTGAGTTCGCCAAGACAATCATTGGAATGATTGAATTGCAGAAGGGTGTTTTCAAGGCTCCCACCTGCATCGCACTCTTTGTTTCTATCCCGTTGCTCGTTTGTCACCGTCACTTCTTCTCCCACAGCTGCTGAAGGACTTCCCGGACGAGCTGCGATCCGACATCACCATGCACCTTAACAAGGAGATCCTGGAGCTGTCGCTGTTTGCCTCCGCCAGCCGCGGCTGCCTTCGCTCCCTGTCGCTGCACATCAAGACCTCCTTCTGCGCTCCCGGAGAGTACCTCCTCCGGCAGGGCGACGCCCTCCAGGCCATCTTCTTTGTCTGCTCGGGCTCCATGGAGGTGCTGAAAGACGGCATGGTGCTGGCCATCCTCGGTAAGATAAAGCGATGAAAAGGGACTTCCGTTGCGGCGGGACGCTCCCTGGGATTTTATTATATTCCTACAAAGGGTATCCTTGCAGCAATGTTCATAATAAAGCTCTGAGCGGCTCATTGTGTTAAAGACGGCCCAGTAAATGAACTCTTTGTTCATAAACAGGAGCATTACGGTGTCCTAAAGGCTATAACTCATTTTTGGAGCAGATTGGTATTAAGCTCATTTTTCAACAATATGCTATCTAACAGAACATACAAAAAATGTGAAGCGGTTCCTCTGTTGCTGAGCTTGGCTTTATGTACGTGGCCAAAATACTGTATATACTGTCCTCAAAGATAAATGCAAGTTGAGTGAAGATGACATGACAGACAACATGTTGGCCTCTGCACAGTGTGTCATGTCACACCCTGGTAGTAATTACAATTTTCACACAAGGCTTTGTAATTCAGTCCACTATTGAGTTTAATCCGTCTGCTTGTGCCCGACCCATTTGATCAGTCCAGTTCTCTGGTGTCTAGTCTCAGCCACTCCGTTGCCGTTCGCCCCAGTTTCCTGCAGCTTGTTGAAATCAGTCTCAATGTGGCACTCGGGGCCAGAATTGTTTGCATTTCCACTCACTGGTTTTAAATTAATGCTTAGTTTGCTAAAGCGCCTGCTAAATCTGCTATCAGCTGCCGGCACCGACTTCAGTGTGATCTACAACAGAAGGAGAGTAACGCGATGCTTGAAAGGTCCAGTTCAGGAGTTGGATAACCTGACAGCAAATCCAAAAACAGCAACGTGCTAAAATAGGAACTGGCCTTTCATTAATGAAGGAAGCAGACGCAGAAACACATGCAGAAGCTGCACATCAGCTCAAACTAACAAAGGATGCAAGTGTGTTTGCATTTATCAGATAATATTAAGAATGCGTGTTAATATTAAAAATCGTTTGTAATGGGGGAAAAAAACAATTCACAAGTATTTTAAATAGATATTTGTGAAGAAGAAAGCTGTTGATTTGCTCCTGAGAACAAACTGATTCAGCTGGGAAAAAGCTTTGTAGGAGAAAGTTTGCATTTCGAAAGGCCTCATCAAAAATATATTAGCAGTTCAATAAACATCAAGATCAACTCCAAAGTCAAACTTTTCAACAACTTCCAAATGAACTCTTAAATACTGCATGCGTCTTAAAATGATCCATATTAGTGTGTTGGTGCAGATGTGGATACAGAAAGTTTGTTGTTGAAAACCTACATGGCCATTCTATTAGATTTGTTTGATTTTTATTTGTGTTTCTTTCTCTACTTTTTCAACATGAAAAAAGTTACTTCCAGAGATTGTTTCGGGCTTCCTCTCGGTTCCTGTTCTGCTGTCACCATCGCAACGTTCTGAAAGCACAAATTGCACTTCTTTTCACTATGGCCAGTTTTTTGCGACACACATTTATCCAAGGATTTGTACTGAATAAAACTGAAGCATAATAACCATTTGAGTTGTATTTTCTACCACACTCTGTTGTATGATGCAGCCTTGTATTGTCAGTGATCTTTGTTCTTTTGCCTTTATGGCATTGTGTGTGCGTGCGTACAAGGTTTTTGTGAGTATGGAGTAGGTGGAATTGTTTACTCCTGTACAGAAAGGCGTTTGTGTGCGTGCATGTGTAGGTCTGATGGACATTGTCTCTTCATTCTGCCTGTGCGGAAGGTCATCCTGACATAAAGTGTCTGACTGAACAGGAAAAGAGCTCTTCTCTGTTTGTGTTTCTCTATGTGTGTGTGTGTGTGTGTGTGTGTGTGTGTGTGTGTGTGTGTGTGTGTGTGTGTGTGTGTGTGTGTGTGTGTGTGTGTGTGTGTGTGTGTGTGTGTGTGTGTGTGTGTGCGTTCAGTCCTTCTACTTCGTCACACTATGAATCCATAGCCAGAGCTCTGTACCACATACTGTAATCTAGAGTGGAGGACAATGTCAGTGGTTGTAAGAGACATGTGAGGATGAGGAGTACATGGGGGCTGGATAACAGAAACTACCCAAGTCAATATAGTGGGGGGAAAAGATCTCGCACAAGTTGATGTGTCTGACATCATGAGGACAAGAAAAGGAGGACGTAGAAAAGAAAAGGTGGAAATTAAAGTTAGATAAATGAAGTCAGTTGGTTTATCAATTGAGAACGGATGAAAGGTTGTGGGATGGATGAGGGAATAAGGAAAAAGAGAGTACAAAGAAAAGCAAGGAGAGAGGGAGAGAAAGGGAGGAAAGGCTTGGAAAGCACATAAAACTTACAAACAAACGAGAGAAAAACAAAGTAAACAGAAAAATGAAGAGACGGTGAGACATAAATAACCTGTAAACAAAGGAAGAACTACAGCGATTTAAAAGGCGAGGGAGAGAAGGTGAAAAGAAATAAAGGAAAATCGGATATCGGGAGTAAGAGAGAAAGAGCGGAAAGTGAAATAAGAAGAAACAAGAGGTTAGAAAGAAAGTGAGAGAAAAGAAAATTAGTAAAAGACAAACAGAGTTTCTCTTTCAGAGTTGGAAAGCAAGAGAAGGAGGCAGAAAAGGTGAAATAAGTTCAGACTGAGGAAATTAGGATATAAGTAGAGATAAATGCTTTAATCAATATGGTCAAAAGGAAGTAAATGTGAAAATGGAGGCTGTGTTGTGGAAATAGGAAACAGTGCTGAAGGAGGAGAAGGAGCAAGGAGAGCAATAATGATGGAGGTGAGGAGGAGTGGGAGGAGAGACGAGTGAAGGAGAACAAGAACTGTCATGACTGCCACTCCATCAGCTGCTGTGTAATTTAGCAGTTCACAATGACCCGAATGAATAATTTATCAGTGCTTTAGGGGCATTAACACTAACGGGGTGCTTCGCTGGGTCTTATATATGAACGGGAGCAGCTGCCACTGCCACTTGAACCCAAGTCAGAAATGCACTAAAAACTGAGCGCCAATCGTCAACAATCATTTATACCAACAATAAAAATGAAATTCTCTTCATTCAGTGTCTCATTCAGCCGGTACCTGTTTTCTGTGCGTTACTGAGTCATTAGTGATTAGTTTCAAAACATTGTAATCGCGAATTTCATCTCTTCAGCTTAATTACCTTCTCGGTTTTTTTGCCGGTGCATTTTGCAGTTATCCTCAACATCTCAACTGTGATAAGCGCAGACAAGTAGGCGTCGACGTTTAATTAGCAGGAGATATTCAAATGGAGGTGTGAGACAATAGAAATCCTTGTTGTCAGATGTGTTTATTTCCTGCTGCCTTCCTGCTCTTTGTTGCAGCGTGCAGTGAGAAGAGCTGCAGGACGTTCGTGAAGTGGAAAATATACTTTCCACAAACCTAAATGACAGTAACTTTACCTAAAAATGGAGTTTAAATGCAAATTTGCCACCATTGATGTATCTTCCCACACCTGAAAGGAATGGCTGCAGTACCAAAACAGTTGCTGTACCATATTGGGAAAATTGTGATGTGATGTATATTAACTGATAAAAACATTTCAAAGCATTGCTGGTCCAAATGTGATTACAATTTTCAGAATCCAATCATGCTAGAGATATAGAAGCAGCAAATATGCTGCATATGTATTTCAATTGGATACAGAATTAAGAAGCACTGTCACATGCAGGATAAATTCAACACCGTTTTGCAATCAAATATAAAGAGAGAATGTTGTGCAAAAACAATTAATTATATTTCACAGTTATTTGGATCAGATCAGAAGATAAAGAGACAATATTGGCCAGAAACTGATTTATGTAATACACTTTGCTTGCTTAGTGCTTCTTTGCCTTTTGACACAGTGCCAGGTAGAAAAAATGTAAATTTAAAATAAGTAATGAAGAAAGTGGAGTTTTAGAAAAGTTATATGTGTTTGCTGAAGTCAAAGCTTTGTGGTTAGTTTGAGGATCGTCACATCACGGTGTTCAAGGATTACATCAGATTGCACGGAGAAACACAAGATCCAGAGTAATATATGGCAATAGTGGTATTTTATCAAAGCTCCGCACTGCTTTTCATGAACAAAGGACTTATTAATGAGCATTATTCATTTCAACTCGTGGTTCAGCCCAAAACACCAGATGAAATCACAACTGCAAGCCTGCGTAGAACTTAAAGGTTTAATTGTGGACTATACTGTATTAGCAGTAAAGAAACCAGCATAGCACGGAGGCAGCTTAACAGAGGGATGCTGACGTGACGCATCGAGCCAAGTTTTTAACAGATAAGAGAGCTTCTTAATGCCTCGGCGCTATTCTGCTCCAAAACCTCTTAGATCCTCCTTCAATAAATGGAAGATCCAACACATGCTAGAGTGCCTGCATTAGGGAATCCAGAGTGTGCATCTTCAACCCTTTTACCAGTGTGTAAATATTGTGCTGTGACCCCCTTTTTTATCGGACCCACCTTGTCGGTGTTTCTCTCTGAGCAGGTAAAGGGGACCTGATCGGAGCGAACCTGTCCTTGGATGACCGGGTGATAAAAACCAACGCAGACGTGAAAGCCCTGACATACTGTGACCTGCAGTGTATCAATCTGAGGGGCCTCTACGAGGTGCTGGACCTGTACCCAGAATACTCTCACCACTTTGTCCAGGACATCCAGCAGGACCTCACATACAACCTGAGGGAGGGACACGAGACACACGTGAGTCCGTCTCTCATACTCGCTAAACAAGACGACAGACTCATACGGCCTCGGATAAATCCATAAAACTTTTGTAAAGCACCTGTCATGCAGCCTTGTACTATTTCAAGGTTTGTGATATTCACTTTTTTACAAATAACGCCTCAATACTCTTTGAATATTATGGAAAGGAAGTGAAAAAAAAAACCTCCAACTGAAGTCAAATCTACAAGAATATGATGCAGGAGAAGCCATTTTCGTGCACTCCGCTCGCCAGTTACATAGTCTGATATATCATGGTGCTGCACTATCATGTGGAAATGACTGATGAGTTAAGAGAGCAGAGAAGCAGGGGCTGCAAATCAGAGGGCAAGAACAAACTCTGATAGTGGATGGAGGAAGCAATTTGAGAAAAGTTTTAAACTGAATGAAGTCTGAGGGGGAGAGAGAGAGAGAGAGGGAGGGAGAGAGAGAGCGAGAGAGAGAGAGAGAGAGAGAGGGAGAGAGAGAGAGAGAGAGAGAGAATAGCTGTTTGCACTTGGCAAAACTCTGCTGCTGTAATTACAGTCAGGTGCTTCTGTCGCCTCTGCCCGAACAACTATTGGCCCACTTATTGCACACATGCACACACACACACACACACACACACACACACACACACACACACACACACACACACACACACACACACACACACACACACACACACACACACACACACAGCATGCCGGAGGGCTTTTAGGTGAGACTAATGTCTGGAGGCGCAACCCAAATCTCAAGCCTGTAAAAAAATTGAGGAAAAAAAAACAAAACAATGAAGACGGCAGGAGGCATGTTCATTTTGCAATTGGCCATTAGTGTGCTGCATTTGAGTTGAACACAGTAGTGTTGGTGCATTAACCCTTGTATGGCGTCCGGGTCTGCAGGATCCATTTACATTTTTTTTTGTCAAAAGAAAAAACACACAATTAATCAATTTTGTAAACTGAGATTCATTGGCCTTGGCTCATTTTCTGCGAAGATCATATATCAGAACTCATTTGTAATGTCCACATACTGTATATAGACCCCCTACGCATATATATTACATGCAGGGTGTCCGGGTCCACTGGACCCAGTGCGAAGAAAAGTGTGGAAATTACAGGTTGTATGTACTCTGTTCTCAGCCGTCCCTGCTGTAAACTCTGTGCTGAATGTCACCAGTGATGAGCAGCTGAGTCCATTTAGGGGCCACTGCCCTTTTAGACAGTGTTCGATATAAAGACCCGGGCTGCCCGTGACGCCACTTCCTCCTTGAACCTTCCAAGTCTCTACAGGGGAACTCAGGAGTATTCTACACGGGGATGGATGAACGTGTGGCCAGTAGCATCAAAAACCAGACCACCATGGGTCATGACATAACAAAAGAAGGGTGACTGTCCAGCTGCAAAATGAGGATCCTACAGCCACTGGAGATATTCTTTGACATACTGGATGCTGTAAAACATTTTGTTCCCTCCTCCCCATCTCATCCTGGGGGGGGGTCTTATTAGCCCACCTCCTGAGTCAACCTGGACATCAGTAGCAATGATACATCTTTCTTCATTTACACATTTGTTGGTTATAAACATCTTTTTTTTTCCTGATTACAACACATTTTCTTTGTTTTTACATTTCATCATAGCCAAAACGGGTGGTACTTCTTAGAAATGAGTTCTAACAAAGAAAAAGGGCACGTAACAACTCTATTTGCTGTTTATATTGCTTATAATTGGGATTAAGTAATCATCTGTTGAGTATTTTAAGGTAAAATTACTTGATTGTGTTGAATTACAAACCGCAAAATGCAGTGGGTCCAGCAGACCCATAAACAGTGGCTGGGTGGCAGAAAATGCAAACGCCACAAAAGCTGGATTACTTTTAATCGGCGTGTATTGCATTTTTGTGCTCACTTTGCAGAACCGGCGAAACAAAAGGCCACATGCTGGAGTTCATTCTTTCATTAATTCTTGTGTTTCCTTTGCCTTACAGGTTAAGGCCAGACTGCCCGCGACAGCTTTAGAGAGTCAGGTAATGCTCAAGTACTCATTGATCACCAATGATCAATACTGTTTATTGTTTATTTGCTCACAAGTAAAATCTTTACTGTGAAAGAGCTTTTTTTTTTTTTTTTTTCAAGGTCTCTTTGAATTTATTTCCGCTTGTGCTGGTTCATGTTTCCTGAAAGGAAAACAGAAAGTCCCGCCATTCACCTACTATTAATGTAAATTAATCTCTCTTAAATTTGTCATTTCTTGCAGCTTCAGTATGGATATCGGACACCATCAGCTGCTTTGATTCTTTCACTGTAACTCTAAATCTCCATCATAGAAGTTCAAACTAGTGACGAGCCAGTTTGAAGAATGCGAGGAGGAGAAAATACAGATATTTGTGTTAGAATATATATTCAAGTAAATTGCAGGTACCTGAAGTAGAAATACTTTTTTTCTTGCTCCGAATAATTGCCTATTCTATAAGGAGCCACTAATTTTTCTTTACAGCCAGCCACTGTCACTGATAACAGGCATAATCACTCAGATGGAGACATTTTCGGATGGGAAAGAGATCATTTCATCCCCACGGAATTAGTTGCCGTCATTAAATCATGAATTCTCCAGAACCGAGTGCAATGAAAATGCTTTCCAGACTGTCGATCTCCTCTAATACTTTATTGCATAATCAATTTATTTGCCAGGGTCATTAACCTCACATGAGCCTTGTCTTTGTCCACGGGTGCCGGGTCAGAGGCCACCGATCGATATGTGACTGCGACCCCTGGTTTCTTCACATTAGCTTGCATTCATGGTATCGTTGCTCTGCATCAAGCAATTTATCAACGGCATGGTACGCAGGCCTTCAACAATAGGAACGGGCCTCTGTGCTTATTAAGTCACAGTTTTCCTCTACGTCTCTTCTGGTTTTTTCAAGGTACCGCTTTGAATGTTGATCTGAGGCTTTTCAGTCGACCGCATGAATCCAGCTGAGCAGACTTCTCTTTGAAGTCACAAATTCATCATTCGATTTCTATGTATTGAAAAAAAAAAAAAAACATTGTGATGATTTTGAGCATCAGGGCTCTAAACTGTCACTATGTGGAGATAAAGCGGGAAAATATGATGTAAACTTTTACTTCGACTATTTAATATTAAGTATTTCATGTCCTGTGTGGGACACTTGAGAGGGTATTTTTCCCTTAATTATCTATCAAGCATGTATTTAAATGGCGCATCTGGCATGTTGCACAGAATACTGCGGTGCTTTGTTGCAATATAATGTGATATAATCACCAAATAGCTTTCGTTAACACACTCAAACTTGAGAAGAGAGTTTTTATTTTATTGCTGTATTATGAACTTTTCCAGTCAATTCATCCGAGATATTTATGCACCATTGATTGTCAAAGAGGTTATTTCAGGTCTACGAAAGCACATTACCTCACTTTGAGTCTTTGCTTATAGAAATGCATTGATCTGTTCAAGACTGTTCTGTTCAATAACTTATGTTCTTCCATATTCATGGGACACATACTTTGAATATCTTTGACGTCTTTGAATGAACTTTAAAGTGTCTTTAGACCAGGTCAGATTTCCTCTTTTTTGTCAATGAAAAATGTAAAATATGATCACCCTGAGTCACTAAGATTCAGGTAATCAGGCTTAGCCTGAGTCGTCTCTGATGGTCGATGTTGTGCAGCTGCCAGCTCTATAGTTGATGTTTAGTTTTCTTTCTTTTCCAGTCCAGGGTGAAAAGAAACGGACGAGTGGGTCACGGCTATCCGCCGATCACCGAGGCACAGGAGGAGCATGAGGATGACGCAGAGGAAGAGGACGAGGAGGAGGAGGAGGAGGAGGACGACCATCGGGCCAGATCTGTGTCTCTGTCGTCGGAGAAGAACCGGGCGGCAAACCTCAGGGATGCTGGCGGGAAGTCTCCGCTGTCTCGACCGGGCCAGAAGACGGCGGGGCAGAACTCCAGCAGGTCTCGGAGGAAGAGCCAGGAAATGAGTCTCACCACGTTAGATCCTTCCAACCTCAGCCCCAGGTGAGCTGCACCGCCATCGATTTGTTCCCCTGCATGTCTGGACCTGTGTCTCTGTGACTCCAGAGCCATGGCTTTGTTTTGTCATTCGTGAGAAAAAATAAATAAATACTTGAATTATAAACTAGGGCTGAGTAAAATGGGTCAAACGTGTGTGATGTTTAGTTCATGAAGAGTCTTCTTGGTCAAATGTAAGTTTTGTCATCGACAATGGAAACTGATAAACACAGTTTCATAGTGCAAAAACTGGCGGTTCTTCTTCTGTCTCCATATTTAACTCAGAGGAGACCTTGTATTTTGTCATGAAAAGTGAAAAACAATCAACAATAAACTCAAGGAAATCTGCATTTTTTAATATTCGTTCCGGTGTGATTCCAATAGAATAATTCATCCTTACTTATTGTCCTTTTTACATAGTATTTCTTGGTTAAGTGAAGTGTGACAACGCCAAGCTCGACCTCTCCTCACATGGTGGAATTCCACAAAAATCTTCATTCACCTGACAATTTTGTGTTTGTAAACACATTTATATAATGTTTTCACTCTCTTAAAGAATAGGTAGTCTCTTTCATATATATCATTCTTGCTCATTTAACTTTTAACTGCAGTGAAACTGCAGGAGCTGAGTAATCAGTACCTTTGCCTCACTGCAGGAGGCAGTACTGAGCAGCCTGTTTTAAAAAAAAATAAATGTAAGACCTTGCCTGCACTGCAGGTTATACTTTCCCAGGGTGGCAAGATACGATTCATGGCTATAAAAATGATCGAAATCAGAAAGAAATTTCCTTAAGAATGAATATGTGTTTCCAAGTTCTATGGTTTGCGTGTGTATTACTCTGAAACTGCCTCTGGCATATGAATCAGTCTTCTGGGTGCTTTGAAAATGTCTAAAAGACTCTTTAAGCTGAATGTAGAGAAGATCTTCAGTACATTCACACCCTTTTGTCTGTATCCAGGATAGTGGACGGCACTGAAGACAGTGAGGGGACTGAGGGCTCGCTGGCTTTCTCCTTCTCTCCCAGCCGAGGTTGTCCCGTCAGTGAACCCACCAGTGCCTCAGCAGCAGCTACAGGTCTCTCCATCACACAACACACAGCAGCACTAACAGGATAATCTTTACATTCCCAGTGGTTAAAGGTTTTTTTTAAATGCAAAAACCTGGGGGACTTTAGCATAAGTAGGCTGATTAATGTCAGCTGTCTTAATGCAACACCTACAGGGTGGAGGTTTTTTTACTTTTTATTTTTCGATGGTCCATATGCTGATTTACAACTTGTGTTTGTCGCAGATTTGCTGCAGATCAGCACTGCAGAATTAGCAGCCAAAGCAGAGGAGACCAGGGGACAACTGCGACACCTGGACCAACAGGTAAACTTCCTGTACGACCGCGTAGATCTGTTCATGTGAGCCACAACAGGACACTATTTTGGTTCAGGTCGGAAAATATGTTCAATTTTTATGGTTAAGAGATGGATGAGCTGCACAAGTCTTACTGTGTGTGGAAGTGTGTGGCATGCCCGCATGTCCATGTGTGAAACACAGAGAGAATTTGTGGTGGGATAGAGAGAAACATCTGGACTCAAGTAAGCATGAGCCACATGGCTGTACCTGCTTGTCAGGCATAAGACCGATGAAGGGATTAAAAGAACTCTTCAACCAGAAAAAGAATAGATAAAACAATAAATAAGGTCGTGATTTGTTGATCTGCAGTGTAGTTTCACACAGGGTATGATAAGCGACCATGTATGTGTGTCTTCTATCGAATAGTTCCCCATGTCAAGCTTGAAATTGTCTCATGCACTCATATACAGACGCAGACTCTCAACCCATGGTTTTGATTGGCAGGCAGCTAATTTGACATGAGCCATTTGGCAGCTGATGAGCGGTGTTTGCTTTTCCCTGCTCGGCCCTCGCGGACTATCACGGGATGGGCAGAGACGAGCCAAACAAAAGGAAGACCGAAGGGCAAAAGCAAATAATACAACGGCATGAAGCCTTTTTCTCTCTCTGGAGAAAACCTGCTGGTTGGAGAACACAAGCAAAGACCAACAAAAAAAAAAAAAAGAAATAGTGATGAAAGAAGCCTGTGAGAGACAGTGGTGCAGCACCTTCACAGTTAGACACATTGGTTCTGTGGTGTTTTCTTTCTGTCTCTGTGGGTTGCTGCTGTTTGACAGGAAGTCTCTCAGCGTGGTCCTGTTGCTCGTTAATCCACACTTGGATCCATCTGCACTGGCCTCCAGGAAATGAAAATAAATGTTTGGTTTAAATCTTATCTGCTTCACACACACACACACACACACACACACACACACACACACACACACACACACACACACACACACACACACACACACACACACACACACACACACACGAGAAAATATGAACCAAAATGAGTTTTGTTGCAGCTCGTGATTAAATAAATAACTTAATGAAGATTTGCTTAAATTTGTGTGGAGTGTGCAACGTGTTCCGATGCAAACTTCCACACACAAAAAATCACAACAATGGTGCAGATGTGCCTGCTTTGCTACGCCATAAATCAAAAGGTACTTTCCAGTTTGTATACATGAACATTTATAACATTTCATTTTAGCTCAGTTTATCTGCAGCTTTTACCTTCTGAACCCCAAATTGGCCAAAGTTTCACGTCTATTGATGTTTGTTAATACTTTTCTTTGACCCCAACCAAATTGACAAATTAACCACATTTTTAATAAACGCATTGTGTTATAAACACAGCGATAAGTTGTGGCCTGTTACCTTTGGCCTTTACTGTAAAACAACAGTGGATCTCTAGCGGCAGATGAATGAGGCATTTCCAGGACTGAGAAGAGGCCTAGCGTGGAGAAGTTATAATGGAGAGCTCCACAGGAGGGCTGCAACAATGACACCGCTGCACGAAAAGTGTGAGTAACAACATTGATAATCGCTGGAAGAGGAGTGCAGGAGCACGTGGGAACATGGTGCACCTGCTGAGCGAGACACACATGTCTGCTCAGCAGTAGTGACCCATTTTTGTTAATGAACTGTGAGAAACGCAGTCAAACGCCAACTACAGGCTCAGATCATTTCAATGTTCATTGAAAAGAAGGAATTGTTGAACAATTAGAGCCACAAGCGTATGCTGATCATATCTGATTTTACATGAAGTCAAATGGACTTCCTAATGGAATTTCATATTAAATAGTGTCAAGACAAAAACATTTACCGAAAGTGAAAGTGAGACTTTATAAAAACCCATTACTGACATACCAGCTAGGGCTAGGGTTGCACATACATTGCAAAAAAAAAAAATCTAATCACTCCACAAACAGCACACTGTTTTATATCAAGATTATATATGAAAAAAAAAGTGGAATTATGTGGACGAAAGAAAAGTTCTCTCAACCGAGAACAGGAACATTATTGCCTCTGTGAAAGTAGAGTTTATTGCAGACATATTGTTTAATCCCATGTTGTATTGCCTCGCTTTATATTGCACCTTGTGTACCTCATGAAACGAGTACGGTCAGTGTGTGAGGATGAAAAAACCAGTATGCATAGAATGACCTTGCTTTCAAGCCCTGATTTAAAATCTCTTGTGTACATTAGCATTAACATTGTATTATTCAACAATGCTGTAACAGATTTCTGGCAGGGTCGAATGCTTAAAATATACCTGTGGCTGCACTTGGTTCCGGTCATCCCCTCGCTGTTGCTTTCTCCAACGGTCTCCACAGACGCTTGTTTGTGATGTGGGAGTAGCAGAATCATGTTGACAGCGTGTCAGATTGAACTGGACTGTCCTGCCACTCTCAGCTTTTCTATTTTTATCTGAACCAGAGTTTAGATTCAGGCTTTTATCAGCCACTTGTGAGAGGCAGAGACGCGGGGGGGGGAGGGTGTAAAAGAGGTAGAGAGGCTATTCAGCTGCATACAAACTGTGGTTATTGTCTGTGACTCGTGAGAAATCAAACATATGCGATGTAACAAAAGGACTGGCATTTGTGTATAAAAAATTCACATAATTAAGTATGTATGGGATGTATGGATCGTGAACCATGTCCATGTAACTGACATAGAGAGTCCTGAGCTTGCTACTGGTCGTTCTTCCATCATACTCGCTCTGCCCGCTCACCCCCTAACAAATCCACGCTGCGCCTGGAGCTGTTCCCACCTGCAGTTGTGTGTCCTGCGGCGGGCTGATGTTGCATCCAGCCGCACTGAACTGTGTGATTGGCCTGATGAATGGTCACGAGAGCTTTGACTGGCAGGAGCAGATGGCACGCTGGCAGGGGCTTGGCGGTCGTGCCCTCTCCGGACACGCCACATGTGCAGAGCGACTAATCACCAGCAACCTTCTGCGGTGTAATGACCAATTATAGCGGCTCGACGTTGTGCAACGGACAAATAGTTTTGACACACAACAGTTGACCTGAAAATCCCAAATTTATTGCTTTGAACTGTTAATCCTGAGGCTTCTGAGGTCATTGCGTGGAGAAAGAGGCTACATTAGGATTGATGAAGCAAAGTGGATCGAGACTCTCACAACTTCTTATTGTTCCAAAATATATGTTGCGTATTCTCAACAGGCCACAAACAGGCCCTGAGCTCAAACTCAAGCCAGGCAGAGCGCTAACCACAACACAGCTCAATATAAGTTCAAGATAATCACGATAATCACATCATTTTGAAGCTTATTTGAATTATGACCTCTAAAAAAAAAAGCCTTTTCTGGCCGATAATTGATATTGATGTTATGGTTTGGCTTAATCCCTTTCGTCAATAATTCAGGCTGGATATCCAATAGAAGTATTCTTGTCACAATCAATTATGAGTTTCACAGCTGGGCTGTACATGGTTGTGTTTTGGATCTTCAGATCTGTGGACATTACCTGTATTGTGAAATATGTTGCCTTGATGCAACTGCTTTGCTGCTTTAAACTTCCATCAGGATTTGGGTCCATTCTTGAGTATTTCACTGTAAGAGCTTAAATTGGATAAAGCGGTATAAGCAATGGACAGATTACTATAAATACATCTGAGCCACACAAAGAACAATTGTCAGGAATGCGAGCATTGCTAGCATTATCTCATTATCATGCGGCTCGTGGTACGATCTGTTTTCACAGTTTGTTACCTTACTGAGGTGTTTCATCCATCCATACCCAGCTAACTTAAGTTAGCTGCAGGCGATCCCACGTGACCGTGGGTAAGAGCAAGCCGTCACGGAGCAGACAGAAACACACACACACGCACACACACACACGCACACACACACACCCTGGGGCAATTTTGAGCCACCAATTAATGCCATTTTTTGGGGGGGCTGTTGGAGGAAACCAGAGAAAAGCACTCACACATAGAGAGAATATTAATTCCACACAGAAAGGTCCCCCCGAAATCCAAACTGGGACACAAATGGACACCTTCTGACTGAGAGAGCGCTAACCCCTGGAAGAATTCAAATTGTGCGTTTTCCCTACTGTGGAGATTCACAAACCCTTGAATTAATCGCGAGATACTTAGAGCTAACCCCTCAGGGTTTGTGTTTCATTACAAACTCAGACCGGGTTTGTGAATTTGAATGCTCCTCTTGCAAAATCACTCGTGCAGTCCACCGTTTACCATAAATCCTACTCCTGCTACTGCTGGTGATGTCCATTGTTGAATACATGTGGTTTATTTTTTTTTCTTCATAATGTTTGTTTGTGTTTGTGTGTGCAGGTGAGCACCCTGCGGAGGGAAGTGTCCGACCTCGGGCAGGTCATGAGGCGAATGGTTCAGCTCATGGAGACTCTCATGCCACCAGTGCCGCATCCCACCGTAGTCTGCCCGACCCTCTGCTCCCCAGCACACCACGCCCACCTGCATCACCCCCCCTCCCCTCAGGCTCATACTGCCTCCGTCTGGACAGACACCCCCACCTCGCTGGCCTCCTGCCCTTTCACCAGTCCCCAGCAGCCTGGTGCCATGTGCCACGTGGACTCCCTCACCCTGAGACCCCAGAGCCTCCAGTTGAGGCACTTGGTTGCCCCCCAATCCACTTCCCCTCTTACTCTCAGTTCATCGGCCCTTCAGCTACCGCTGTCCTCCGTCCTCCCAGAGCCTCGCATGCCTTCATCGTCCCTCAGCTCGCCCGATTTCGCCCACTACAGAGACGGGGCGTCCAGCCCCTTCAGGTCAACAATACACAGTCCTTCACCTGACATGGGGGAGAACCCGGGGTGTTCCTCCTCCCATACTGCACTTGAAGGGCTCTTCTACAGCCCGACCAAGAGTTTGTAGCAGGCCTCAGTCAAAACCTCCCTGGAGTCTGGGGGACTTATCGGGTATGTGGTCGAATTAAACATGAGACAAATTCACTACGGTCCCTTACATCGCTGGAAGATGTTTACAGGGATGCCATGCAGGTTTGTTTTAAAGGCACGTGTTTAAAAATCCAGTTGCATGAAAACGAGAACAGAGTGTAGGTGTGTTAGCTCTACAGTATAGAAACTTAGTGTTAGACCGTATGTAGAGGTTTGGGTCAGCTTTACGGTGGGTGGGGCTCTCTGAGTACCCCTTCCCCCTCCACATTGAGGCTCCATCAGTGAGCGGGACAGTGCCATAATAAAGGACAAGACGGATGCATTGGAGGAGGGGGAGAGTTGCTTTTGTGCTCTGTTTTTTTTTTCTTCTCTTATTCCTCTTCTTTGCTCCTTACTGGACATGGTTTGAGGCAGGCTGTGTTGGCTGGGAAAACAGAGGAAGAGAAAGCCTCGTGAGTACTGGGTTAAGAGACAATTAAGAGTGGTGGTGGTGGTGGGTTGGGGTGGGGGGGGGGGGGGGGTTTCCTCCCACAACCTCCTGTCTCTGCCACCCCCTCTCCATTTAACTCTACTTTGAGTGCTCACTCAACCCATGTGAGATGCTCTGGATTTCATGGAACTGTGACTGGTTGGACTGGGAGCACAGGATTGTGTGAGGAGAGAGCTGGGATGCATTGTGCTCTTTGACGCTGGCCCTCGGGGACGTGGGGGGAACGTGGGGGGGGTGGAGGAAGGTGGTTATGGAGGCAGTGGGGGTGGTGGGGGTATGTTGTGCCTTGGGCAAAACGGTCCCTGCTGTCGCCTGTCACACACAGGGACTCTTTCTCCCTCCCTGGTTCTCTTTTCCAGTGTTCCTCTCTATCCACCACCTCATTCTCTCTCTCTCTCACTCACTCTGCATGCCTTTCCGAGCCTTTTGAGTAGTGCCTGTAGACACACATTAACATGCTGCATGTCACCTTGTGGAAATCCAGCTTGCCATTTATCTATCTATTTAAAGGAAACACAGTTCAATCTTTTAATAACTGGATATGGCATTTACCGATGCGTATTTATTGGATGTAGGTTCAGTTTTAACAACTTCATTATTTTAGGGAACGAGGTACGTGACGTGGCCCGGAGCAAATACTACCAATACTAAATTGGTTCACGATCCACAACGGAGGCTGTTTCCCTGATTCACCCAGGGCTACCGGCGCCAAGATCCATTTTCTCAGCTTGCGAGAGCGGAGGCAATATTCCCACCCGAAAGCACAATAAGGAAATAAAGACACTTTTATATTTCTATGAATGTAACAATACTAAAGATGTATTTTTTTACCTCAAACAATGCAAGAGTGCGGGGCGGCAGTGAGGAGTGCTGCTGTGGCGAGGCGGCGGGTCACAGCCGTTCACTGGTATCCGCCGATGCAATCTTAAACCAGGAAAAAGGTCATAACTCTTTGTCCCAACAGATCTACTTGTTCTCTTTTGAATTCATGTAGGTTGGACTCTGCTTCTCTGCAAATGGAATGTACTGTAATCAAACTTCTTCTTTCCTTTAACATTTTGATATTTATTAGATACAAAAGAATGGAGAAAAAAATGTTATGCTAATAAACAACAGATTCAACTGTTACTTGTTGGCTTTTGTATATTTATTTTTGTTCCGTGTTTGTGAGTGTTACCCTGATTCAATTATACTCAATTACAAGTTGAGGTTTTTAAAACCTGTCCAAAGTTTTAGTTACCATTTCACCTGACTGATTACATTACCAAACTTTTGACAAGAAATATATCATATAATACTAAAGTCATTTGTTTTGGAAATACATTTAAACAAAGCTGAATGTTTTTTCTGTTGAAAAAAAAGAAATTGCCTTAAGAAAAGTTTGTATTTTCATTTAAATTGAGTGTTCTGAGCAGTTTGTTGATTTTAAAAAGCAGTTTGCCAAGGAGTAATTTTACAAACGTATGATTGACTTTGCGATTCTAAAATGTCATTTGTCTAAAAAGAAAACAAGACTTACGTCCAGTAATGTGAACATTTTTAAACCTTTCCTTCCGCCACTGCTTATTTGATGCCAACACATGCAGGACATCTATGATTTCACATTAAGCAATGGTAAATTAACATCATAGAGCGGATTGTGAACAACTAAATGTCCTCAGGCATTCAGGTTGATGAAATAAAAATAACATTAAATTATGATTTACGGATAAACTGTTTGGATAGGATCAGAAAAACATCCAATTTTGAGCTGAATTTGACAGAAATGTAAGTTTGTGTAATACAAAATGTATTTTTATTCCATAAATTGTGCGTAAAAAGCACAAACGTCATGTTTCCGTGACAGCGTGCCTGAGGCAACCTCACATCGGTGCCATTGATTTACAGCTGATGTGATGCCGACTTTTCCTCCTGGACTCGAATGTCAGGTCTCTTTCATGCAACACAACTGTTGCTCGCACGGGTTTACAATAGTATTGTGTATTTGTTTTGTGCACCTGTGTGTGTGTGTGTGTGTGTGTGTGTGTGTGTGTGTGTGTGTGTGTGTGTGTGTGTGTGTGTGTGTGTGTGTGTGTGAGTGTGTGTGTGTGTGTGTGTGTGTGTGTGTGTGTGTCTCCTGTGTGTGTGTGTGTCTCCTGTGTGTGGGCAGCAGCCGCGGTTCATCTGAGGTGAAAGAGCGTTTAACCTGTCACGTCTTACCGGCGCTGCAGGCGGGAGGTGAAAACTGAATTCGCACGCATGCTGGGGACGAGGCCGACTCACCTGTCAAAGGTCCAGCTGCTCTCACCTGGTCGAGATGCAGTGTGTGTGTGTGTGTTTCTCTGTGTGTCCCGGATCGGGGAAACGCTGGATGTTTTCTTGCTCAGACGGAGATGAGTTGAGGCACCGGCGCAGCCGTTGTCGAGGTGTGTAAGTGTCAACATCAACATAAACACTGCCATCAAAAGCTTTTCAAAGGAGGCGGATGAAGACGCGCGATCAGAGGACTCTGCATTCGGAGCCATTCCTCTGTGTTTTGGTGTTGCTGCAGGTGGACACAACAGTGTTTGCACTGGGAACGATTATTTGTGTGTTTAGAAGCACCTCCAGCACATCTGTGGGAATGCTGTCATTTCGCCTGAGGTCTTGAAGACCCATTCATATTTAATGGGGTACAGACAATCCCATCCACACTGTTTATGCATCGTTTTATCCACCTGCTCGCAAGCTCATCTTTTATTCACTACTTTCACACTTTATCTGCCATTACCCAACTGAGGCCCATCTGCTTCATGCCTCGCTTCCTTCCTTTCTTCTTCAGGTCCTTTCTCGTATGATTTTCATTGGAAATTGGTTTTAATCTGGAGGAATGACAGAACATGGAAAAGCTCATCAAGAGGACTCATCACAGGGAATCATTGATTAAAAAAAGGGGGGTTGTTTGTCACCTGGATGATCTTTTTTTTTCTTTTTTTTAAACTTAACATGCATTTATCTGTTTACTTTAACTTTAACTTTATTATTGATTCCACTACTCTGGGTCTGTGTATGTTTTTAATTCACTCGATTCACATTGTTTGATGACGGCCATGCCCCGAATACAGAAGCTCTTTCCTCTGGAACACACACTTATACTTGTACAGCACTACTTGTGGGGCCCACTCTTTGACATAATGCATTCCTAAGGCCCTTAATCTAACATTAACCATTAAAACGGAACAAGAGCCTACCCCAAACCCTGACCCTCAACTTTAACTAATTATGTAGAGTGCTTTCAGATTTCAACCCTGAAGGGGCCCCACACAGACACACACACACAAACACACACACACACACACAAACCCTTGATAGCTTCATTGGTCGTCCAAATGGATGTAATACATTCCGTCAAGCTTTGACCTATTCCTAACCTTAATAGATTGGACCCCACAAGTGTAGTATGTTCCCTATTTCCAGGCCCAACAAAGAGAGACATACAAGACCACATACACACACTAACACAACCACACACACACACTAACACAACCACACTCACACACTAACACTAACACACTTCCATTCAAATGAGCACTTCATCCCGGTGAAAAGAGCCTCTCCACTCGTCTTTCGTCCCAGATTTTTCAGCACTAAAAAAAAAATTAATACATAAAGTTCTGTGCAGAAAAGTAACAACTTGTCTCTCTATCTATTGCTGTTCTTTCATCTCGGGAGCAGACATAATGGAAATATGGCATAATCAGCCAGCCCAGCCATGATGTCGTCATTCTATTCAAGTCCAGGCTGAGTGCAGACCCAAGGAAGCACCGTGTTTCTGGTTGGACTTATTCAATTTTGTTTGGTTTGGGATTAACGCTCGTGCCCATCATTACAAGCCTGAATAACACACACACACACACACACACACACACACACACACACACACACACACACACACACACACACACACACACACACACACACACACACACACAGAGGGAGAGAGAGAGAGAGAGAGAGAGAGAGAGAGAGAGAGAGAGAGAGAGAGAGAGAGAGAGAGAAACTAGAGCAGCTCTTCACACAAGGGCTTTGTATGAATCTGTTTCACTCAGCCAGAGACGAGACGCTGCCGTTGCGCAGTCAAACACTTATATTTGCATTGGATGTACAGTGGGAAAAGACGATGGAGTGCTCGTGGGGCGTGTTGTGTTTGTGATGAATGAATCTGAGCTTCTCCCCTGGGTGCTATAGTACAGTACTGGGGAGGGAGAGTTGACAGAATAATGTGGAGATTAATGGTGGCGTCTTTTCTTTAGAGGTGTTGGGTCCAGCTACGATTGTCAACAGAGGACGAAACTGAAACATCTGCAATATTACCTCTTTTACTGCCAGCAAGCCATCTGGGTATTTTTAAGCAGGAGATAGGAGGAGATCATCATTTTGAAGAGCTCAGAGTAAATAGATGTCTCCTGATGTGATGAGTCCCCGTTGAATTGAACATCAGTTCACGATAAAAGAAAGAAAGCTACCTTTCTGTCTGTGCACACCTGGCAGCATTTTGTCCTTAAAAACACTTTCTTTTCTTAAGAAAAAGAAAAAAACAAAATACTTTATGTCTGGTAAACAACCTTAAATGATGATGTTCTTTCCAGTGGAGGAATGATTTTCTTTCTGGGATAACAAGCTAAATGAGTTACATTTCATATAGACACGGTGGTCTACCGGTTTTATTTTGAGGTAAAGCATGCAGATGTTATTTTATAACCTGAGATTCTAGCCAACACATGTTGGGAATGACACTATATACCATTGTGTGTTTCTTATCTCTGAGCTCCCACTGGCTTTCTGGGCTTTTGTTTTGCACTTTAATTTCAATTAAAAGATTATTCAACAAAGCACAATCTTTTATTGTGGCTTTGTGCACATATTTGAAGATCCCAACACATTTCCGAATTATTTAATTCATCCTTTCTTTCTTCTAAGGGCACACAGTAGTGTTGTGGGGGAGCTGGAGCCTTTCTCAACTCACCGTGGCACCTCGTGTCAACACACGCAGACACTTTAGAGCAGAGGGCAAAAAAACATATTTCAGCTCAGGGACCACTTACGCTCCACTTACAAGTTAGACGTGATCAGTGAGAATAAAACCATGCGCCCCTAAAAAAGCAGACAACTCCTAAAAGAGCACTTTTCACAAAATTAATCACAGGCAACATGGAACTTCCCCGAGAACAAAACTCTTGTGTTTGACACCGCTGGTTGGAGTCACTCATAGACTGAGCGAACATGTCGTTGAATTGCAGGAGGAAACTGAAGAACATGCAAACCTGCTGGGAAATGTTCCTGCCAGCCACGGCACCACAATATCACCCTGGAGAAGATCAAACCCCATCATTTGCGGCTAATGTTGTAACACATGTCATGCTGAACCAAAACAAATAGATGAAAAAGTGATTAGATTTATTTTTTAAATAGATTCAAGTTCACGCTAACAAATTATTGACTTTCTCAACATTCTATGTGTATGATTCTACAGCTCTTAGATGGAAAATGTAATTATTTTTGTCATTTGTGACGATCACAATTTTTACCTTAAGAATGAAGAACTGATTCATGGACACGTTGTCTTTTTAATAACGTGGGTGCCGATGAGAGCTCAGGCTTGTATACAGCTGCTGGGGGCAAATTGTTCATTTTCAAGCCTAATAAACACTCTCTAGGTATTTGAAGAAGTAGTACTCAGACAAAACTTCAGAATTACTGGGGTATGAAGTGTTTGTGTCACTGGGAATTTTTCCAAATGAGACGTTTCAAACCTGTTTTTGTCTTTGACCTTAATTGCTGCTGCAAGACAAGTTTTCTCACATTTTAATGCAGTTAATCTTCGCCGTGTGTCAGCACAGCTCCTGAGGCCCATCCACACAGACCTAATTGCACATTACGAATCACTGGAAACACCAGCGTCTGAGTGAAGAAGACCCAGGGCTCTTCGAGGCTCGCACAGTAAGTACAGCCAACCTCCATTCTGGGTGAAATAGCCCCATGGATCTTCATAAAGAGACAACAGCTCATCCGCCACGTATCCATTTGAGTCACTCAGGCTCAGGGACGTGTGTGCATGTCTGTGGTCCGGCTATTGCTCATGTGTGGGGATATAAATCTGTTGACACAGCCAGGTAGTGGGCATCTGTTTTCCTTTAGGAGACAGAATACAAGACCCCACGATGTAAACTCTTCAATTATAAGATATGACATGATGTTACCTGAGGTTAAGGTGAGGATCAATGTCAGTGTAGCACCAGTCAAGTTTAATTGTGATCGATGTGACATTCAACAATGTAATATTTCCGGACACTACGTATTTGAAATACAACTATATATGCATGTGGGTAATGAGGAGGAGGAGTGACGGGCCTTGCATCCATCAGCCTTTGATCCTGGTGCATTCACATCACTCTCACCTCGGTGTGTAGAAGAAATGGAGGATGCTGCTGAGAGTATGAACAAAAGGGAGGATACGGCAGACGGAAGGTCGCAGACAGCGTCAAAAGAAGGAGGACAGCTTCAGGACTGGAGGGAGTGAATCCATTATGTGAGTCTCGGGACCCTTTCAAACAGACATCAGGTAATTGCTGTAAAATGAGCTTCGGAAGATTGAAATTTGCTAAAGTAGTAAGAAAAAACAAACAAAAAACTAAAAAAACATAACTGTGGCAATTCCTAAATGGTTAAATAGTCTACAAACAGCTCCTATACATGCCAGTTTCTGAAGGAAAGATGCTGTGATGCCTCTTATATAGGCTTACACTATATTTGTAATATTTTATTATAGAAATCATAAACAGCATTTTTTTAATCTCAGGGCTGTCACTTGTTTATTTTGTACTAACTCCCTTTGATAAAACATGTCTAAAGGATGTTTTACAACATAGTGCTGGTTTCATATTCTGGCTTTTTCCTCGCCAATCTCCCATACAGGTCAACCCCATGGGGTGCAATTAAACTTCAAATTCATACATTAACAGTTGCAAACTGCAGTTGTGGTTAATTATTGGCTTTTCTTCAACTTTCTTCTCCGAGGCTGGATTTGCTTGGGTGGTCAGTCTTGCATTAAGCAGCAGTTGTTTGAAATCGACACCAAATTCAAATTTTTTTCCTTCACAGTGGAATGATTTATTTCAAATACTTTGGAAATCCCTTTCAATCGCTTGCCAGACACATAAACCTTTTACAGCCTCTTATCCTTGAGGCTTTGGAAAGCTCCTCAGATCTTGGTATGATGACACCAATACTAAAAAGGGAAAACAAAGAGAAGAGCAGGCTGTAAATGTCAGAAGTTTAAACACGACAGGTGCAGCACGTCGTTCCCCGATGGGCTCCTGATCATTGGTAGTTAACCTCGTGCTCCTGATACAAAATTTATGGGTTTGAATTGCTTTACAGGGCAGACTTGCAGAGTCTCACTCAAAAGGAGTATTACGGTTTGACAATTACAGTTAATACACCTCTGTCAGGTAGTTTTTAAGGAATATTACCAGTCAAATAAAGTTATGCTTGGACATAAAATCTAGCCTTAAAAAATGATGTAGTTGCTCAAGTAATTTGATTCTGCATTTAGCTCTTGTTTTTTTTTATTTTGTTTTGTTTTTTTCCCCAGTTCCATAAACCAAAACGTCAAAGAAAACCACGATGAAACATTTTCTGGGATTGAAAGCTGCTCATCATTGCTTCTATTTGTTGGTGAGAGTTAGTGTAAACTGGAATCGTTTGGCAAATCTGGGGTCAGAGAGGGTATTAATGAAAAATAAACTGGAAACCACTGCAATGTACTGCATGAGCACTTTCACCAGCCTTTTAATTCTGTTACTTCCACTCATTCACACCCTGATGGTGAACGTTGACATGCAAGATGCCAATGGCAGCAACTTGGGTTTCATTGTTGACACCGAGAAAGTGCAAAATGCATACTTGCACCAACGACTTTGGGAGTTTGGGAGTGTAAGACAGCAGCTGATCCACCTATTGGTCAAATTATTTAGCTTGTAGATGTTTAGATGACAAACAATATACTATATGAAGGTCTGAGAAACAGACCTTTACTTTTACACTCTCAATTGATCTGTGACCTCTGGCCATCGTCAGAAGACTCACAGTAGCAAAAGGTTGATCTTCGTTGACAACAACTCAGCCACCCTGAGTTACATAACTGAGGAAGACTAACCAACAAGCGGCTGTTTGGTGCATCCCTCCAAGCTACAGACATGCCATATGACTGATTTCTATTGAAAAGGTGCTGTGTACTTGACTGGGCTAAGTGCACTGTTACTAAAGAAGAACATTGCTGTGTGACTGAGTATAGTCACTTGATTAGCACTCACTGACGTGGGGGGGGGGGGGGTTGCTGGGGAGCAGCGCAGGGTCTTTTATGCCTTCCAGTATCTACCCAAACCCTAGAGTGCACGCCTTAAGTAACATCTTCACTTCGAACCTACTGGGCTGTGAGTACACATGACCTCACTGTCTAGAAGTTAACCCTGAGGTTGACTGTTGTTGACAGCATCCAGTTTTCTCAGTCACGTGGACATCAGGCTTCCTGTCATTGTAATCATGTCAGCTCACAATACTGTAACTAGTTTATATGGGAGCGCCTTATGTCTGGGTGTGAGGAGCATCCATGTGAGGCAAAGTGAGGAGTTTCAGCTTTCACAGAGATTGTATAGGCTGATGACTCCCCCTGCTGTCCAGAGCTGGCATGCTTCTTTCCCTTTTATTTTTCCTCTTTTCTTTTCCAATTTACGTTAACCCAGCGATTAAAAAAAAAAAGTGTCACAAAAGAGTAGAACATTTTAAGACCACAGTTTAGAGAATGTGTTAAATAATTTATTCAGGTTAACAGTGACTGAGGTCAGCTGCTTTCAACGTGTCTGTCTGCTATTTATGAAAAGTGCATGATAAGTCACACATGAAAACCTTCAATGAACTGAACATTAAGACTTTTCTGAACGGACTTACAATATATTAATAAACAATATAAGCTATAATCCTAAAATATCATGATGTTTGTTTAAATGCGCAATCCTTAAAACAGGAACAAAAACTCAAGAGTGGCAATATAAACATATATATACTGGGTACACATACAGTATGTTCTGTATAAGAGCTGCAAATTATAGTAATAGTGGTTCCTATTCTCATCCCACAGTCGAATTCAAGTCCAGGCTCGGAGGAATTTCTGTGTGCATGTTCTCTCTGCACATATGCGGGATTTCTCCAGGTACTCCAGTTACTTCCCACAATCCTAAAGCGTGCAGTCAAGGTTAATTGTTGACTATAAATTGCCCGCAGGTGTGAATGGTACAGTCTTCTCTTTGGGACGACGGGATCAGCTCCCATCTGACGACCAGCAACTGCTGTTTGGATCGCACTGTATAGAAGATTTATCACATTTTTGTATACGGTGTATTTCTGTGCCACTGTGATTTGTACATTAGCGCTCAGTCGGTGAGATGATTCATATCTCACATATTTCCAGGTCCCTTTGGGTTTAATGGCTCAGGTTCCTTTAGGAACCACCAGCTGCTCAAAGTGCCACTGCTGTCTGGGGTGATGCGAGCACTGGCGCAGGAAGAGGCCTCCTGTGCTGGTGTGGATGTCGCCCTGTCGTGTGTTGCTCTGCCGGAGAACTCCTTCCTTGACAGCCTCCAGACATAACTGGGACTGCTGGTGAACCAGCTGGCCGCTCAGCTGAATTTCAGAAAACACAGTGAGTTAGCCAGGTGCCCGACATACAGCACACAGTTGATATAGTACCGGGAGAAAGTTTGACTCTCTGCCTTGCCTTCACAAACTTCCACTGGAGTCTGCTGGGGGTTGGTCGGTGGGTGGGACATGGCGAGAGGACCAGCCTGTCTCCCGTGACATCCAAGCACAGAGCACCCATCGGACCCCATCGCACTTCCCCATCAGAGTTCAGATCACAGTGCTGCAAAAACAAGAAAGACTATCTTCGCTTCTGGGCGCCACCTTTCTCTTTTGGACATAATCCACCAATTGGTTGCAGCTCTTACCTGGCTGCCCGTCCCAGTGCACGGGGCCGTAGTCATGGCTCCACCCTCCGGTCCACGGGAGGAGTCTGCACAGCTGCCAGTGCCGACACTGTACAGCTACCAGGAGACACATCAGTGAGTGAGTGAGTGAGTGAGTGAGTGAGTGAGTGAGTGAGTGAGTGAGTCCCACCTCGCCCGACAGCGCAGGCCTGTCCTGTGGGATGTAGAGCTGTGGATACACTGTTGTAAGGAACCAGTGGAAGTTTCTGCAGCCCAGGTTCCTCTTCAGTCGCAGACGCTCAGTGATGTTGGGATTTTCAAACTGTGCAAGCAAAAAAAAACAAAACAACACTTTGCACTGTGTAACTGCACACTCTATCGTTCTATCCTGTTGGCATGCACACAACATACACACATACATACCTGCCTGATGAAATGAGCGAGCGTGTCTCTCCGGTAGAAGATCTTCCGGTAAGCATCCATCCAGGTGTCAGCAATGCGAACTTTGTTCCTCTCCAGCAGGTCCTGGTCTGGGAAGCGATATGGCAGGTGGTGGCGGTTGAGGTGGGCCACCCGAGAGCAAGGGACCACCTCCATCGAGCCCCCGCAAGACCATACCTAGTAACAATATGAACTGGTAATGGTACTTCCAGTGCTCAAGACTGTTTTTGTTTCTTTCATTTCGTTCTCTGTTGGTTTCTTGTGTTTTCTCATTGTGAACTCATTAATGAGGTGAGACATTCCCAGAGACCACCGTTTGTAGGATCGGGATCTTGTATTGTATTTTAAAACGGTAACTTTTTGGAACACCTGAATCACAAGAGTCAGAAAAGCTACGATGGCATGTTACCACTCTGTCCCCCATCGAGGTGAATGCGGGAGGATTTAGCGGAAAGGATCGACTCAAAAGACGTTTTACTTTACCCTGATTGATAGCTCAACTTGCTCGGCACCCCACAACAGCATTCCTGGATCATAGGCTCCCACGCTTTGGAAGAAGTGTCTGTCAATGGCTAAAACTTCCCCTCCTAAAGCCGGGCTCCTGTTGCACAGAGAGCTACTTTTGAGAACAAAGCCGGGGATATGATGATGTGTTACAATGGGCCACATATGGAGCTACTGTTCACTCACTGCACAGGTTGGACATTCATTTCTGGTTCCTTTTCTTGCAACTGTGGGTTTGATTCCCAGTGGAAGTCGAGCCTCCAGTCAAACGTTCCCTTGACTGGCCACTGGGTGGCATTGTACTGGAAGGTCTGCCAGTCTATCTCGTCCATGATGGGAGACACCACCCTGGTCCTGCACAGACAACACATTCATCACGTACTGCTCAAGTTTGTCTTAGTTCATTGGCATAAAAAGTGACGACAACCACTCAAGCTGATGCATGTGCATGTCTACTATGCATCTAGACAAAAGACAAAAAAAAAATCTGAACAATCACGTGGTCGTTGATGTTTTCATCAAGTTGCAGTAATTGTGTTAACTCCCAAATTACTGCTCCACTTTGTGTTTATATCTAATGACGTTTTTAAGTCATACTGGGTGAACTAGACATAAATAAATTGCAACTTCACTGATGATATGATGAGCTGACAGCAAATACAGTAATACTTGGCTGATATACGGCGGTTGTGCCTGCAGTAGGTGTTGATTCTCATCCTGCTTTAAACATCAAAATTCAGAAGAGGCTTTGATGATTTTTTTATTTATTTATCTGAAAATTAAATTATAGGGAGCTTCTGCCAAACAGTAAAACTTTGGTCATGGCTGACTGATTAACTGACTGAGTGAGTGATTGACTGACTGACTGCTCATCGGGTGAATTTGACAGTCCAGGTTTGAGATCATCTCCTGTGCTCAGTGTTGAGGACAAATAAAGACTTCATATCTGCATCTTGTTTCACTTGTAAGTTCAAAAGCTCGGACAGTGTTGCACGCAAGTTCACAAATGTGCAGCGCAGCCTTGTGTCTGCTATTTGAAACATTTCTCCCAAGTAGTCAGAGTGTGATGTGATGCTCTGGGGAAAACAGAACACAGAGATTAAACGGAGAACAGAGAGAGCAAGAAATGGGAGAAGGGTCAAACATGTGGCCGAGAGAGTTGAATGGTTGCAGACTCCCGGTCTGAGAGTTCAGTCTAATTAACTAGTCTGATTAGAGCCACGCTGCAGGCAGTCTGAGACAGACGACTGCAGCCAAATCACACACAGCATAAGCACCCACTGATTTACTAATGTGTAAGGACAACTGATAACACCCCACCACCAACACCCCCACACCCACCCACCCACATTCTCACTCCTCACAAGTGGGTCTGTCGATTAGCAGAACACAAAAGAGAAAGAGGAATTTGAGCAGAGCTCATCATTTGTATTCTCCTAAATCTTGAAGTTAATCATTCTTCATTATGTCAACATGGAAAACTCTGACAAGAGAGTGTAAAACACAGTTTAGATCGTGACAAAAACTGGCAGATAGTTTTAGACGAATTAAAATGAATGAACAGGGTTGGGTTTTTTTTTTTTTTTTTTTTTTGAAACAATGTTTTTTGGGTAGTTTTTTTTTTTTTTTTTTAAAGAATGCCTGAATATGTGCTTTCTGAATGTGCAGTTACCTACCTATCCTGGGCAACTCTCTCCAGCAGTGGCTCCAGCCAACCTCTCTGGCACTCGCAGTGTGAGTCCATGAAGACCAGCACCTCTCCGACTGCCCTGGCAGCCCCCAGGGTGCGGCACCCTGCAACACCCAGACGCTTCTTGCTGCGGATCAAATGCACACCGTCCAGGTGAGACACATACTCGCCCAGCACAGTCTTCAGGTGACCTGTGGGAAAAGCGCAAAGACCAGGAAGGAAACGAGGGTCAGCATGGATGGATGGATGGATGGATGGATGGATGGATGGATGGATGGATGGATGGATGCTTACCATGCTGGCTCAGGTCGTCCACCAGCAGGACCTCCTGCAGATGCTGACTCGGTGCCGTGTCGAGCACGCTGTGCACAGTGCGCAGCAGAGTGGACCAAGCCTCATCGTGGAAACAGATGACGACACTGGCAGATGGCAGAGACTCGCTGTACTGCTCTCCGAAACACCTGCTTGGTCATCATATTGTGCATAGAGTCAGAAATGTAACCCATAAACAAAAACAAAAACATTCTATCTTGACTTGAATGAGTATCAGGCAACTTTTGGTATTATCTGCTTTATTCTCTGGTTTTGGCCACTGGACACTCACTCAGGATTACGCGCGTCTGGCAGCTTGCGATGGAGAGAAATCTTCTCACTGACCATCTCGTTAAATCCGTATCTCTGCACCGCAGCCAGCTCCATGTCCCTCTCCACAGCCTCCAGCTGGAGTTGCACAGCTCTGCCCATCTCACCGTGCGTCGACGGTCCTGGCGCAGTGGTGTCCCTGTTCGCTCCTGGCAGCAATAATTTGTAACTCCTCTTCTTCTGTGGCGGGATCCTGGTGCCCTGGATCGACTGCACAAACAACAGCTCGTCTTCTTGCAGGGATTCAATTGGAGCTGAATCGACGCCAAGTTCCAGAGCGGGGTCCCGGGACTCCACGATGACCTCCAGGTCCGGTGGACTCTGGAGCCGCTGGAGGGGCCGCCGGGGGGATCCGGGGTTCCCCTGCCCCTGGCCAAGATCCCGATCCTGATTTAAGAGATCCGAAAGCGTCAGTGTGACCAGGACGAAGGTGATGAGCAGCAACCAAAGACAGAGCATCCTTCTCCGGACATGTTTCGTTCTGCATCGCCTCATGCTGAACCACATTGAGGAGTAAATGTCTCGACTTTTCTGGAGTTTCTCTTTAGCTTTGGCCGCATTTCACTAAGGAGAGCAACATAGGTGAGAAATCATTATTCCACACGAGCTCAGCAGACTACTCAATAACAGAGTGGTACCCATGAAGCATTGAACCTGGGACAAGAGGAAAGAGACAAGACAGGTTGAGCGCACAAAAAAAACCCGCGCCTGGTGGAGGTGCGCTGTGCTCACTGCCGCACACTGTGCGCCTCATCCAGACGGAGCCGCGGTCCTAGTGCCGGCGCACACTGACAGTCGCGTTTAAGTACTGAAAAATGCACCTGTTTCACTCTCCTCCTGCTGCAAAGCAAGCCTTGGTCCACGGCAATTCAAATATCTAAAACAAATGACGCACAGTTGATCGGTCATGGACAGACTTGTTTTAGTGCTTTGAACAATGAGTCCATTCGTCTTATTCAAAAATACAAAGAATGCAAAGTTCATAAGTTCATCTTATTGGAAGAATGCGAGAGTTTGCGTGTGTTTTTGTTTTATTAGATTTATTTTTTCCTCTCCGTCTTGTGCGGTATGTGTCGCGTCTTCCAGATGCGTCACACTTCAAAGCTGGCGCACCGGCTCCGTCCAGCTGGCCGCCGGCCCCCGGTCCCGGTCCCATGACCGGCTGGCTGCGGGGGAAGCGGCCGGGGCGGTCGCAGCTCCGCTCTCTGCGGCTCTCTGAGGAGATCTTGGCAGACGCGGCAGCTGTTTTTCACCAAAACTAGAGAAGAGGAAGAAGAAGAAAAAAAGGAAAAACAAGGGGCGTATATGCCTTCGCTCGTTTATTTCGTGCCTTTTTATTTCCTAATTAGAAATTAATTCTTTCTTTTTTTTTATCAAAATATTTTCTCACTACATCTCTCTGCAAATGAAGAACCGAGCTCGAAGTGCAAACTGGCACCATGGAAAGTAGGAGAAATAAGCAAACAACACACAAGTTCCTTTTCCACGTGGCACGGAGTTGATGTATTCTTTATGATGACAGAAAGACTAAACTGTGCCCTGTTTGTAATACCACATCAAAAGAATTAAAGCTACTTCTTGTTTCTGACAAGAGTTTTGGAAGAAAAAAAAAGTAATAAAGTTGGCAGAGGAGTGTGTGTGGAGGTTTTGACTCCAGTGGGGCCAACCTGCAGCAGCAGCCAGCTCAGTGTCTCGGTGGAAGCTGGTCTGTCAGGGACGTTCTGTGAAATTACAAAGACTTTGGCAGATATTTGTTCGACCACCAACCACAGCAGCACCGGTGTATTAACCCAACGTCTCCCTCGTTCTCAAGCTTCACAAATGACACTTTAAAACAAAACAAAAATTGGAATCAGGCTTGAGAGGACTAAACACATGACTAACCTGGGTATGCAAATACTTTGGTTTCAATAGAGGATGGGGTCTGTTTCAGAAGGTCTTTGTAAGAGTGTACTCATACCTTTCTCTTCCCACTTTCTTCCGCCTCTCGAACACGTGGTAAAGTTTCCATCACCCCGAAGCTATTTGTATTAACAGTCTCTTCTTCATCTTTAAAGTCTCACCTTAAATGAACTTTCATCCAATGGACGGGTGAACATATGATGTAGATTATTGTTGCAGGTTTTTTCTTGAGCAGTTGCGGATTTGTTTCCCAAAAGTCATATGCAGACAGATCGCCAGCCTTACCCACACAAATGTGTTTTCAGGTTTCTGGGTGAGATTTTTTTCTTCTTCTTTATAGATGTGTCATACTTTGACTCTGACTTTTTAGTCAACAGGACTCTTATTCTCAACATGTTGCCAATTATGTTTTACTTCAAACAAATAAACCTCAGGAATGCCCTTTTTCAAACAAACTTTTTTTTATTATTATTATTATTTGAACTCAAACCAAGTCAGAAACCTTAAAAGCTCCTCAAGTGTACTCTTGAGTGTTGAGAGACTGTGGTTCAAGAGGCAACTGGTGGAGCCAGAGAGACTTTTTCTTATTCCAGGTGTGGCTTTTGTGTTTTTCCCAGCTCTTCTAAGTTTATGTAAGTAAACTAATGACAGAAGAAAAAAAATGTGATCCCATATACAAATTCAAAGGAGCTCTAGTTACAGAGACCACATATGCTTGCTTATTGTTTCTTTTAAAATGAAATTAAAGATTTAAACAGTTAAAGACATTAACTGTCTTAGTTAAAGATTGACTTAGTTAAGGGATTAAAATGACCATATTAGAATAGCAGAGAGGGATTGTGGAGCAGTAAATCAATCATCACACAAGGGGAGACTTTTCTATTTTGCATTTTCATTCTACAAACATCTTAAAATAACACGCATCCAATACACATGCAGCTTCTGGATTTCTCTGAAGCGGCTGACTGTGGTTCAGGAGGTAACCGCTGCCATGCAGAGCTTCATCTTATGGATTTTATTTGTTTTGTTTTACAAATGTCCCCTTGATGTAAGTTAAGATTACGACAACACAAAAGTATTGGCCTTGAGGATGGGGCTGTGGTGTGGTGGTTAATTGATTTGAATGTGAGAAGAGAAGTGGGAGCAAAACTTCAGTCCCGTTTTAGCTTGTTGCTTTTCTGTTTTGCCTGTTAGATTCTTGTGCTTTGTTACATGTCCCGATTCTCATGTGGCTTCAGTGTTTATCTATAATGTCTGAATCAGTGACTGTCACACTAAATGAGTTCAATCCCCATCTAACTGTTGCTTTCTTAAACAAATAGGAGAAAGCACAATAACAGACATCAAGAGATCTGAAAATCATGTCAGGATGTGTGAATGGTGGCAGGAGTTCAGTAAATTGAGGTATAGTCTTTGTTGTTTTGTCCCAATATAAATCAGCCATCTGGCCGACGGCGATGTGATGGTTTGTCGCTCTTGCATCACGAAAAGTGGATTTCTGGTTCAGTTTCGGGATTGTCAGCCTTCCTGTGGGGAGTTTGCGGATTCTCTTGTACTTGTATCAAGGTTTGATTCCCTATTGATGCTTCAGTTTGTGCACAGTCCAGAGACACTCGTGTTTGATGAAGTCAAATCTCTGAATCGACTGTTTTGAGTGTGATTGTCTGGATTCGTGAGGGTCTTTGGTCCAACGTCAGCTGGGATTGACTTCAACCTAAATATGTTAAGCAGACATAGAAGATGGATGGATATTTATTGGCATTTACTCCAGAGCACATTTATTTTATTCTATTACAGATATCCTGAAACATTATTTATGATTGACTGTAGAGCTTGTCCTTTAGCAGTGCTTAGCCACGGTATATAAGTTGCCAAAACAAGAAGATTAAGTCACATTCATTATGTTTTGTATGAATATATAACTGAGTTATTTACAACAAGTATCAGTGCACATGATACATATTTCCCCCAATACTCTCCAAATACATAGAGCATAAAGTACAGGTTTCCATAGTCAGCGTAGGGCCAGTCCAAGTCCAACAACGTGTGCTTGACAGCTTCTGACATTATGTGCCTTAATATGAAATGGTTTATGAGCTAACGTTACAGAAGTGGCTGTCTGGCTCTGAATGAATGGGTGGGATTAGTTTTCCTTTTATTGACGAAGACACTGGCTTCCCCCCTGCTCAGGATGACAGGGCAGAGTGGCTCCTGGTGATTATGATTACAGTACACAAAGGAAGCAGAGGGACACCTGGAGAGGAGTACAAAGAGTGAAGGAGGGCAAGCAAAGAGCAAAATGAAGGTGTTAAAAAGGAGGGTGGAAATGAAAGAGAGGGACTAAAGAGCAGATCAGAGAGAGAGAGAGAGAGAGAGACAGAGAGAGAGAGAGAGAGAGAGAGAGAGAGAGAGAGAGAGAGAGAGAGAGCGAGAGAGAGAGAGAGAGAGAGAGAGAGAGCTAACCAACTCCTGACTATAATGTGCTACAGGGAATTTGTTTTTAAGCCTCGGGATTGAAAAGGAAAGAAAGTCTTCATGTATTTCCAGGACTGCACAGTGAACACTCCCATATGTTCCATCGTGAAGCCAAAACACACAGCGAACCAAGTTTCCACTGCAAGCAGTGAGCACATTTTCAGACTCATGCATAAACACCAAAAGATCTCTCTCCCTCTCCTTCTCTCTCTCTCTCTCTCACACACACACACACACACACACACACACACACACAGATACACGGACCGGTCCACATTCCCCGGAAGGTTCCTGCATTCCACCATGGGACTGGAAGCCAGAGCTGCAAATGAAAAGGCACGAGAAGTACACTCCCCTTCATACTCACACAAAAACACACTGCAGAGGAAGAGGAGCGAGAGCAGAAATGACTGCTGGCTGCCCAGTGCATTTCTGGCATGTTGCTCATTCATATTTCTTCATTTTACAAGCTGTGGTGTCTGGATCTATTTTTTTTTTTCCTTCTCGCCGAGTTGAAAAACAAAGCTGAGAGACGCACTGAGGGCGAGCGAGAGAAATATTGTCCTGATGACCACATGCATCCTGTATGTCTCTTTATCCAGCTTAGTGGGTCAGGCAGGTCACTGCAGGTCATCAGTTCATCCCAGCAAGACACACGTTCACACATTGGAGTTGACAATTACTCCCAAATGCATGTTTTTTTTAGGGGGGGAAGGGGAGGAAATATGATCGTCACATAGAAAGGCCAGTGAACATAACCCAGACTTGAACCAGAGGCAGTCTTGCTCCAGGCCAAAGTGCGATAACCGCTGCACCTGCATGCAGCCTTTCCTGATTATTACCAGCAATTACTTGGTCCATTAGTGGGATGATTACAGGCCCAAGCACGAAAACATCAAAGTATTTGTTGTTGTTTTTTTATGATACCCCCTAATCCGATATGCATTAGTGGACACAAACACTGACCTGATTCATTGATGTAAATAAATGTTTGCTCTGATTTGCTGGTGAACTTTGCCTCACTTCCATCTATGTGTTTTTAGTGACGTGCTGTCAAGACAACGTGAATTGAAGTTGTTTTTTTGTTGTTTTTTTTAATGAAGAAATCAAATTGAGCTTGGGTTTGAATTGGAATAGTCAGAAACATGAGCTGCGATGAGGTGCTGCCCTCTACTGGGTGTCTACTGACCTTCAATCAACTTTTCTTCAAATCAAATATGAGTCAGCGGATCTTCCGACTTTTAGACCAAAGCTTTCACTCACATCTCGTGCATTATATTAGGAAAAACCACATTTAGCCAATTTTAATGAAGATTTCAGTAATGGACGCTCAACACAGAATTTAATAGTTTATAAATCGTTTTTTCCCCCCACACATTCAAATGATCTGTAACATTACTCTGGATACAAGTTCATAATCAAACCAGAGAGCAAATTACTGCGCTTTTGACAGATATTATGACAGTTTTATTGAACAATTTGACCGTTGGAAACGATTCTGAGTGTTTCGTCTTGAGAACAAACTTTTTTTTAGGGAGTCCACCAATATCTCATCAAAAACGTCTGGGACTCGATCCATGGGTTCATGTTTAATATCTTTTTAAATACATCCTTATGTGTATCTTCACTTTCACTTACAGCCGAGTTAAAAAAAATAGGTAATAATACAAGGAAGGGACCAGTTTGCGTTTTCAAGAAGCCCTCAAGATAATTCCAAGATAAAGGAATTGGAATTTTGACCCAATTTCCAAACATCGACCTGTTTGATGAGGGATTATAATCTGTAATCGTGCAGACCCGGAGCCACATGTTTATAATTGTCACTGACATTACGAGTAATGCTGTAGCTATTTCTTGGTATGAATGTTTTGATGATTTGGGTTGTAAATAAGTGCATTGCTTGATCATGTAAAATATTTGGACTTAATCCGCAGCTGTTTAAATCTCTATTTTTCTGCGTTAGTGGACTGAGAAATGCGCAGAGATGCTTGATGACTCTTTGCCATAGTTTAAGCTTTTCTTGTGACGACGGAAGACTCACCAACATAATGACATCAATCACATGTTGGACTGTGTTGAAAGCGAACAACAGTCATACGCTTTCCTTCTGCTTTTCCAGGGCGCGTGCAGCTGTGGCGCAAAGTGCGCGCACGCAGCTCGGACCTGGCGTGGAGGGCGGTGTCTCACCATGACGCTGCAAAAGTTTAACTTTTAGCCTAAAGTCATGTGTTCATATGCCCTCAACTGACTTTTGAGATTTTAACGCGTTCACTTCAAACATATAAAACCTCTGAGAAGAATGAAAAAAAAAAAAACAATCAAAAAAACATCTTCATTATCTGATTCTGTAATAACATTACGTTTAACTCAATTTAATTATTTTGGTATGCGGTCAAACGGGCTGCTTCTTTTATTTAGATGGGGTTGACATTTTTCATTTTTTTTTGAAAAGACTCATCGCATCTGGTTTTATTTTAAGGAAAGTATGACACGGTCAGAAAGAGCTGAATATATCCATAACACGTTGGTGAAATCTTACTTAAGTGCTGTGCAAGAAAAATTTACAAATTATATTACATGTAGGCCGATCATATCAGCAATCAGCAATCCATAAACCCATGTCGCCATAGTACAATGAAAACGTTAATAACAAATATTAAGAAACATATAACGCAACATAATATTTAGGCTATAGTCGTTTAGCCGTTCAGCAGAATAAACCACATAATTACAATGAAATCATCAACAACTATTTTTGTTGAAAAGTGTAACTTTTAAAAAGAGGAATTGTGACAGTAAGGTGAGCATGCGCACATCACGACCTGTCCCCGCGCGTCTCTCGTGAGTTTCCTGCGCCCTGCACACTAATGGGCGGTGAGGTGCGTCTCATTAGGAAACATCACATGTTTTTGCGCTCGGCGGAGGAGGCAGATTAAATTCCCTGGGACGAGCAGGGAGGAGCAGAGGCAGAGCTGGACGAGGACGCAGTCGGACAAATCCATCAAAGCAGAGAGAGAGAGAAAGTCACCATCGGAGCTGAGAAAGTTTATTATTTCAGAGTCACTGGTATAGAAATGGAGGTCTTGCGGTGCGTCTTTCTCCTGGCGTGTGCCTGCCTCGTTTACCAAGCTGATGGACGCAGAAGTAAGTGGACCTGCTTTAAATGTAATAACTTGGCTCGTCGAAATGAAATTAAACTCGGGATTTTATTTTTAAACGCTGATTCTGTTAGAGACTTTGTTCCGATTTATTCTCGTCTGTTATTGGATGTAATTTTCAGGCTGAAATCCCACAAATTTGACTGATCATTCGTCTTCAGACCAGATATTTTAGAGGAAGGTAGTTAATTACGAAATACATTTTCGATGTTTGACATTTATCCCGTTTTCAGTAATAGTGAAGCTGAGCTGTCATCCACTCAGGGTCCCATGAGCCTAATTAAGAAATGAAGCACTTCCGGTCAAACTGCTATCAGCCCAAAATATCCCCTTTCTCTCAGTCTTCATTGACGGAAACAAGTTTAAAATTATTCAATTTCTTCCAACAACTCAAAATACATTTAAACAACGAAAAATAAAAAGGTAAATTAATTCTTTACAGTTCTATGAAGTGCTGAAAGTGTTTGATATATTTTTTTAAATGCCATGATCTGACTCGACTTCTCATGATTGCTCCAACAGAGATGTGTGTTCTATTTCTTCTAATCCAATTACATCGACGGAATTTGTTGTTTTCACCAGCAGTCAATATTTAGTCGTTAAAGATTTGCCAGTCGGGATAAATTAAGACAGAAACAAAAGCAGGGTGAAAGGAAGAAACTGGAGAGCTTTACAGATTAATGGCAGGTTTTCAAGATCAGACACTGATATTAAACGTTCTGTTAACTATCACATATTTTTATTAAAATATTCTTAAACATTTATTTCTGTTTTATAGACTAATTATCGATAAATGTATAGTGTACATGACCATGTCCCTCTACTTGCAGATCTTCTTTCAGGTGAGAATCAATGAAATGGCACAAAATTACAAGTATGCAAATGTTATTCTTCAAGAAAGGGATGAGAAATTGCAATTCACTGTATGTGTCTGCAAAGATTCTCGATCATGTTTAATCTAATTGTGTCATGAAGGCAAACAGGCTTCCTGCAAGTTTTGTGGAAGACTAATTTCTCTTTAAAAAGTCTTCATCAGTTGCGTCGAAACATCAGCAAAACTTAAAGCCATTAAAAAAAATGACACTTCTCGACTTCAAAATATGTCTAAATAACTCAAGAATAAAAAGGTTTCTAAGGTCCCTCCTTTATTCTCTTTACTTTATCCCATTCCAGTGTACAAGGATATTTTCCCCCACAAGCATCCATTGTCAGGAAAGTCTCCATTCCCAATCCCGCCCATCCCCGGCTGGGATCCTGACACCAATCCGTGGGACGACTACCTCTACCCGCCACCAAAACCAACGACGAACGAACTCATGCATCACAGAGGTGAGATCTTCTTTTTTTTTTTATTATTGTAGCTTTGAAACTCCCTCTGATAGCTTCTGGAGTAACGTCCACCCCCTGTGCAGGTAAACCCAAAGTCCGGCTGACGAGCGACAGTCCGGCTCTCAACGGCTCCTGCGTCTCCTTCACTGCCAAGCTTGAGTATCCGCCGTGCCAGAAGGAAGACGCCAACGGCGACCTGATCTGGGATGAACACTGTGAAGATGGTACGGAGCTGGAGGCCTCAGGTGCTGCCAGATAGTCGGGTCAATAAGCCACCAACCCGCACGCTGCATGTGTCAACGGCACCCCACAAATCACAGAGGGACTGCAATCTATTACTGTGATTTTCAAAGGGTAGCAAGCTGTGTCAGTGGGACCATTCTCACACACTTAAAAAACAAACCATAAACAAAAAAACGCCCATATAACACACACAGAAACACGGTTGAACCGACTTTTGGCCAGTTGGGGGCAGTACAGTAAGCAGAAGAGCGTCATGCAGGCAAAAAGAGACACGTTTATAGAAGGGTCTGTCATATGAAGGTGAGTATTGTTGTGGTGATTGTTTCACCACTTCCTGAAGAAAAAAGAAATCTGTCTCTTCACTAATGGGAAGCCAAAGCTATCCAATTGGGTTTAAACACTGTCTCAATAAATCTGAGGGAGGCTGTCTGTTGAGAAGATAATTAGATTTATACTCATACGATCTTTTGCCAATCAAAATATTTACATTTGAATCACCTCCCTTGTCATTACTTTGTTTTTTTTGTTTTTTTCCCAAGCAGCCAATGGACAGGTGCGCTCTGGGTATGTGTACAACTGGACCTCCTGGATGGACGACTATGGCTTTGGAAAGTGCACAGACAAAACGAAGTGCAACGTGTTCCCTGATGGGAAGCCCTTCCCTCAGAGCAACGACTGGAGACGCAAGAGCTACGTCTACGTTTGGCACGCGATGGGTGAGACGCACGCTCAGAGACGTGTACGGAGGCGAACAGGGCAAAAATAAGTCTGAAGAACCTAGTGTTTGATCTGCTTCTCTGTCGCAGGTCAATACTTCGAGACCTGTGACGGCTCTTCCTCCAGCTTGACCATCAACACCACCAACATCCCCCTGGGGGCAGAGGTCATGGAGGTCATGGTGTACAGAAAGCGAGAGCGCAGGAAGTACAGCCCGCTCAGCACAGACAACACCGTCTTCTATGTCACAGGTGGAGACAAACTCAAACATCGCTCTGCTGACTCCGTTGACACGTGTCGCTCCACGTCGGGGAAAAACAAGCAAAACGGGGGAGAGTTAATCAATTTGTCATTTCCAAACACATTCTCTTAGATAGGATCCCTTTAGCCGTCAACATCTCCCAGAAGGCTGCGATCAACCAGTCCGAGAATGTCTTCTTCCGAGGTGAGGATGTGGTCTTCCAAGTCCAGCTCCACGACCCCAGCGGCTATCTCAAAACCGCCGCTGCCATCGACTACATCTGGGACTTCAGAGATGGCAATCAGTTGGTAACACACCGCGACGTGACCACACACAGCTACAGCACGCTGGGGAGCATGAGTGTGAAGCTGGTTGTTGAGGCGGCGTTTCCGGTCGAGTGTCCGCCCGCCGCTGCAACGACAACCCCGGGGCACACGTCACCATCTCACACAGGTACCGACCAAGTCCAAAGGCCCGGAGTGTGGAAAATAGAACACACGTTAAGTTAAAACCTTGTTTTTTTTTGTAGAAAAGACAAAGAAATATGGGCCTTCCTTATATAAGCTGTTGTTCCTATGTTGTTGTTTTTTTTCCTCCAGAGGCTCCAACACCACCTGTCACTCATGCCGGTACCACCAAGATGGAAACCTCACCACGTGAGTCTTGACCACAAACAGTTTGCTTGTAGATAAAAAAAAAATCAAAAAATAAGCAAATTAGCTGATTTAATTCCGTTCTTGTTCATTTCTGGTTTCAGTGCCGCCCAGCACAGTCCAGCCCGCTTCCTCTTCCTCCCCCACCTCCATGATTCCCTCCACCGAGCCCCTTGACCCTACTGACGCCAGCACCGCCCCAGACCTCAGCTCCACCACCCCGGCAGGGCTCCGCACCACGCGCCTCAGTAGCAACGAGTGTTACCGCTTCGCTTATGGGACCTTCAGTGGCAACATCACCATCATCGGTAGGTGGAAGGTTTCATGGTGAAATCCAAAGACAATCAGATCCACTTGATACGTCGGTGAGGCCAAAGAATTCCTCCTTGGCTGTCACCGAGTCATATTTAAAACGAGATAGGCAATCTGCAGTTTGCCTTTATCAGTAAAACCGCTGACACACTTCCTTCACATGTTAAAAATGAATAATAAAGGCTGATTGATACAAATGGGAATGCAAATAACACTTCTAAAGTTGATTTATCTTACATTTATGTTTTAATACACTTCCTTACGGTACGTGATGATTTGATCTTGCCCCCCACAGAGCCCACACACCTTCTGGCCAGCCAGTCAAACAGTCAAATTGTGGATGTGTCGGCTGACAGAGTGACTAAAACTGACATCAGCTTCCGTGTGAAATGCCTGGGCAGGTATGCGTTTGGTTATTTTTTTGTGCATTTTACATCAATCTTGAAGAGGTTTAATTTGAAATAAGTTCTCTGAGAAATCTTGATTTGGAAAATCTTGAAAAAGAGTTAAATAGTTTGTAAAAAATATATATATTCCTCCTCCTCCCCGTCTGCAGCGTCCCCACCTCAGCTTGCACCATAGTGTCAGATCCCAGCTGCACTCGTGTGAGTGAAATCATGTGCGACGACGTGCCGCCGGCTTCGACGTGCGAAGTGCATCTGAGACGCAGGTTTCCCGAGCCCGGCACCTACTGCGTCAACATCACCCTGGAGAACTCCAAGAGCATGGCCTTCGCCAGCACGACTGTCACCATCAACAAGTCCCAGGATGCACCGGGTTAGTAAGAGGACGCAATAGCATGATCCGTGCGTGTCACACATTTCGCTGGATGGTGGGCTCCTATAGCATGCCCCTTGTAGACTCCGTCCCTCTCATTCAGTCCTTTGCACCCACCAGTGTCCAAGAAGTCTTCGGCTGCAGGAGCGGTCCTCGCCTCGAGCGGCGTGCTGGTGGCCGTCTTTGCATTAATCGCTTATCTGGTGTACAAGTGAGTGACCCTCATTCGATCCGACGTGCTCGTCTTCTAAATGTATGAAGACCTCACCAGAAGCTTCAAACAGGCCGAGTAATCATATACGAGCAGTTGGTCTTTGTAATGTCTGGGAGAAAGTACAAACACGCGTGCCGTTGATCCCGTTCACGTTTCAATTTTCTGCCGTAACTCAACAGGTTGCCCGTCCAGGCCATTTGGAGTCACATTAATCTCACGTTTTCCTTCCCCCAGGCGCTACAGGGTGTACCGACCAATTCGGAGGTCACAGACGGAGGATGCCTGCACCGACCCCGGGGTTGGAGGTCGCATGGTTCGCCTGAGAGAGGCCTTCTTCCCCTCCAGTGAAGAGAGCCGTCACCTACTGACCGAGGGTCATCCCCGTTAGGCTTTGCAGAGCTGCGTCGCAGTGTGATGTTGTTGCTTAAAAAATACCGGCGCCAACACCAAACAATCATTTGTGATGCGACTTCGCAAAAAAGTGAATCATTATAAATGACAGGAATACATTTTATTCTACAACACTAATATCTTCTTTGCATCCCAGTTTAGTATGATCAGGGTTTGCTTTGGCACTTAATGCTACAGCAGTATATTATCGGTATTATTAACTGAACAAGCTGTTAAACGTCTGATGCGAGCAGTGATACGATATCTTTACGGAACCAAGTAGTTTCTCTGAGGTGAAGTTTGCTCAGTCGTGGCTGATTTTGGATCAAACTTATGTACAAGGTTTTGCTTTTGACCCATTACTAAACTTTTAACTTTTTTTCCCCCTTAAAGTTAATTTCATAAGAATGTATTTAGAAACTTTCTACCGGTAGTGACATATGCATGTTCTTTGGCCAAGTGAATCAAAATAGATTGTAGTAAAACCAACTCAGAGGAATTTGAAATTTGGCACCAATAAACACCGTAAAACTAACCATTTCTGTCCAACAGACTCAATTTTTTTCCCCCTTTTATGACATTTCTTTCAAGTTTAATTAGAATCATAAAGCCGCAAATAAATGAATGTTTAATTTAAGTTAAGACCATTCAATTGAGAGCTACCCAATTATAAAACTTGGACAAAACTCCCCTGTAAACTGGAATTTGACATTTCGTGTTGCCCTTAGCAACAGTATCACAACATAAATCAATCAAAATTTTCAAAACGCCTTGAAAGTTGAGGGGTTCATAAGTTTCAAAAAATTTAATAAATTGAATGGTATTCCCCTTCAAATTATTTATTTGGTTTCTGCAAAATATAAAGTCCAAGAAGAGAGTCTGACATTTCAGTCTGAGCATCCAAGGGGATTATAAATGTCTTTACTCTTCTTGTGAGCTCGATTTGCTTGATATCTGGAGACCAACCGACTGCTGGAGTGACGTCGAGGATTCTCGACCGTCACACTGCTGCCTCACGACATTCGTGTGCCCGGGACAAGAGAAGTCACAAGCGCCAAAAGTTTTGCCCGTCGGATGTTTACCAATCTCAAGCATTGATTCAATATGCATGCAAACTAAATGGAATATGCTCGGGGCTCACGCCATGTGCAATTTTGACTCAAGTTTTGTTCCTACATTTGGTTTTCACTCCACACAACTTTAGTTGTAAGATCAACTGCACAAGAAAACCTTAATTCCCGAAAAGATTGAGGTGGAAACAAAGGACAAACCCAATCTGGTTTGATTTTTTTTTTTTTTTTTTTTTATTTTATTCAGAGGCATTTGACAAGTGGAGCTGTGTGTGTGTGTGGGGGGGGGAGGGGGGTGAAGGGGCACAAGCATGGTTGCAGAGAGTAGGAGGGGGGGATATCATGCTCAAGTTAGATCACTTTTCCAAAAAACTCAGAGACCCAGTCCTTCAAATCTGTCCCATACCAAGAGGATGTTGCATGTTACACAGCCAAGAAATGCTAACAGAAGAAAAGAAAAAAAACCTACCAAATCAGCACAGAGTGTAGCAACTGTGAAAGACAAAAGGAAAATAAAAGACAGGACTTGTATCTATATTGAAGTCTTACAAATCAGAAAAAAGGCAGGCCCTTTAAAATCTGTATTTTTTTTTTAATAATCTACTGAATGCAAAAATCAAGCACGTGATTTGACTTTTTTTTTCCACAAAAACCCAAGCAAAAGTTCAAATACATGTAAGTCACACCACCAAAAATAGTAAGCAGAAAGAAATAACTACTGTTTGAGGATTTCAATTAAGCCAAAAGGAGTATATAGATATATATTTAAAAAAAAAAAAAAAATGGCAAAAAAAAAATCTGATCACTTTTGAATATTCTCTCGAATCTAAAGAGTACGTGACTGAGTTGAAGTTCTCATTCTTATGTGGGGAAAGCGTAAAGGAGGGGAGGTGGGGTGGGGGGGGTAATTCTAACAAATAGAAGAATGCCTCTACTTCATATACGCATCTAAAGAGGTAGATCAAAACAAACTGGAGAGGGGTGCGGGGAGGGTGGGATGGCAGGAAGGAAGCGGGGAATGGGGAAGGCGTTGGGGATAATTTAAGTATCACTTGTGCCCCTCAGTTGAGCGTGGTCTTAGCGAGGCGCGCCCATGTAGAAAGAAGTGTTCGGGGGACTGAGGTATTGGTGCGCGCTGGCGCTCAGTGGGGGCAGGGTGGGGTGCCTAGTGCCACAACAACCCCCCACCCCCTCAGCTGAGGTAGACGGCGTTCTACTGTGGAAGCATGGATACACTCAAGCACTTTTACCACAATCAACATATTTACATTCGGCATGGAAACAAATGAAATAAATTGTATATTTAAGTTTTAGATTCCTTTCCTTTTTTCTTACGCCCCAAGTCGGGGTTCATTCAGTATTTTGTGTGCCTTATCTGGCCTATTCTCCCTGTAGGAACAACAAAATGAAGCGTTCCGTTACATTTGTTTGTTACAGAGAATGTGTCCTTTTGTTTAAATCATCATATCCTAAAGCGCAAAACAAAAGAAAACTATGAATCTATCAGTGTGACTCCCCCTACCCTCACCATGCAGTGAATGACGTCAACATCGACTCGATGGCCTGGCTATAAGGGCCACTTCAAACTGACGAAGCTTGCTCTATGAAAATAAACCTAAGTTGGCTTGCACCTTGCTAAGACACTATTGTCAGGAAGGTGGGAGATGGCCTGGGAGCAGAACTGGGCAAACAAAAAGAGAGAGAGAGAGACAGAGAAAAAAAAAGCAACTGTTCTGCTGACTCTACGACAGCTGCAGTGAAGACTATGAAAGCCCGCCCTGCAGCCCCGACCACAGCCCTCATAAGAGGCAAAAACAAAAACTTTTGGGAAAAAAAAAAAAAAAAAATCAAAGTACCATCACTAATAATGTCGATTCCCAAAGTAAATGGCATTGCTGCAATTATGTACGGTTGGCATTGTTTGCATGTTTTAAGTTGGTTTTTTTTTTGTAAATTTTTTTTTTCCTCTTCCAGAAGTTGGTGGACCCTCAGGGGGAAAAAACCGAGGTGATTCTCGCTCGATACTCCTGTCAGCCGCCAGCTGAAGGGGCGCCAACTCTTGCTCCGGGGCCGCTATGTACAAATAGACTTTATGTACAGGGTCATCTTAAGTCACACACACATGTACAACGCCACCTAAAGCACCAGAGTTGAAGGCGAGGTCAGTTGGCAGCTGACCAAATTTTAAATTTTCTTAAAAAAATAAAAATGTTCAAAGACTATCAGCTTTATAAAGTATACAAAATACCACAAAAGCAAAATAAAAAAGAAAGGAACATTTTTTTTTCATATATAGATGTCTATATATATATATTTATATATATATATTTATTTATATAATCATTTTCTTTTCTCTTCTGAGGTACTAGATCCTGAGGTAGTTAAGTAAAATGCATATTAAATTGGTATTCCTGGGCAGCAGCAATTCAGCACCGTCTCTTAAGTGTCAGTCGTGGCGCTGCCCTCACCTCTAAATATATATATATATTCATTTATGTATATAGGTCTATCTATAAAATGCATCCGAATTTATAAAATGCCACTATCATTACAAGGGCAGGATGCCCCTATATAATCCACCCTTTGAGGGGTCCTGTCCTAAAACAACAATCTTTCCCCTAAACGTGGCCCACCCAATCTGAGCCAACCCTCCCCCCAAATAAACCTCTTTTGGTCCAACGGGGACCTTGATAGCAATGCCTTTTCCTTTCCACAGAAAACTCATGAGAAAGCTTCATCAACCAATTAAACACTAAAAAGAAAAAACAGGTGTCAACTAAATCGGAAATCAACTAAAACATCTTGTCAATTTTTTTTTTTGAAGTACTACACCAAGGAGGTGATAGGAGGGGGGATCCTTTTTTTTTTTCTTTGTGTTTCTAGTGTAAAGAAAAAAAAAATAGTATTAAAAAAACACATCCATGGGGGGGGAGGGGAGGGGAGGAGAGCGGTCAAAGGGTGCGTACATGTGAGGGCGGGTGACATAGGTGGGAGCCCTCAGAAGTACATTCTCACAGAGCGGCAGAGAGGTGAAGTGGGTGGAGGTACAGGGTCTCATATTAGCCACACTTGACTATCCACCAAGGAAGACTAGGAGGGGTGGGTGTTTGGCTGGGTTCGGAGAACCCGTCACCCCCCCTGAGATGAGCACAAGGACCCACTGTCGTCTTCTCCCCCTGGACTCTGCTGCAGCTGTCCTTCTGATGAGTCTTCTGGCAGATTCAGTCACCGTTCCTCCAGGTCCGCGGCGTCCTCATTTCCTGCGGGGCAGTGGAGGCTGGGCTCCAGGTGTGGGCTTGGGCTGCTGCTGCCGCCTCACCTGAGCCAGGATCTCCTGTATCTTCCTCTGGGCCAGCTGGAACGCCATCAAGAGAAACTGTTAATATCAGAGATGACATAACCCGCCCCCCCCCTGCTCCATGTCTAACCCTGTGGGTCCCCCGCTGGCCTGCATTTTATCACCCTGCCTCTATATTGCACATTACTCAAATGAGACGCTTCATAGAAAGCCAGGACGGTCATTAGTAAATATCTTAAGAGTACTGCGAGTGACGTTTTGCGGTACTTGCGATTACTTGTAAAAGTAATCGTAATCTCAAAGGATTCCTAATCAATTGTGCTGCATCATGACACGTGAGCAGATTTGAGCCGACATTATTCCTCAAACCTCATGTACAAACAGATTCCTAACCAATTGTCTTGTGGCGTTAAACGTGTAATAAATAATTTGCGCCGCCGAAGAACCCAAACATCTCGAGATCACATGGGATGACTGAAGTAGTTATTTCTTCCCTCCAAGGATGTTCAAGCCTCGTTTTCTTTACCCACCTGGCATGCAAAGAAGTGTCCACTGATCTTCACTATAACCTGGTCGTTCTCGTCAGGCGTCTGGTCCCTGGGCACCACCACTTCGGCACAGGTCAAATTCTGCAGCTCGTTCACCTGCAGCAATACAGACATTGACGTCAACAACTCGAGGCATGACGCTACTGATCACTGGAACCTTTATTAAATATATACCTGCCCCTTCTGTAACACCTAGCAAACATTTGTTCAGGTAATGCCACGATATGGCCATTTACCGTTTTTCCACCCTTCCCAATGACTCGTCCAGCAGCAAAGGAGGGAACCTTGATGTGAGCCTCAAGCTTCACCTCTTCCTTAGGTCCAAAGAAATTCTCTTCTTTCAGCTTGCCAAAGATGCGACACTGAGCCTGTAGGCAGGATCAAACACACTTGAGTCAAGCTCCATTAACACGTAAGCTTCCGTTCCAAGAAAAACACAACATGGCATGTCCTTGTACCAACTTGTCATACTCGGAACAAAAAGAGCACTGAAAATGCTCCTGTCAGTATCAAACATTCATTTTACTACAACAGCCCTATTGTTTTATGCATTTCTTCAATTGTGAAAATACCTTAAACTGAGCCTCTGGTGGTCCGACAATGATGACCATCCTCTGTTTGGCATCCATTCCTTCTGCAGGGGCAATCTGAAGGAGAGCAGAGAGCCAGTGTTTAAAAAAAAAAAAAAACCAACAACCCTTGCTTAAGCTTCCAACTCATATCAATCAAGTGATGGCAAGAAGACAGCCGGCATCGACATGTTATCATTGAGATTCAGAATTCCCCCACCTGCCTGTCACTCACCTTGATTGAGGCGCCGGCAAAGTGCGACAGCTGTTTGATGTGTTGACCCTGTTTCCCAATGATGGCTCCCACTGCAAGTGCAGGAATGAACAGGTGAACCGTCTCCGACTCCGGGTGTCCCTGCTGGGCACAAACACTTTACTACCACTGTGGCCAGGAGAGGATTGCGCAGACGGCAGCGGCAGATCATTCACGTCAGGGTGCAAATGCCGAAAGACGATCCAGCGTGGCTCTCATGTAATGTGCAGTGGGATTTCAATATACAATGCTGGCTACTTTCAGCAGATTTCTGGGTAGTTTTGCACAGCGGCGATCAAGAAAATATTCTCTATTCGGTCAACAGCCACAAACGGAGTTAGACACATGCATTAGTTGAGGCGTTTAGTCCAGGCAAAGACAGTTTCATGTGTCAATTTGAATTTTTGCCACACAGATTGCAACAATTTTTCCATGTTATCCATATTTTCATCCGTTTATCATTTTCTTAACGATCCTGAATGGTGATCGGAAAGAGAGATAAAGAGAACAAAAGGTGGACTGACACGGCTATCATTTCAAAAGCACAAATAATTTTATTTTTACAACCGTCGTGATGCGAAATGCTGCAGTGCGCTTGACATCGCAACCACCTCATTGAGTTCATGTCAAAGTGTAACAAATGGCACTTGATTTTCGCTCAATTTCAATTTCCCAGTCAAAGTGTCACTTGAGGGCACGCTAACAACTTGCTGTGGCAGCATGCAAATGTGAACGATGATCACGAAGTTCAGCCGATAATCGGCCTCAGTAACGAGCTCAAATTTGGCAAATAAAAAAGAAACCCCGTTATAAACACTGAATGCATGCATGAGGCTTCAGGACTCGAGTCTCCCTCCACCTGGTGAACTGCACCAACCCAACTCACCAAGTCAAATGAGCTTTTGAAAAGGCAACAACAGCGGTAGGTACACCCCAACAACCAAAAAAAAAGTAAATGTTTCAACTTGTCACGTGCCCTTGAGCATCAATTCCAATTCGACCACGGCGTCTCGTGCCGTTCACAAGACTTCCTGTATGCCGAGGCAAGGCATCCCGCTCTCCTTGAAGGTCAGTCCTCAGGTCATTCAGGTTCTGGGATGCAGAGCGACAAGCCTCTACAAGTAGACTCGGCAGATGCCAGAAGGTTTCTATGGGATTTAGGTCTGGAGAAAGACCAGGCTACTCCATCTGAGCTACGCCAGCCTCCAGCAGCCATTCCCCAATTGTTGTCCGCCCAGAGGAAATTAGGCCCGTGTCGTTCATGCATGGGCACAATGGCTTGATTCATCGGGGGTATTCAGGTAGCATGAGCTCGTCACTGCACCGTTCACAAAGTGAAGGACAGTTCTGTGCCGATGACACACTTTGCCCACACTACAACGCCTCCATCAGCACAGGCTCGTCTGTAGTGGCTGATGTAGAGCACCCTCCTACGTCGTCTCCAGCATCGCTGGAACCATCAAATCTGCTCAGTATGAATGGACTTTCAGAAGACGGCACCGAGGTCCACTGGGTATCAATTCTAACTAAACGAGGAAATGTATTGGTTGAGTCATAGATCACAACACCTGTTGTGAGTTTTGCCGTGCAGCTTTTCAGAGAAGAGCAAACTGTGCACAAAGTTCTGAAAACGGTGCACGTGCATTCCAAAGTTTAGAGGAGGTCACGTCAAGTTCACCTGTCAAGGTTATAGAGGATTTTAGGTTCATCGTGAAACCGGAATATCCCGAATGTTATGCAGGTAGTGTATATAAAGGCCTCCATTAAGGTCAGACCAGCGGGCAGCTGAACAAGCACCGGGATGTCGCAAACCTGGAAGTCTACTTTTTTTTTTTTTTTTTATAAAATGGAGCAGCCACAAGCCGTGCAAAGCACTTTGGGATAGGCGACTTACAGCAAAGGGCTGGCTGCTCGCCGACAGCATAGAAGCCCAAAATGGCCCCTCGCCCTCATAAGGACTGCACTAAAGAAAAAAAGACACATAAAACTGAGTCGCAAAGGGACGAACTTCTGTTTCAAGTGTGCTTTTCACTTGTTTGAGCTTAAGATGAAGCATAATACAAGGGGGAAGGGGGAAAAAAAAAAGAAGAAAAAGGTCCTGGGTTTGTGTAATGGAGTAAACGGGGAAAGCCACCAACACTGCAGAGGAGACCGTCACTTACACCAAATGATGGGCATCCACCGTGGGCTCCAGGCGGTGGACCGCTGGGCATGGAGGGACCCATGCCTGATGCGCCGCTGAACAAACCCAACGCGTTCAGATTCAAGCCTGGAATCAAGTTGGACTGAAGCTGGAAAAAGAAAACTGAGCATTTACGTTGTGGTTCACATCTCATGTTAAATGGAGGCTAAATGGTTTCATGAAAAAAAATATATATATATTTTTGTCTCATTAAAAAAAGTTGACAAGTGCAGACTCTAAATACAGGCAAGAAAATATATCTGTGCAGTTTCCATATCTCCTGGATCTCAACCAAAAAGATCGATTCAACACCATTTTAGCCAACTTTTCATGTCCAAGTTCTTGGAATCTAAAACCGTATCCATTAAATTGAAACGCTGAGGGAAACATTTCTATTAATAGTTGTATTAAACTGGTATGAAGGGGGGAAATAGAAAGGGCTAAAAAGCGAGAAATTAGATGCTCACGTTCATAGCAGCCATGTCACTGTCGTGTGATTCCCTGATCTTCTTCATCACTTCATCCTGGGCTAGCGCACATGCGTCGATGGCGCCTTTGATTGTGATGGTCCGCTCCAGGTTGTACACAGTCAGTTCCTGAAGACTGGACGGAGCAACAAGGCGAGTCACAACAGGTCACGAGAACCGCCGTCGCCTGCGCACGCGATAAAACTGACACCACGGCTGTAATCCTAGAACATTTAGAAACAGCAGCCACGCCAGCCAACGCCTCGGTGAATCGACTGCAGAGGCTAAAACGTCTTCGTCAGACCCCGGCCGGCCGCACACACTTACGGTGAGATGAAGATCTTGATCCCGGTGTCCTGCTCAATTTTCTTCAAGTTGCGTCCTTCTTTACCTATTAATCTGCCGACAAAGTTGTTGTGTGCGAGAAGCTTCAGCGGGATCTCCTCAGTGCTGCAAGGACAGAGAGGATGTTCCGGCTTGTTCAGGCGGTACAACAGCGATGGGAGCCATGCCACTGGGATTCACTCAAATGCAAGAAAATGTTCGCGTCGCGAGTCACCGTAACGGAGCGAAGACGCGTCGCTTTAGCTCGTCTTGCATCAAAAAAAAAAAAAAAAATAGAAAAGAAAAGGAGAAAACGGTTGTAATGCCAACAATCAAGAGAGTATTGGAAAGTGGTAATTTAAATGCAAGCATTAATAAAGACCAAACAAGCTGCTGTAAACACCATCCTGACAGCTTTGGGGTTTCATCCACAGACATTTAAAGTAATGCCGCTCTCTTCTTCTTCATTTTAACAAGCGTTAAGACCAGGAGTACCCACAATAGAACACATCTCACATTTTCAGAGTTTATAGGCGACTATTATAATTTTATGTACTACGCTACAGCGAGGCACGTCCTCTCGCATTGCTGAACATAAACTTACAATTTTGTGTCGACCGCCTCCTTCTGCATGATCTCCATGATGGTTTTGCAGGCTTTGGAGCAACCTTCAGGGGTGGAGTGAATGGTGATGGGCTTCTCTGCGGCGCCTGCATTTTCTTTTCTATGAATGTCAATCCTGGTGAAACGAAAACATCGATTCATCAGCCGACTATGAAAACGGACGGAAGACGGCGCAGTTCTCCGCAGCCACATACTTTGAATGGGTCTGCTTGGTGATGTTGCGGATCGTTGCGCCTTCCTTGCCGATAATCGCGCCCACAAACTGCGTGGGAACCAGCATGCGCAGTGGGATGTCCGACTGCACTTTCGGCCGCGCGCCGAGCCCCGGGGAGCCGGCGCGAGGGGGTCCGCGGGCATTAAAGCCCCTCCTGCCCCCCGGTGAAGGACCCTCCGGTGCAGCCGTCTCATCTGGGATATAGGACACCTTCACGGTATAGTTCTCCATAACAGATCCATTCAACTTCTCCCACGCCCTGTTGGAGAATAAAGATGTCATTAGCTGGAGAAGGAAGAAGAAGAAGAAAAAAAAAAGAGCAAGCATGTTTTAAAAAGGCCAGAAAGGCTTTTAGTCAGGAGTCATGGAGTAAAAAGCCCTGATTGATTCAAGTGCCAAAATGAATTTCCAAGGCCAATCAACACCAGGCTTCAAGTTTCATTCCAGCCCTTCCTCGTTAGAGCATAAAATAAATAGCACTGAATCCAATTGATCAACAGTGACAAAAACTAAAAAGTGGACTCAACCAACAGTCCAGTGGGACAGTGGCCAAACATTAACCCTCTGGAGCTACAAATTCATTTCTGCGTAAAGCAGCGACCATATATGGGTTCATGGGTGGAGATTTTTTTCTTCTTCTTCTTTTTTTTTTCTTTTTGGTTGGAACAATTACGGCTTTGACTTGTGCAACCACCCTTCCCCAACACTGTAGTATGTAGCATGTACACCAGGGGGCAGAAGATGGTTAATTAGACCCTCACCCCCCACCCCTCAAAATACACACACATACATACATACATTCCCACCATCCTTTCAGTCATCATTGCATGTCAAATTAAACCGGACTGCTTTTTGCAAGAGGGAGAACTGGCGGCGCTGCAAGGACGCTGAAAGTGGAAGTTTGTCTCTATCGTTTCCAATAAAAGGACGCAAGGTGGAAGATACTCACAGCCTGGCATGCTCCTTGGCTGCGTATCGGACATTGACAACTGCAGTCTCTGTGTCAGTGTTGACTGTGGGGCGAAAGCAAGGGATTTGTTTCAATTACAATTCATGACCTGCATGGATTTTCCTTTAATTAGAAGTTTGAAATAGTCATGCACTTTACTACAAGGGGCCAGACTTGGACGCGACAAAACATTTTAAGGTAGACTGCCGTTGCGTTACCTTGTTCACAGCTCTCTACTGCACCATACTGAGCAAGCATACCATCCAAAACCTGCAAGAGAGGGCGAAGGAAAGCAATGATTAGTCACGACTCCTAAAGGCTTTGACCTCAACCTGTTAGTGAACAGAAGCTCATCCATGGGAACCAGCCCAGCTCACTGCCAGGACACACTCCATTAACTCTGCAGTTCAGTGTGGAGCTACACAAAGATCTGCTGCAATAAGACCAACCATCGCAAATTCATGGTTCCCCAGTACAGAGAAGGATTCATTATAAAGCAAACAGAGCGACAGAACGCAACTGTAAACATACATCTATATCACTAAATATACATTTCATGAATAAAGCAAATTTGTGAATTTGTGAAAATTAGCCAAAAAGATTAACCCATGGGTTGACCATTGAATTTATTTCAAATGCCACTCAATTAAATAAATAAAATACTCCATTGCAGAAGAACACGCGCTCTTGCATCAATATATTAATATATATCAATAGAATTTTAGACAAACTAAACAGTCTGGCCTCGTGCCCAAATCTGAAGACCACTGGATTTCAATTCCCGATCAGATAGTGGGCGAGAGGGGGAGCAGGGTGGGAAGCGGAGACCTCCGACCATGCTTAGTTAAACCCGTCGCCACGCCCACGCGAGCTCAACCCCACTTTCCAGCCAACGGGACGGGTTCCGCGCGCCCCCACTCCACCAGCCCACCAACCAGGCAGCCTCCCGCCTTTCTGCCATCTCCCCTCCCCAGCATTGGCTGCTCCCGCACCGATACCAGTTCCTCCAAGCCAACACGAGCTGGCTGGTGATTGGCTCGGCCGTCTGTCCATCTCCTGGGGACGGCCAACGGGAATACAGGCCATTCAGGAAAGGGTGGGGTGCATTCCAGCAGGAAGCAGCAGCTGGGGGAGGGGTGCAAGTTCATGCTACACATTCTGTGAATCGGAGCACATGGAGGGGAAGAGGAAGCAGCCCAGGCCCACCCACCCACCCACCCACAACAGCCTGCCAACACGCCGCTGCCGACCACTACTCTGCAGCTTTAGGGCGACACACAAACCATGACCCGCCGCCTTATCTACCTGATAAGATACACACAAGGCCTTTTGCACCGAAAGATCTTATTCTATTCCGTTCCTACATGTCTTTTCACCCATCCCCCCACCCATGTGGAGGGGGGGGAGAAACCTCCATGTCACCTTTTCAGAAAGCAAATCGCTGGCTCGCTATATGCTACAAACAGGGGTGGATCCAGAGCTCCAGCTAAGGGCCGTGCGTAGGCAAAGCGAGTCCACCATTACAACACACTGAGCTCGTGTGGAGCCATTTGATCACAGTGAGTAAATCAGGCTGAAATCTCACAATTTACAGCAGCATTGAACAATTGTGCAATTCAAAAAAAAATAAAGAAAGAATCTCATTAGGCTCCCATCTTCTGTATTGAGCATCAAATGTAATGAACCACACGCTATCAAAGCCCAACGTCTGCAGCTGCATTAATCCCACATGGATCAAAAACAAGTCACTTCTGCAATGGTCAGACCAACATATGTGACAAATTCAAGTCCACACACACACACACACACACACACACACACACACACACACACACACACACACACACACACACACACACACACACACACACACACACACACACACACACACACACACACACACACACACACACACACACACACACACACACACACACACACACACACACACACACACACACACAAATAAAATAAAATCTTTTCATGAAATGCATAAAGCTCATTAAGGTCAAGAACTTTTTCGGTGTCACCCAGCAACAATAGGATTTGCATTGTCCTCACACGAATCTTTACCAGCCCCCTCAGACAACCCAAATTTTTAAATGTAACTTTTGTTCTCAGTTTGGCAAGAAAAGCCTTTTTGCATGTGTTCAGTGTTAAAGAAGGCAACACAGAATAATAAGTCATTTCCATGCAAAAAGATAAGATTGTTGACAGCAAAAGAATCACTGCATTTAAAAAACCAATGTCTTTCAAATTTGTGGCAGCAAAAACACACGGGACTTTTTTTTTTCATAAAGGATGAGTCAGATCGGTTTAAAAAAAAAAACTTTTTTTTTTTTTTAGAAACGCATTACAGCAGCTTTAATCTTTGCTTTCCCTTGTGACTTTACGTGGATCTATTGCAAATAAATGTATTTAACCCCCTAAAAACTGTGCAGTGAGAAAAACTCAAGAGCAAAAGGAGGAAGGAACGTGTACAGTCGCAATGTTGCACTGCTCCACGCTACACCCCCTATACAAATTAATCAAGCGCAGGCTCAATTGAAACCCAAAAGGTGGGCAAGGTGACTCCAAGAGCCCAGTGAATGAGCGCCCAGTTGGGTTGCCCATGGTGCCCCGCCCTGGAAGTGGTTAGCAGCCTGTTAGCACTCACCTCCCACTGCATGTGAGGCGGGATATTCCTGATCTGCAGCCTACAGCTCCTGTAGAGAGAACAAGAGAGGAAGAGGGTGGGGGATGGATAAAGGAGGAGATGGGGAAGTTTAAAAAAAAAAAAAAGGAAATGAAGGTAGATGGAGAAGAGATGGGAAAGAAGACGAGAGAAAGACCATTAGTAGTTGACAATACCAAGAATACAATGATGTAAATGGCTGAGAGTTCTTTAATTAAAAACAGGCCTTCATTCTTTCCGCCATCTACCGAGAATACACAATAGTGACGCTGAAGATAGGAGTTTTTCATTTCTATTCCCCAACACAAAAGGTGTACCAAAGCATCTTTCGTGAAACAAGGATGGAAGTGAGGGTGCAAATTAAATCATTATGGACTGAAGGGAAGGTGCTACAAATAAAAAAATAATCAAGCTTTAAAAATTACAAAAAAAACCCAACAACAACAAAAACCACACTACTCAGGAAATAACCAAGTGTGTCACACAGACTGCGAAGAACATGATAGTGAAACGATTTTGAAGCCAGAGATAAGATTGGTGCAACATCAACAGGGAACGCAAAGCTTTAAAAAAAAAAAAAAAAAAAAAAAAAGGGAAACAAAGTGACATGGATAAATGTGGGCTCTCCAAGTCCCGTCCACACATTTTCAGTCAATTACTTGTCGTGTAGCAAAGAATCGTCAGGCTTGAGCTAGTAACGTACACTCCTTTCTATCAAAACAGACCCTCATCCAAGGGCATCCAGCAGTTGCTTCAAAAAACGGGGGGTGGGGGGGGTGCTGAACAGAAACCAAAAGGGAATCTCCACCAGGCGCGTCACACTAAATAGGAAGAGTCAAAATTGCGTGCTTGTCCATAGAGTGCATACAGCATAAGCAAGTCAACACTGGCAGTCACAATGGTGCCGCTGTGCTCCGTCACTCGGAAGAACAACGACAGAAATCCCCGATTCATTCCACCCCCAGCAGTATGGCAGTATGCGTTCAGCTGTATTTCGTGTAGTATGAGCGTCCTGGCCATGTTCAGAGGCCACGCACGACAATGGAACTTGTGGATCAATGAGTCACAGAGTTTCACAAGTGTCCGTCTGCATGTGGTTGTATAAAAATGTGAGAAAAGTACAGGCCACTCCAAAGTCCACTGCCTGTTGACACACACACACACACACACACACACACACACACACACACACACACACACACACACACACACACACACACACACACACACACACACACACATACATACATAAAGGAACAAAATGTACATCTGGCAGGGAGTTTAAACATGAACACGCACAAAAAAACAAAAAAAAACCCCACTCCCCAAATCAGTTTTTAATTTGTGATAGACAAATGATTCAAAGTTACACTGTTTAAGCACCATTTTTGAGAGAGAAATTTAAAAAAGGTATGGATTCCTTTCACTGCGCCATTTCCTCTGCGAGATTTGCTGAGCTGTGAAATTAAACACTGCTGATCCACTGTATATCATTCCATTGGTTAGTCTACAATTTAAGTAGAAAATACAAGTAAATATCACTCAGAGTCAAATTTGTCTACAACAAAAAAAAAAAAAAAAAAAAAACTTTTCAATTTAAAAGTTCATTGAAATCAAAGCTTTCGGCACGTGTGTACCAAGGGCTACAATCCGCTAAATGTCACAGCACAGTCAACACTACTATTTAAGCGTACACCAGTGTAATATATTTATTATGAGGCATTAGGAAACTACACACTCCTCAATTTGGCAAATGGTAAAGAAAATTCCCGAAATAACTTCCAAAAGGAATTTCAGTCCTTTCCGGCCAAATGTGCCATTCCTGGCTGATCTCGCCCGTTCTCCCCACACATGCTGTACGCTCTGCATTGCGGTGGGAACGCCATGCGAAATGTGCAAAAGCACAAAGCACTTCCAGTCGGATTAACCTATAGCTCCACACACATAAGAAGTCAGCCAGGGTATGTGGTGGGGTGGGGGTTGTGGGTGGTATACATTCCCTGGTCCCAGCCTTTGATATGGGGAGGGGTCTCTGTGTGTGTGTGTGTGTGTGTGTGTGTGTGTGTGTGTGTGTGTGTGTGTTCCGCATGTGTGTTTATGTGTGAGCAAATGGGGTGTGGTATTGGAGGGGGGTAGGGGGGCTATCCCTGTTTCAGGGAAGGGTAACAAGGGCCCTCTCTGCCCCGTGGGGGTGGGGCCCTGTTGCCATGGACACGCACAAGTCCACTGACAGGAACATGTAGAGCCGGGTTAAAAGTAGGGGGGGGCAGGACTGACTGGGTCTGGCTCGTCATGTGATGGCCAGGGGGAGGCCGGGCTCCTTATTTACTTTCAAAATGAACCAACATTCTACACATACGCCTTCTTCCTTCACCGCCCAGATGAGACCTATGGGGCCTGCAGAACGCACATCACGCTCACAAGTGGGTGTATCGACACACACACACACGCGCACACGCGCACACGCACACACGCACACACGCACCAGCCGGGCAACATGGCAATGCACCACGCATACGTGTTCACCTCACATTTCTCAATCGTCCACCCCTGCTGAATCCGCACTGCTCCACAGTGAAGGACGCACTGGATCTGTGCTCAACGCCCATCTACAGCCATTGACTATTCACAACGCAGAGGTTCTGAATGACTGAACTCCACAGTCTGGTTCCCCTGCCCTCTCGCAGGCCTTAGATGCACGCCATGAGCCCAGCGAGCTACACGTACACATGCATTTGGATACAATTAAATGTCCCTGAAAGGATTCCCAGCCAAAGATGTTTACACTTTAAAGTCCACTTCTGCAAAGTTCTGTGCACACTTGAGCCCCTGCCTTTTCCTAATCTAATATATATATATATATATATATATATATATATATAGAAGGAAGAAAGACAAAAACACAATACTTTTCTGATTTGAGCCAAGAGGAAACACGAGTTGGCCTATACGGTCCGGGTAAAACAAGGGAGCACATTCATAATTCTGGCACCCCACGTCTCCGTCCCAAATTCCCACTTTTGCAGGTAGGGCCCTACGCCCTAGAATTCACAGCAACCATTTTATAAAACACAACTTCAAGCAATCTTTGAATGCCTCTTAATTCTTAACAACCTTAGAAAATTAAAAAGATTTTTTTTTTTTACACCATTTTAAAAAAAAAAAAAAGAAAAAAAAAAAGCATTGCAAAAATACTTTCCCTCTCCCACTCACTGCGGAAAAACTGCTATGCTGCACATGCATGTACAAAAGGAAAGGGGGAAAAAAAAAATCTAAACGTACAGCCTTCAACTTAAAATGCTTAACATCCGTCTTCCTCTTGAACACACACGTTTGGGGCCACTCCACCTACAGCCATGCCTTTTGCCTTCAGCTTGTACACACTGCATGTGTATATGTGGCGATGGGAAAGCAACATTTTAATTTGCTGAAATTAGCCAACCAATATAAACTGACCAAAGGTCATACCCATTGTGAATAGTTACAGTGACGCAACGCAGCAATTAATGAAAAGGCTTGTTTTTAAGTTATTGTACATGTTGAGTTGAGCTTCACTAACAAGCAAATCAATACAGGCTAAAATAATTTGACAATTTCAACAGTTATTTGCATAATAGACACTTGCATGATTATTATTGAAGCTCCAGTCTCCAATGACAAAATATTTATCCAAAGCAATCAAGTACATAAAAGCACAAGCTACTATAAAGTGGATGATATCGACACATGGAGAATAAATCCAAGCTGAAAATATTTTGAGAGATTATTCAAAGTGAAACAACCATGAGATGACGAGAATATGACAAACTAATGCACTTGCAGACATGGTGTGCTCTTGTAATACATCTTAAAGCACACTATACATTTTCTGGAGTCTGATTATGCCACACATGGTTGAATCTGCCAAATAGGCACTTAAAAAAAAAAAATACATTTAGGTCACAGACATGACAAATGGAAAAGTATCTTTAAAAAGAAAACTCAAAGCATTTCTACCAAACCCTAACGGTATGAACCCACAAACTTCAGACACCCCTCCATGGTCTTGGTCTCTGTCTGCTGCAGCACTTCCCCTTCCTGATGGGTTCAAAGGTTAAGCCACAGTGATTGGCCAAGCCCCCAGCTGATATTTGCAGGCTGCAAAGCAAAGAGGGGCCCCCAGCCTGCAAGTGTGTTCGTTTATATGCTTCCCTATTGAACACAACTGTGCTCCATGTTGTAAAGTGAAACCACGGTTTTGCTTTTTCTTAAGGTGTGACTGAAACACAACTAACTAGCTGCCATTGAGAAAAATGCGGCGATGTCATTTTTTTTTTTTTGGGGGGGGGGGGGGGGGGGGTGAGGAGGGAAATGACGCAAAACATTCACCTGGATTAATTATCCAAGTCCTGATTTAAACCATCAACCTACCAGCTGCAAGAAGAAGAAGAAGAAGAAAAAAAAAAACACCTCGTGCAATGTTTACGTATAAAATACATTTTACTTGCAGTCCATCTTAATTTCTTATTCGCTCAGTTTGTAATACCAAAACACTTACATTATTTTATGTGACGTTAAATACTTTAAAAATCTACACGGTTCACCGTGTGCGTCTTACGCATTCTAAACATGGCAACCCATTTTTAATTTACATTAAAAAAAAAAGCCAATAATCAATCACAACGTTCCAAAAACGCAACGTGCAATTAATCCAACAGAAGCATCACACTGATCACAAAGCAAAAGCACGCTAATTTTGATTTAACGCAACAAAAAGCCTTAATTGTGGGCAAACTGCGTCGCCACAGAGAAATGCGCATTGTGCGCCGCGAAATGAGTGTTGTTTTTTTACGTCCAGGGCACACATTACGCAAACAAACATTATCTCTGGTGCACTTTGGGGGTGGGGGGGACAAGTCATTAAGACAGCCGTCCAGCGTGGCTACGAGGGGTCAAACTCTCAAACTGGAAGGGGGTGGGGGGGTGACTTGCCCCCACCACCCACCCACCCACCCCACCTCCCCTGCAAACCTTCCCATTGCGAACGTGTTTTTTTGGAGTCCATCTCATGCAACAGCAGCACAATGTGCTGAGGAGGGCGGAAGCGCAGGGCAGACGGGGGAGAATGACGGGCAGATCCTTCTCAAATGGACGACTCCAGCAGGCCTGTGCGCCTTCAAACCCTGCCTGCACTCACTCTGCACACGTTTCAAGCTGCACTCAGGGCTCCACTAACCCTCAGGTTCCAGCTGCATTAATACCAATACGCACTGTGCGTAAACACAGGGGGGACAAACAAGCAGAATGTACGCGTGAGGGGTAGGGAAGGAAGAAAGAAAAAACAACAACAAAAACAACAACACACAACCCCCCCCCCAAAAAAAAAAAAACAAGCACGAGCGAGTTAAAGCCCAAATAACGGTTTTAAGGAGCACCCCACAGCCATGGCAGAAGGGAGGGAGGACGCCACCATAACGCCCCCTTTTTTTTTTTTTTAGCTGACCCCAGTGTCCACGAATAAATGGAAACTTTTTAACGACAAAAATATAAAACTCGTCAAGTCCACAGCAGCATTTTACAAAGCGCCTCTTGCAACATAGCAATAAATACAAATTAAATAAATAAAAGGATCCTGGTAGAAAATGGCTACAGTGAGAGAGGAGAAGAAGAAGAAAACTGGAGCTACCACGAGTTGAACCAAGCACAATATAATACAATTTTTTTTTTTTTTAAAAGCCAGCCTACCTTTGACGTTTCGGGACCGAGTAGTCGACATCGAGAACATTTCCGAGAAGTTCTATACCTAGAAAATAGAAAACAAAAAAAGACATTTATTTCATTGAGCCCCACTCACACTGGCCTGCTCTCGGTGTATTTAAGCTGTGTGTACTACTCTTCCTACAGAGCCTCACTAAACCCTCAACACATACGAAGACATGGCTGTTCCGGTTTTGGTGTTTTTTTTTGGGTGCTTCCAACATAGTAATATTAACAAATTGTTGAATGTTTGTGAGCCCCAAACGAGCCGAACACACACACACACACACACACACACACACACACACACACACACACACACACACACACACACACACACACACACACACACACACACACACACACACACACACACACACACACACACACACACACACACAAGAGCCAGATGGCCCACTTCGTGAATACGTACGAGTAGGAACCAAACGTGTACGTGGTCCCTGTGGGTCCAGGTTTAACTTGGTTCTAAAGAAGAAACCTTGGGGAGGAGATTTCAATAGTGCACGACGTGCAAACTGTGGTGCGTTTCAGTTTAGTTGGCCTACATTTGCTCCAACACAATCAAACCACCTGGTGTGTCAGCATGGGCGACATGGCTCCACAAACACACAGATGAAGGCTTCTCCTATCAGTGCAGCACAAGGCTGGAAGTTCACAATGAAACTCGCGCAAACTGCAACACGAATGTCCCCCAAATGTAACGAGAGTGGCCTGTGGAGGAGATGAGCTCCACTCCACGGCGTCACACAGCCTCTGTGTGTGTGTGTGTGTGTATGTGTGTCCCATAACCTGCATTTACAAGCCTTACTACTCTATATCATCCTCGTAAATAGTGTTTACTCGAGCGTTTTATCAAGATATACTCAGTGGAAGAATGCAAGTGCGGATGCTCCACTTTAACCTGGGCGAGCGATCTGCTTGAACCCACAGTGTCAAAGGGCCCAGCAAAGGTTGTGTGTGTGAAAGAGAGAGAGAGAGAGAGAGAGAGAGAGAGAGAGAGAGAGAAAGAAAGAAGGAGGGGGGGGGGGGGTGAAGAGAAAAGAAATGCATGGGTACACCCCCCACCCTGCCGGACTCCATGCATTTCTCGCAAGGGGCCCCCGAAGTATGGCAATCCCAACACAATCGCAGCATTTCCTCCAAATCCACTTTTTAAAGACCAAAATATTGGAAAAAAAAACAACAACAACAACAAAAACGATAAATAAATGTCTCACCTGAAATAATATCGATGGCCCTCTGTGCAGTTTTCTCGTCCGGGCAATCCACAAACGCATAGCCAGTTTTGATCAGAAACGTACCAGTGTGCGCAATCTTGTTCTGGTCAAACACAGTTTCGAGGTCCTCCTCGCACGCCTCTGCGCTCACGTTGCCAATGTATAGCTTATTCATGTTCTGCGCCGGGGGAAGAAAAAAAAAAAACCGGACAATCTTTTACGCTGTTGGGGGAAGAGATATTTGTTTGCTCTCGCGGCGGTGCAGTGTTTGGAGTAGCCCAAATCGCCTTTACTACTCCGGAGTGGCTGTGGCGTGCTTCCCGGTCGTTCAAGCCACAGATAGATTTAAACTGGCAGCCTCGCGGTGCGTTTGCGCTCCCTCGCCCCTCTTCGTCTCTGTCGCGCAATAAATAAATGCTCAATTATTAATCTCGTGCCTCCGAACGACGGCGGGCTGGGCGAAAAGGAGGAGAAACTACTTTGTATCTTCCTCCAAACCCCTTGGCAAAGAGACAGAGAATGTCACACACGGTAAGGCTGGCGCCCGCCTCTAAGTCTGGAGCCTAGAATAAGAAGAAGAAGAAGAAGAAGGGGGGAGAAGAAGAAAAAAAAAATCCTCCGCTATTCCGGCTTTTTTGAATGAGCCACGTGTTCAAACTACAAATCAGCCCACACGTGAGGAATCCCAATTGCTCAATTAAGTGTTTGGGATTGGGTAAATTGCACGGGAATCTGGGGTGGGGACAGCGAAGGGGAGTGAAGAAAAAAAAAAAAAAGGAGGGGAAGAGTGGATTGGTGTTGGGAAGAAGGAAAAAAAAAATCTGGCGAGCGATGTGCGTAAAGGGATTCCGTGAGAAACTAGAGTATCTTCACTAGAATCACATTCGTGGTGCCTTTCTCTGCGAATGCTCGACTCTTATTGGCTAGTGGAGAAATAGTAAAACGGCACTGCGCACGCCCATAGCAGGGAAACGCTGTTATTGCGGGGGGCTTGTGTGCGCACGGCTGTGTTTAGTGCGCTGCTGTACTGATGACACAGGAGAAGGGGGGTGGTGGTGGGGGGGTCAGAGAGAGAGGGGTGGGGGGGTGGGGCCCACACATAAATGATTTTTGCAACTATATTGTTAAAGTGGACATATTTAATTCCAAGTATCCTAAACAGGGTGGGCCCGGTGCTGCTCGTTGGGCCCTTGAAGCAATGTGGGAATGACACGTACTACTCTCCACATGGCGGCATCCATCTTCTCCAGTAAGAGTGGAGCCATGCCCTCTCTGATCCACAACTCAAAGTCCAACAGCAGGCCACGATCTGCCCGTGATCACGCCAAATGGCACCGAGAGGGTACATTTGGGGGTGTGTGGGGGTGCGTACTTTCCACGCCACTTGGACTTGAATGTTTTTTTTTTTCTTCTTTTTTCACCCAGCAATCTGGGGTTACGAGGAAGCGTTTGGCCATGTGGGGTAAAAACACGCATGGCGAATCCCCTCCGCCATATCTCCGGCGAGGATATGCAATCTACTGAAAAGAGGGAGGGGTCTCACGCACCAAAAGTGCCCCTAGCGTCCCGTGCGACGCACAGCCTGACTCGATCACGTGTGGACTGCATGTCTAAAACATTACACAACTGCCAATAAGAGGGGATAATTTTGTAAATCATATGCAGAGGTCGATAGTTCACGAGAAGGTCACGGTGGAGATAATGTCCGCATTTACGGGCCTGGTGGGCTGATCTATGATTACCTGTGGGCGCAGAGAGGTCGAACCCACGTTACATCACAATCTCCAAATGGTATTTAAAAGTAGGTCCGCATCTATCTATCTATCAATCTATCTATCTATCTATCTATCTATCTCAGCAACAGGCATCCCGCTCTGTCTTGAAGTTTAAATAAATTCTATACATATTTATAACTACAAACAGTCATAATTGTACGCAAACATAAAAATGCCTTTAGTAAATTGAATATGTCAAATGAGCTGGTGAGCAGTGCATGGTCGTGTAAATGGGCCCTACGATTTTTGATTTTTTTTTTGCAATGTAGATGTGGATTAAGTTAGTAAATATTTAAGTAATTGAAGTAATCAATGCTTCTTCAAAGTGAGTTATGATAACAGTGATTTCACATTTGTGTGCACAGCACCTCTCAACGTCGCTTTGCCTTTATAACATTTGGACTTAACTCTCAACACATTTTTTTTCTACTAGTGCATTGTTTAGCGTGTACTCTGATGGGCAAATTCTTGGTGTGTTTCTATTTTCTTTTTTCTTGGCTGTTGTGTGTGTACATTGTGGAGTTTGCTCTATAAGTTATTCCACATGTATAACCTCAAGCACGTGACGTAATCGACATGGGGAGTGAAACTGAAGCCTTAGCAGTACCCTGTGACAACCCTATGTTGTAACTTACATAAACATTACAAGACTATTTCTTATAATGTTCGGTAAAGTTGTGCTTTAAAGGTGGTGGTGGTGGTGGGGGGGGGGGGGGGGGGGGGGTAGTATGTGGGCGTATCCTTGCAGAGAGCCACGTTGTGAGCTGAGGTGACAGCCCTGCGTCCCTGCACTGCTCGCTGGTGAATAAACCGAGGTGTGTTGGTTTAGTGGGCCCTTCAGCCACCGGCTCGCACCGGGTCCATGGCCGCTGCCTCGGTGGGTCCACTCCTCCGCCGCTGAACAAACTCCCCGTGCGCTCCGATTGGTGAGCGGAGTCGTCCAATCAGCGCGCCGCGGAGGCGCTCCGTGCTCCCGCAGCTGGCCGGGCCTCAGCGCGCGCTGCCATTGGCTCCCCGGCTCCAGCTTTCTATATGAATCAGCGCGCCAATTACGCGTTCCTGCCCGTGTTTCCCCTCCTTGGCTTTGTTAGAGCGCATAAAGATGGAACGAAACTCGAACCGGCGACTCGATCCGGAGCGCTCCTTGTGAAAGTGAACACGTTTTTGTTTTTTGTTTTTTGTTTCTCCTTTTGAGAAAGTCTGTTTGCAAGACTGCATGACATGGAAACTCCTGTAAATATGATCTACAAAAAGAGTTCAAAAGATAACATCTACAAATGCTTTCTGGAACACCCCCTACTAACTTTCAATTGTCTTATAATGCGGTTAAAGTTTTATCTCGAGAATATTTCTTATAACTTTTTCACTAGTTAAATCCCATGTATATGTATATCTATATATATACACACAATATATATATATATACTCTTGAGTGCCGTTTATTGGTGTATTTATTAAGCCTGTACGCTTTCCGTTGGCCTACTTCGACCCATACAATTCTTTTATAACTCACTATATTTGCCTTTAATGATTTCCACTGCAAACGAAATAACGAATCGACGAATGGAGGAAGTCTGTGGAAATGTGTGGTGCCTTGCTGGATGGCAGTGTCTCACTTTATTTGTCGGAGTGAACGTATAGAGGCAGCAGCCTTGTGAGCGCCCCGTCTGCACTCCGTCGGTTTAAATGAACTGATGCATGGCTGCAGCCTGTGTGTGAGTGCGCGCGGGCGCGCGCGCGTGTGGGAGTGTGTGTGTGTGTGGCTGCAGGCTCTGCAGGAGGAGTAGTGAATGTATCGCTGAGGAATGTACAGAAAGTCTCCCCGCCCCCAGTTTCAGGACTCTTTGCTATGGACAAATTCCATAGGGGGCAAACTGACATAAAGTTTCAGACCAGACTGCATCTTTCTGCGCGTAATATCATCACAGTGTAGGACAAGGACCGTCTGAATCGATCTGGTGCAGCATAGTCTGGGATATTTCTAGAGGTTGGTCGGGAGGAAAAAAAAAAAAAAAGACAAAGGAGAGGGGGTGGGGGGGTAGATTGTTTAAGTAAAACGCAGCTTATAGCCCAAGTTTCGAGCTGCTGGCCTCGCTCCAAGTCTCTCCGCCGCCGAGCGCAAGGCTCTTTCTCAACCCCCCTTTAGGCTACACTGAATCAAGGGATTCTGTTTTACCGGTGAGATTGTTTTATTTATTTATTTATTAATTTTTTATTATTATTTTTTTTTTACCCTCTACCATTCACGACCAGGCGATTCAAACCTTCCAACTTTTTTCCTCGTGTCCACTTGAGTTTTAACCTTTAAAAGCAGTGTCGTGTGGCCGTGCTGGACAGACAGAGCCAGGGAGCATTGTGGTGTGAAGAACGCCATGTTGAGGAGAATCTACATCCTTTTAGCCACTTTTCAGTCATGCAAACTTCTCCCCAACACAGCTTCTTTTGTTCCACACACATGCTTGCCTTTGTGAAGAAGTCATTTCTTGCATGCTCTATTTTTTCTCTCTCTGTCTTTCTCTTATTATTTTTTTTTAAAAAGGACGTTTCTCCAAACTCAAGCTTTGGGATGACACTCTTTCATATCATTAGAAAATGGCGGTGGTTCCCTCCAGACATAAATAACGAGTTAATGCTTACTATTAAAACCTCTCAGGGGATCATTGATTTCTGCTTGTATTTGTTATTACTTAAAGAAATAATACTTGGTGAGAAATCTGGACATTTTCTGGTTTTCTCGTCACTTACGCCCATTTACAAAAAAACAAAAACATGACTAAATGAGTGTGGCACAGGTTTAATTGACCAATTTTGTAAGCAAATGAATAGTTTGTTTCAGTGTAGAATATTTCCAAATAAATAAGCTATTTATAGAAGAAAGCCTGTCTATCGTAACACTATAGTTGGGTGTAAGTTGGCAACAGCTATTCTCGTGGAATTAATCATTTATCTCTTTTAGAAATGGTAATTTGGTTGAAACGTGTACACAATACATTTCATACATATTGTGAGATAAAAAGAAAAACTACAGAAATACATATTTTCCCATTAATTCTACAATATATGGTGATGGTGTAAATAGTTCTCTCTTTTTTGTGACCTTAATATTATAGCATTTTTTATTATGCTTGAGATTAGCTGATGTTGACGTGGTCCTAACGTTTGACAAAAGTATGTGTTTTCAGTCAGATTAATATTTGCAGACTTTGTTACACTACACACTGTTAGCCTGGATGTGAGTTTAGTTGTATTCTTTTTTTTTTAAATGTATGTTTTTACAGATTCCAGCCCTTTATTTGATTGGTTACACTGTGATTTGTGTTGAATTATTTCTTCCTTTAACAACTGAAAAGCAATCAGTTTATCCAATATCTTGTTCCCTCAAATAAGACAGAAACTTGATCTGTTGTGTTAAAAGATTTAACATATGACACTTTATATTGGATTGAGTTTGTGAAATAAAATGCAGGATTTGGTGAATCTGGAAACCCAAAACCTGTTTTCTGAGTCATTAAATATATAACAATTTACACCCTGTGGATTTTGAATATGAGAAATACAGTATTGGAGGTAATCATCTATTGGCCTGCTTTTAATCTCACATGGATCATTTATGTATATTAAAATAGTTTAGAACTGTCAGGCTAACCACATTTTTAATTACTACTTCAATTTTGTAGATTTTATTCTGTTTAATTCCTACAATTTGCATCTTTACTTCATAGTTCAACTGTAAAACTGTTTAGAAAAAACGGATCTATTTAAATATATTGATGCAAAGAGGCCCTCAGCATAAGAAAAGGACAAAATTGCATGTTTGGCAGAGTAAATAACTGTAATTATTCTCCCAAAAAGCTATAATATATTACATTTTACCTCCAAAAGAAGAGGCATTTCTAGAAAGAAACGTCCATTAAATGAACCTAAAATAAAGCTATAGGCCTGAACAGTTTAACTAAAAAGAAAAAAGTTTGGAGTACTAGTTTGACATATTTCTTGTGGGCCTCTGCCTCATCAGTAAATGTGATTAATTAAGACAATTGTGAACACTTGTTCCAATGTTACAGGTTTTAAGCCAACACCTTCCTGTGTCTTCCCGTGTTCAATGCATGTACAAAATAAGGTCCTGCCCCCACAAGTGTCCCCTCCCAGGTCTGACCTGCTCACACCTTCATAGTAAAGCTACAGGTAGCACAACCATGAGCTTGTGTTCTTCAATGAAAGCTGTAAAACACTGACTTCTGCACTGAAATGAACTGATGAGTAAACTCTGGAGGAATGATACTTTCTAATTGTCTGTAAAATCAGTACAACAGCAATCATGTTCTTAATCTTGTTTGTTTTCTTTTTTTTTTTGTAGGAGCCCAAGCTGACCGCTTTGTCACCAGGAAATGAACAGAAAATATGCATCTGTTTCCACCTTTTTGCATATTTCAGTCAGGAAAATGTGTTTACATTGAACCCATTAAGAAGTTTGTCGCCGTCTGTTCAGCCCATTGGTAATTTCCCCCCTGTGTGATTGTTCAAAAGGAAAATAACATCCATTTAACCACCATCATAACTCACATGAAGCCATAGAATCAGAAAATGTGAGCATTTCAGACAAAGTACACACCTGCTTTGTATGCTGACAAATGGCTGTACTAGACTGCATCTTTTAGCTACTGGCTCTTTATTACTATTTTTTAATACCACTTTCTTTTATTATATTTTTTAAAATCCAATTTTTAGTTTTGCCACTGTGATTTATAGTTTTTTCTCCTGCTCGCCATGTGAGTTGTGGCTTTTCGTCTGCTGTAACACTGTACATTTCTCCCATTTGTGAGACAAATAAAGGATTATCTTATCTCATCTCACATTTTGGATCAGGGCGACCAGAATAAAACTGTTTAGTTTACTTTTTTTTTTTTTTACATGCAAACGGGGGGAAAAAAAGAATACAAATCAAGGTGAAAAAGAGTGCACGGCTGCATGAGTTTTAGAAGTTTGGAGTGTTGATTCTTTACTAAGAAAGACCTCAAACTTTGACCCCTCGCGCCTGTCCCTCCACTGAGTGGTTACCTTGGAACCATAAGAATTATCTCTGAATCAGTGTGAATGAATGCATAACTATGAGGGGGCCCCATGACATGTCAGCAGTGATTATTAACCCCCATTGAATGAAGTGCCTTTTTACTGGGCACAAGGTCTACAGATTTAAAAAAAAACCCATCAGGTTTACTTTAGTAATCAGCCTCTCAGTGTCACAATGTTTAAGGCAAGTTTGTCTTTAAAATCTTTACGGTGCCATTAAAAAAAAAAAAAAAAAAATCTGCAGTTTTATGGAGGGGGAATATGGCTTTTATCATGTGGAAATAACACAAATGTTCATTTCCATACAAACGTTGCAGTGCTTTGTGTGATGCTGTGTTACGTTTCTGTATAGAACTCAAATCTTTTTCAAACGTGAACTCTGTATCTAACAAAAATAAACAACCGTGTAATAAACATTCGCCCAAAGTACGTGTGTGTACCTGTGTTCATTTGCGTCGCCTGCTTGAGACAAGATCACAGAATAGTGTAGTTTGAAACGCGCTCCATGACTTTAAAGCGTGTGAACATTACCTTGTCATGAACATCAACTGACATTTCAAGACAAGTGAGAAAAACACCTTACAAACGTCTGCTTTCTTCCATTTATATTTTCATACAAAGAAATGGCATTTAAAAAAACAAAAAAACAACCCATGCACGATATTAAAACTCTGCAAACTAATAAAATAAAACAAAACATAGAAAGAGACTGAATGTGAGCGCAGATCCTGTAGAAATCACTTTATTTTACAACCTAATTGACCTCTTACTTACCATAAAGTCAGTGCAAAGCGACACTGGGGAGACAAATCTTCATAATACCAAGTGTTCATGTAAGTGCCATTACTGACCGAGACCCAGTTTTCTTTCCGCCCACCATGGGGGCAATAATACAAAGGATCAGTGCAACAAATCTGATAAAGTCTCTCTGAACACGGAGTGGGTCTTCCCAAACGGCCGGAGAATGGCGGAAGGAAGGGAAGCTGCAGGTCTAAGAGGGAAGCAGGCGAACGTCAAGTCGGTTCAAATGTCCGTCAAAGACAAACCGGGCCGGGCTTCAGTCACATCATGACAACGATAAGGTGTTGCGGTCCTGGTTAAGTTGGTTAGGGTGGCATCGTGTCAATCCTGTGCGCGCCTCTTCAATGAAAAGTGACGACTTGACTCCTTTGCCCACCGTCACACTCAGTGGTTGCATTACAATGTCTACAAATTAAGACATCTATTGCGTGTAAACAAATACTAACCCAAACTTAGGAGTTGTGATGGCATGGACGTTCTAATAAAAATTAAAAAAAAACCCAAAACAACCAAAACACCTGGATAGGCTACTTAATCAGTTATTGGAAGGACGGTGGAAGTCGATGGAAGCAACTTAGTATCGTCCTGCAATGAGAAGATAGGAAATGTGTATTAGGACAGGTGGGGAGTGGCAGAATACTCATTGAACTATAAACATGACGGTATACTCAATTGGAATCGGTGTTCAAAGCGCATATTTGTGACTCTTTGCTACACACTTACGTGGGCTGTATGAGCGGGACCGTGAGCGAGACCTGTACCGACTGTAGTATGGTGATGGAGAGCGCCTGCGACTGGGGGAGAGGCGACACAAGCTTAGTGCAATCTCCTCTTTCCACCCGGGCCGGGCGACACTGACCTGCTGCTCCCGAGTGATTACTCACCTGTACCTGTAGTCGTATTCCTCGCATCTCTCATAGCGGTCGTAGCCGCGGTCGTAGCCACGGTCATAGTTGGAGTCTCTGTCCCTCCCCCTCCTGCTGCTGCCGCCGCCGCCGCCGCCATCATTACTGTGGAGGTAAACAGCAGCAAGGCCGTGACTTTGGAGGCACTCCTGACTCCTCTCATGTGCTTTCGGGTTTATTACAGCCCTTGATGTGATCAAAGTTCAATGCGTCCCGGGTAAATTTAATCTTACTGAGTTGGCCGGCCCATATAGATTCCCGGCGTGGGGGTGTGGGGACGTTTCGTGATGGAGTAATCCACTCTGATGCGCCTCCCTTCCAACTCCATACCATTCGCACGCTCCATCGCCTGGAGAGCACGGAGAGGAAAAGACCGAAATGTCATCAGACGACTCCACAAAACAACTTTTTGATTTAAAAACGTACCTTTATTACACACTATTTCCTATAGGATGCATGGTTGCACTGAAATCTGAGGCAAGGCTGACACCTAGTGGCGAGTACATGTAATCACATTTACAAAAAGAAGAAGCGGAGTCATAAAGATTTCATGGTTATGGATGAATGGAGGAAAACACTTTACACTTTTTTGATTGATCGACTGAAAACAACTCAAAGTCATGCGAGCCGCCCCACAACCAAACGGACGCCACAAATAATCCACCAAGTGTTTCCCCTCACCTCTTTGGAGTCCTCGAGCCTCTCAAAGTAAACAAAAGCAAATCCTCGGGAGCGGCCGGTGCGCTGGTCGTACACCACATTGACCGCGGCCAGGGGGCCGTAGCGTGAAAACACGTCCCTCAGGTCGCGCTCGGTTGTGAACAGGCTCAAGCCAAACACCCCCAAACACGTGCTCGGATCAGGGTTCGCCTGGAACGGTCAACAACGAGGAGTCAGAGGCGATGGCGTGACTTGCGGCAGGTGAACATCCTGTGTGCTGCATTCAGGACGAACTCGTTAGATTTATCATGGAAAATACATCCATGTGGAATACAGACAATGCGTGGAAATACACTTTCAAAAAAATCAAGTGAGGAGAAGAATAGAGGCAAGATTTATAACTGCATTTACAGCAGATCAGTTTTTCACCCGTGTGTGAGCCGACGTTACGACTTCTGGGTTATAACTGAGGCGGAGTGACGGAGCAGCCGCCGCAGTGAGAATCTATAAAAAGCAATGAGATTCCAACGTCTGTTGTGGCAGCGCCAGCTTCAGTTCTCAGTGGGTAAACTGTGACTGCTTCAATAACCTTTTAAACTGCCTGGGGGACAAAAAAAAAAGGTTTTGTGATTTTTTTTAAGGCAGTAACATAGCAGTAATACAGAGTTGGTCTGTTACAGATTGCCCAGTGCAAGATAAAACTTTGGGATCAAAACGGAACTCATCAGCAAAATCTTCTCTAAAAACCCTTCCTCCAGACGGCTCCACTCACAGGGTGACACACAGGACATAATATTGTCCCAAATATATCAGAAAAAAACCATGTACCCTAACATCAGAATCACCGCCGTGGCTGCATGCCTCTTTTGTGAAGTCTTGTTGATCCTCTCTCTGTTGATACAATGGAAAGAAGTGAAGGTTGTTAAATGTCAGGTTGAAGTGGATTCCCGGGGTTTTCAATACAAAGACACAATCATTTATTCACTCTCCTGATTTGCAGACAACACGATTTTTAACAATCAGAATAAATGCATCGGTAGTGTAAACTGTATATTCTAATACTAATCTCATGAGTTTTGGAGAAAGAAGCTAAATGGATGTGAATCGGCTTCAAATCAGTGCGGGTCAAAAAGTGAGCAGCTCACATAATATAACCACAGACGTACTTGAAAATCCATCCTGGGACATTCAGGGGCAGGACAGATTTGATCTGTACGCATGTAGTAAGATATCATATGGCCGACATCCCATCTTCTCACGATTTATAAGCCGTGACGTGTAATTGATGAATGTCTCCGACTATCCTTCGGTTTTTCTCTTATCGCCCGCCGGACTCGGCCGTATCTTGACATCTTATCGCACTCACCCTGCTGCCAGTGTGGCGGCGCCGGTTTGACATGGGCGAGGCGCTCTGGCTCCTCCTGCGGCGGGATTCAGGACTGTAGGAGCGAGAGCGGGACTTCCTCCGGTGGGAATGGGAGCGAGAGCGGCTACAGCGGCGGTTTGAGTGCCGCCGTGACGGAGATCTGAGAGCGGGAAAATGGTTATTTAATGAGATAATCGATAAAGCTGAGGTACACTTCAGATCCAAATAAAACAGACGTTTCTGATGCTTAGTTTGTTGTGGATCATCATAGAGGGTTTAATTTATCTATAAACAGAAATGCAGAACACTGTAACAATGAACACAGATGTGTCGATGTATGTATTCTTGTGTTTAATAAGAAAACATCATAATATTCCATTTACATATATCAAAGAGCACTGAAAAAGCATAAAAACTGACCAAATTAACACATATTTCTCGATTTCAAAGTTTAAACTACCTCTATTGGGGATGGATTTCTTCAGAAATGATCACCTATACTCTATAGAGCACTACTTGTTTGACAAAGTACAATTGTTCTAATTGAAAACACAAAGAATTTCCCATTTTCACGATAAATGCATCAATGCCGACGACCCCCGAACTAGATCGTAGAGCTATTTCATGCGAGAAGTGAGTGTTTTGAGCATTGTGTTCCAAGATGTGATAAATAGATGCAAACGTACCTAGATTTTGACCGTGAGTAGGATCTGGACTCCGAGCGTTTGGAGGCCCGGGACGGGCTCGGGGAGTCGGACCTGCTCTCCGACTTGTCCCGAGCTGGACTCCCACGATCCAATTTGGATCGGGGGCGCGACTCCTATTGCCACAGCAGTAAGTTACCAACTCTCTCTTGGACACATTCATTTACACAATCAAAAGTAATGAAAATGGACATTGAGAAGAATACGTTTCACACATACACTACACCTAACATGTACAGTTTACATACTGTGGGGGAAAATCGGTTAGTAATCTTGTAAATTACATCTTTGATTTGCCGTGTGGCTTACTATAGATCATTACAAATTTACATGACAGGTCTACATCCAGGTCCACCTGGTTCATCAAGGGAAAGTAACAACATGCATTTTTACTTTACAAAGAGGGAGCATGACAGAGAAAAGACATTTGTGACACAAACAGTGTATTTACTTAACCTAGGGACACATTCACTCTTCCAGATTGGTTACACGCTACCCCCTTCTCTCAGGATTTCTATCCTTCTTCATTCTTCTTTTTTCAGTTTTCTCATTTTCAGATTCCCTCCCTTTCCACTTCTATGTTCTGCTCTGTTATTCTTTTCATTAGCCTTCTTTTATCTTGAACATTTTCTTCAACATTCCTGGATAAAACTCTTCAAATCCTTCACGTTCAATAACCTTAATGAGAAAAGAACATTCAATAAAAAATTAAGGTCATAAGTTCGAGGAAAGAGAGAATGTAGAGTATATAATGAAAAGAAAAGACATTGAATGCAATTACATTGAATTTGAAAAGGCAAAGTTACAACAGTTTAAAACGAAGCCAACGAAGAGAGGCTGCAAAACGCTATAATATAAGGATTTAAAGCTTTTTACAAAACGTGTCACCTGCACTTTAATTAAACTAACACACAAGTCAAAATGCAATAGTAAGCAAATAACGAGGGTTAAGCTAACAGCGACTAGCTTTGGAGGAGGCTGTGTGAATCTAGCAAAAAACATGAATGATTTAAACGAAGCAAACTGAGCCTGACGCGGATATAACAGGTACTAATAACGAAAGAAAAGAATAGACAGCTTTAACGAACCGGTTTAGCGTTAACATTAGCTGCTGCTGGTGAATTCTGCGAACAATAACGTCTGACAAATGAAGGCGTCTCGTTCAATGTAAACACTTACCCGCGTTCCGTAGCTCGCCTCCTCGCTGTCGCTCATTGTGACTCAGTAATAATGTCAATAAAATGTGCGCTCTAATGTCTGCAAGTGAAGGTTTTGAATCAATGTTTTTGTCCGGGACCGAACGTGAGCTTGGAAGATGGCGCGTGAGGTAGGCGGCGTGCGTGCGTGCGTGTGTTTACGTGCCGCAGCGCGCGCGACGTCACGTCCCGGGCTCGGCCACGCCCCCTCAAAGCGAAAGCATTCGGGTGACCATGTGACCGTGAACGCAACACGAGAGCGTTTTAAACTGTGCTACTCGAACAACCAATCACATGTGCTCTCTCTCTCTAAATCTACAAGAACAGTTATGCAGGCGCTTAGTTAAAAACAAATATTAACGAAGTGCCACTTTTAAAAGAACATCAAATATTTAACCTGATTAAAAGTGGGCCAACTTTCTATTTTCTATCACCCTTGATCAAACCATGTTGGAGTTGATTCCAGCTGAAGTGATTGTAGACAAGACGCATGTGCATCACAGGAGGGAAAAAAATGACCTGCATCACACACCAACAACCTGAAATGCACGTTTTTGAACTGTGGAAAATCCAGATTGGCAAAGAAAGCACATGTAAATCACACAGACTGTGAGGTGAGAGTGTTAACCATTACACCAGTGTGTGTCCAATGTTGTCCCAGAAGTTGAGCAATAAAACGTACACAAAAAAATACACAAACAAAATGTTGGTTGGATGCCTTGTGAAGCAGCTTTTTAGAAACAGGATTGTAGAGACAAAAAATATTTAAACAGGGGAACAACTTTTTTTTCTTTATTTCCCATAATTTATTAGTAAATCTACCTCGAAGCAGCTGGCTGGCTCATCATAGCATTATGGTGAACATTTTTGGCATCTCTCATTCAAAGCAGTCCAGAGGCCCAAAACACAGGTAACTCTCTCCCAGCAACATGAAGACCCAAAGTTCATGTTTTATTTACACGTTTCTTTCTGATTTAGTCTGACCCCCCACACAATCTCCAAATAACTCCTATTAGTCAGCTTTTCCATTTCCGTGGCTAGAAAAAGTTGCAAAGTTACAGGTTTTCTCACTCTGGATGGAGGAGGTGGTGGCGTATCAGACACACGCTGAAAACCAACAGGAAGGCTATTCCAGAGCACGGTGTCCAACCCCTCTTTAAATATCCCTAAAGTCCCAGTTGAATAAGCCCTGTATTTTTTATTTTTTTTTTAGAAAATCTCTACAGTCACAGTGCAACATGAACCCTGAACATGTGTAGGCAGCAGGTCCGCCATCATAACAGCACTCCTGGGGTGAGGACCGACCGCACGATACATTCAATCTGTTCCGTCAGCATCTAAGTGGATATATTTCTAAACGCGGGGTTGAGGGAGCCATTAGATGTGCAGCGGGACAAAGGAACACACTTCACCCGTGTATCCAGGGGCGAATCATCCAATCACATTCTCCGTAAATCTCGGAACAATAGCATGTACACATATGTATTGCCTTTAGATGGAGTGCAAACAATATTCTTTGGATTATCTCGGAACAATTGACCGTTTATTCTTCCTTATCAAGTGTAATTCTAAAGGAGAGTCTCCCCCTTGCGGGAGAAAAAAAAAACTACCTCAAACGTGCCTATTTTTAATACGAGAGCAGAATGAAATTCAGCATTTTGATAGGTTCAAGCAGGGTTGTCCAGTTGTTTACGATGGGAGGTGGGAAGCATTCTAAGCTTGCTTTGTGACAAAGCAGTCAGGTTCAGTTCAAAGCATTTGCTTTTTAACAGTCACAAGATTCAAACATTATTAAGAAAAATAACTAAATTTAAGCAAAATAAATTTAGCAATGAAAATATAAAAAAACATTTACTGGATTGTCCATGTACCAAAAATAAATATCAGTTCATGACAGGCCAGAGATGTCCTTCTTCTGTTCTCCGGGTGGCCTGAGCATTTCTGAGACGCAGCCCATCGGAGAAGTTCCTGCATCGCTATTGCTCTTCCAACAGTCTGATGTGGCTACATCACTGGTAAAGGTTGTAAAACTGGGATGTGCAGGACGATAAATTCGGATCGATACGCGAGGAGGCTTTCCTTCCTAATGTGGTCGATGCCTTTTGGAGACGTTCGGGCGGAGGCGTGACGTCCCTGGGTGGCTGCCAGGTGCTTCCTGCTTCGAGGCTTTCTGTAGCGCAGCGGGAGCAGAGGCCAGGATTCCCCCTGCGGTGTGGGAGGCATTCGGCGAGGAGGCATTGACCGCCAATTCAATTTTCCCCTCCAGTTTAACCAGCCGTGTCAGAATGTCATCCAGGAGCACAGCTATAGTCCTCTTCAGGTCAGCTGTTGGCACAGAACATAAACAGACAGATTAAAACGATATTTAATGTCAAAAAGTCCAAGACGAAAACTCAAATTCTCCTTTGCAAAAGCAAGTATTTTCTGCCTCTTTGAACACGCTTACCGTAACCGGCCATGGAGGTTCCTTGTGGCCCGCCTGGCCCATTCTGGTACTCTTCCGTCAGGACTTTGACATATCTCTGGCTCAGCTCCAGGATCTGCCCGCGCAACTCGGCGCTGCTTTGATGTCGAGGCTGTTGGAAAGTGTAGCGCAGCAGCATGAGTCCCCACGCCAGGCCAAATATCACCAGCAGCACGCTCAGCTTCTGGGACATGTTCCTCCGCAGCACTGCGCCCAGCATGGTGCTGGGGGAGCCGAGAGGGGAGCGAGCGAGCAGGGCCTGAACTCAGGCTGGAGAGCGCCTTGGTGGTTATGGGGAAACCAATAAATGTGCCGGAAGAAAGTGTCTGCGCTGCTGCCCTTGTCCACGGAGAGGTCAGAGGTCATCGGTTGCTACATAGCAGAGTTGAGCAACGGCAGGGAAATGGAACCGGATGAAAACCCGACAGCCACGAGACACCAGCAGTCCTCAGCGCTGGGGAAGGCGGAAGTGGCAGTTCAGGCAGGGGGGGTGTGCAGACATTGTTGGCTGTTTTCGGAGAAAAACACAAAAAATCAAAATCAAAATAAAGTAGTATTTATACGAACAATTTGATGTTTCTCATATTTGATTTTGAGAAAACAATAACATTTGAAAATCATTGCATCTTGGGTTTGTTTTGTGTTTTGTTTTTTTTACATTGTGTCCCAACATTTGTGACACAGATTAATTTTGAAAAGACAATTTTAATCCCCCTTTTTTTCTCTCTGCACGGTGATTCATTTTTCAGTGAGGTGTGCTGCAATGTCATGGTCTCAAGGTCTCAGCTATGCAGCTCGGCGCAACCCTGCAAAGCATTGTGGGTTCTTTAAACAAGCTCACTGGGAGGATTTCTGGGAGGATTACTGCAATTCAAAACAAACACAAATATCAGGCCTGGATGGACAACTTAATTCACTTTCGTCATTACTACCCAGGAAGAACAAGTCACACCAAGGAGGTTTGCAGAGTATTATTATTATTGTTGTTGTTATTGTTACTATGAACAGCTTTCATGGTTGCTTTGGGTCAGAGTTCACAATAGGCCACTTGTCAACAAAGGTCTTTCAGCCCTCTTAGCCCACAAACCCGATTATTAGATATTACAGTACCCACACTACAGCTCCAGATAGGAGACACGGCACCAGACGGGGCTATTCATTCTTTAATCCCACCGCCACAATGGTTATTGGACTGAACCCCCACCCCCCCTCCCCCCATGCAGAGGATAGTAGGCGATCATTTCTCAGTTTTCACAACTTTGTCACCAAGTTCATTCTCCACAGTCTCTCCTGGGTGTGGGAGTGTCAGTTGTTATTGAGGTCAAAGAGGCAATGGAAATGGGAGAGCAAATGTAACAGAACCCGTTAAGTGATGATGCACGCACGCACGCACGCACGCACGCACGCACACACACACTGGAAACGTTAAAGTAAGTTAGGGAACAAAGCAGATTCTGATCGTCTGTAGACCAACGTTCACTTTCCAAATTGCTAATTTGTACATTCACTTGGCAGCCGCGCTACAATTTGCATTCCAAACCTGACAAGCAACTTCACCCATGTCTTCTGCCTCTCAAGCTGGAATCAGGAAGAAATAGCGATTTCTAGAGATTTATGCAGAAAAGACTATCAAGAAATGGTACCGTTTCAAATTGGAGGTGAAGCAGCTGCTTGAATTCACAGTTTTTATCTGAATCAGGGGTGTCAAACATGGACTGAGGGCCAAAACTTGCTCGGAGAGCAAGATTGCAGAGTGGTCAATTCACAAAGCGTCAATGAAATGGCTGTTTGAAATGTGTTCATTAATGGTGAGATGTGACAGACTTTCAACTAGATCGAGCTAAAGAAAGGGAACAAGGAATTATTTGCACTAAAACAAAGGCAAAACATCTCAAGACCTCATTATTTAGTATTATAATGCTGGTGTGAAAACTGATCCAGCCAAACTGAGAACACGCTGGACCGCATGTGCCCTCCAACCAAAATAAGTCTGACACCTCTTATCTGTAGTGATGTGCAGAATCAATGATAATAGTCGCTCCACTATTGATCGAGTGATACTAACAGCTGTATAAAAGTCACGCACATGCCGGCACTCGTGGAATTAATTCAGATCAGGGGCTAAACTTACACAGTGGAGCTGAGATAAAGAATATGGTTTGCTTTTGTGCTTTCATTTAAAAAGAAAATACTTGATCTGCTTTCTCACAGACTTTCTTCCACGTCACCACAACTAAATTGTGACGTTTGGATGAAGAAACCAACTATCAACAGATCAAACCCACTCTCAGTCAACTGTTAGAAAACAAACATTGTCATAAGATGTCTACTTGGACATTTTCCCACTTGTTTCGGGAGAATGACTTAAAAAGGCACGTCTCAAAGGATAAATATCTAATCTTGGGGTTAACTAGTGACCATAATAGCTGTCACATGTGACTTTAATAGCGGCCAGGCTCGCCAGCTGACTTATAACCACAGTGTTCAGAGTGAGGAAGATTAAACATGAACTATCAGGGTGGAGGCGAATTTTATTGGGTTGTAATTCCAGACAGATAATTCCACGGGCAGATCACGAGTTGGCCCGGAGATCTGGCTGCAAGCATACGATGACAAGTTGCATCGACACGAAAAGAAAACCGAGACAGTGAGGAACTTGAGCTGCATTCATTTTCTGCACCGACTTCGGAGACTTTTAGACTGCTAAAGCGGGAATCTGAAAGTAAACGTTAGCGGGAGCTCGCGGGGAACTGAAGCGGTCTCGAGGTGGCGACGTTAGCTTGACAACGCTACGACAAACAACGCAGAGAAAAAACATCTTCAAAGGTTGGTAGCATACCCTTCAGAAGCTGCGAGGTCACCCCAGAAGCTACCTCGACACTGGAGCGGAAATGTAGACGCTGCGGAGAGGCGGAGAGGATACAACAGCTGCCACTCGGTGACACTGAAAGATGCTTGTTGTTCGGGTCAACGCGGGGCTGCAGCCGCCGCCGCCGGTGTGGGACAAACCTCAACAGTCCGCCCGTTCGCCTTCTTAAAAAGTTAGCGTCTGCATTTGACGTTCACACGACATTCCGCACCGGTGGCCATCGCCCCTCCAGGCTCCCGAGAGACGGTTCAGTCCCTGCACGCAAAAAAAAAGTCAGCGGCTACAGCCGGAGGCATGCCACAGCGCCGACCGTCATGGTTTCCCGTCGACGTCTCTTGCCTGCGTCACTCCCGGTGCATCATGGGAAATGTAGTTGCGTCCACGGTTATTGTCGTTGCGTTACATATTTTTTTTAAGGATGTAAAAAAAAAAAAAAAACACATTTTCACATAGACGCTGTTTCTAACTTGATGCTAAATTATCTATGTGTTTAAAAAAAAAATTTTCTTTGAAGTTCACTTTCTGGCCTTTAGAGGGCCCTCTAAACCCGTCTCCATGGCAACTCTACAGTCGTTGATAAACAGACGTTGTTTGGCGTACAAGGTGAAAACCCTCCAGCTATTACTTTTATATCTGGGATAATGGAGCCAGTGTCTCTCGATAAATCAGCTTTAAAAGAAGTGGACGCTTACTGGGAGTACAGAAGGTTTGTTTTAACGCTCAACTGTCTCCGGGATTCCATAAATGTATTGTTTAGTGAGGACCTGATGCAACACCTGTAGTGCAATACAGACATAAACAGCATACAATTCCTTTTAAGTCACGTTAATTAACATCATTGTTATCCCGGCAAGAATCTATAATTTCAAGGTGGTTTGTTTTCAAGGATTGTGGGTGATGATGACGGTGGCAAGCTGTTCACTCCAGAACAATATGAAGAATACAAGAAAAAAGTCCTTCCTCAACGAATGAAAAACAGACTGTATGTAAGCTTTGGTGTTCCAGGGAGTATTGACTGCAAACTCATTGGCCCTGAGACACAGTGCTTCTGTGCACACAGGTAATACATATGCTATCACTCAGGATGTCACATATCATTCTCCCTTCTCTCACAGGAAGTGATAGAGTAATTTTATATCACTCAGGTATAAGGAGCATAAGACAGACTGGGAAATGATTCCCTTAGAGAGACCCATATCCCTACCATGCCAGGTCAGGGGATGCTGCTGCACTGCCTACCAATATCTTCCTCGTCTTGGACCAAACCCCGTCCGCTGTAGATGTAAACACTTACCTCAGGATCACAGTGAAGCTGCCGGTCACTTCTGCAAAATGTGTGAGTGTGAAATCAAATATTTTTAATCTATTTCACACTCTAGCGCCTCACCCAGAGTATAAGTGGAATTTTCACTAACCTATTTCCTCTTCAATCTTTATTTTTCTTCTTTTAGGTCATTTCTGTTCTGGGTTCCAGAGTCCCTACACCTGTGGCTGTGGCCAGCCCAGCTCAGCCCACCAGACCCTGGTGAGCTGGGTCAGACGACAAAAGCAAGCACCTCGAGTAACATGAACTGATGTCAAATACAGATTTGTGGCTATACATTTATTTTTACAGCTATCAAGTTACGCAATCTTCTTGGCAGGTTGAGACAAAACAAGAGCGGGAGGCACGTGGTCAGCCTGTGGGCCGAGATGTTCCTTATGCTGCTATGGGAGGGCTGACTGGCTTCAGCTCCTTGCTGGATGGGTACCTTGCTTTGCAAGCCAATAGCTCAGGTAATACATGTGTGACTATCTGTATGTCTATGCATGGCAGTAGAAATTTCCTGTAATTACATAAATCAGATCATCATTCTGCAGAACAGGTAGAATTCAGGATGGGTTTTTCATTTTGTTTTTTTCCAGCTCAGACATGCTTTGATTCATGGAGCCAATGCTTTGGCGAATCGGCCTTTGAAGGACTCCTGGAGCATATATGGGCGTCTCAGTTTATTTCTCAAGGGAAAGAAATTTCCTTTAAGAAGCATGTGAGGGCAGCAAAGAGCAGTGCAGCGTCTGGAACGGCTGCAGAACAGGGATTAGTGAAGGTCAAAAGTGAAGAGTAAACCTTTTAATGATTTACAACCTCAATTCACCACAGATTTATAATAGAGTTGTGCTGACAAAAAACAAAAAACTAAATCAATTTCTTAAATCCTGTCGAGAGTGTGAGCAAGTTCTTTTAAAGCAGGATTTTGTTTTATTGTATTTGGAGCCCCTGCTCACTGAACATAAAACACCAGATTGCCACTTGGATGCCATGGCTGGGATGTGCGTTGCCAGGCAGTGTAAACAAGTTTGGCTAAGTTGTAGAATCGTTATTCATTTTAAGCTGCCTCTTCTCTTATTGGAGATACCAAAATCTCACACATTCTGCCTTAATACCTTATTTAGCTCCTGTACATATAATAGTCTGTAATTACTGTTTATATTCATATTTCTGTTTATTGTTATTATTTAATGTTACACTTGCACCGAGAGTTCCTACCGAAGTCAAATTCCTAATATGTTAAACATATCTGGCGGCAATAAAAACAGATTCTGATATCTTATTCAGATTTCTTGAAGTGATTCGCTCAATAATCATATTTAGTTTATCTGTTTATTTCCCCTGTTACTATGCCCGCTTAAATGTGTCCCATCCTGAATTGGAGTCAAGTCTCACACTTCAAAAGCTGCTGTGCAGAATGTAATGAGGTTACCTCGTTCTGAAGGTTTCCTCAACTTGTGCGAGGGTGAACCTGATTGAATTTCAAGAATGGCACATGAATGATTTATTCCATATTTTAAACCCAATGTCATTGCTGTGAACTGGCTTTTCTGAAGTTTTGTATTTGTTCTATGATCACAGAGGAGCACACTTGTAATGTTTGAATGTCACATGCAGTGTGCTTGTTTTATCAAATGTTTTTAAGTTGTCACTCAATACATGGCATTATACTTTGATCAACAGCAGTTAATGTCTTGGTAAATTCTTCATAAACTTCAGTTTTACACACAATGAGATATACAGTGTTTTTCTTTTTGTCAAATAGGAACACTTGTTTATATCTTGGTTGTCAGGATTTGGACCGCATTTAGTTACGATTACTTTTTCATGAACCTCACAATGATCGAAGTTCTCGACCTTATACCTGTACTCATCATTGTGCGTGTAGTACCTGCCACCTCTAACTTGAGCTTCATCTCTACTGTATATTTGTAGATGAGGACAGAAATGATGGCTCCCGGCGGGGAGGCTCAGCGTCACGGATCAACCAACCATCCAGTAAAGCATCAAATTCTGCTCCTTGTAAGAGAAAGTTCAACCGGCAGTAAATGCATTTCCCACTGAGTCAATCTGTCAGATTATTTGTATGATGCTAAATGTGCCAATGGACAATTGTGAAATCTCATTTCCTGATTTCTAACCATTGTTAAAGTACAATTTGTTGTTGTTGTTGTTATTGTTGTGACACTGGCCCAGTCAACTGTGAACATCAGTCTGACTTTGACAGTAGATCCTCAACTTATTAATGCAATTAGAGTTTCAAACATAGGGTACAGCATCCCGTAGTAAATAGAAATGCAAGATTTTTGCAAAGAATCCCTGAAATTTCAACAGAATGAAACGATGGATTCAACTCCAACTGAAAGTAAATGCTTGTTTTGGAGATTCGTATATATCATAAGGTTGCAAAAGTAACAATGACTTTTTTTTTAAGATGTCAAATAAATATTCTGAATTATTTTACTCACATGGTAATTTTCAAGCTCAGTTCATCAGATGCATTCACAGTGACGCCTGTAAATCACAAAATAAACACACTTCAGTTAATTTTTCTCAGAATGTGTCATGTGTCCTTTTTAATTAGTGCCTCATAAAATGACCAGTTTTATTCATCCAAGGTGAAGTTTAATGTTTATTTTTTTCCCCCCCTTTTCTTTCTGAGATGAAAGCCACCCACGCAACTCAAAATAACACCAGAACCATTGAGCTCCGTGTGCAATGACGAGCACAGAGTTTAATTTGGCCATAGATGTACTGTCTCCGATTGATTAATCCCATTCCTCACGGCAGATCAGCACTGATGAGAGTTGATTTAATCCACGCGGTGAATTGAGATTGAAGCAGGTCGTGTTTTCTTCCTCGGCGGCCCACTTTCCAAAATCTTTAACTGAGGCGCACAAATTAACAAGCATCTCAATGAGGATTTACTCCTACACATCCGCTCCCATATAGTGAGGATGGAGAGTCAAACTGGATCAGCATCCACACTGGTGCTGGCCAGTGCATCTGAAGTCACCTGTGTTGTAATGTTGGCATTATCCGAGGCAGCCGTGTGTGTGTGTGTATGTGTGTGTGTGTGTCGGTGAGCTGAGCAGGTGGTCTTGAGGACAGGAGGTAGAGCTTTGCATGAAGCACGTCATGACTGCACCTGGGTCTCTGCACTCCAGTGTTGAAAAGGGGCCAAGTAGAAGGTGAACTGAAGCTGACACTTTAGCTTCACCGTGTTTCTGCAATGTCGGGGGGGTATCGGGATGCCTCAAGGTTAAGTATGTACACAAACATTCACAATGGCAGACGCACTTTAAAATGTGAATCATGCTTTTCCATCTACTACCGAGGGGAGCTCGGACTGCAACAATCAAATATCCTTTAAAAAAACAAACAAAAAAAACATTAGGCGGCTAAGGCCTGACACATTAGTGTAGCACAATTACAATTTAGGATAAATGCCTCTCCTGAGCAACCCCATTAAGGAGGCCACAGGTAATTTCCTTTGGCTATTGGTTGGAGGAAATGCCTACTGCCCTTCTCGTATCCCCATGGAAACCACACCCAACTTGACTGACAGATTTGACTCCACAAATCGAGAGGCAAACGCAGGGAAATAAATGGTCAATTACCGTGCAAGGACACTTAAGTACATCAGTGACAGTTTGGCTAAAGTGGACACAAAGAAAACGTGACATAATTTCCTTATGGGGGGAATGAGAGGGAAACATAAGTTCTGAGAAATGAAGTCGCTTTAAGACACTGAGAGTCAAAAGGAGTTTTACGCTGCAAACTTCCAAAATCTAAGAACAAAGGAAAACACTCTTACCTCCATGGATAGGACACACATTTGTCATCTTTGCATTTCCTACTGGGAAACAGCTAAATGAACTTGTGCATTGTGGCCTGTATCAAGCATGTCGAACAAGCGAGTCAGTGATCCGGGGCTTCCTGATGGTCTGAGGACGTACGGGGCAGTGGATTGGATCTCACTGCGAAAACTAAAAATAGACGTCATGTATAGTCTGCATATGTTCAAAGCCAGGATTTGGAACTCAATTAATAATTATTATAAGTACTTTTTGAGCTGGTGAGCACCAAATCAGAGTGAGAATACAATAAGTTGATACCCTCGGTAATTCCCAATTCTCTTCTTCATATACTGAATTTGTTTTAAAAATGGAATACAATGCTGACGCCAAAGCTTGTAGTAGGTGGTCAGTAGTTTTGGTATAGTCACATTAAAATTATTTCTACCTCTGAAAGCTGCCTGCATGAACAGAAACATGGTATTGTAGGCAAGGGATTAATGCACGATCGTAGTACTACTGAAAGCAATGAAGATGGACGAACAGAAATTATTTCTTGATATGATTTAATTCAGATTGAGGTATTTTAAAGAGGAGGTACTGTTGCTTATGTATCATATTAATTCTATTGAACAACGAAGCTTTTAATCCATTGTCAAGTGTTTTCTTTTGATTATCAAGACAATGTACCAGTTTTCTAGACAGGGCAAAATAGACTCGAGCAAAATCCAGCTTGTTCTGTTCCTCAGAACAAAAAAAACCCACGACATCCCTCCAAAAGCACAAAGCTTTGTGTGAATCTGACACATTGAACGTGTGTGTGTGTGTGTAGGAAACAGTGCAGAGACTTTAGAGGAGCTGTGTCAGGCCCTTCTTGAGTTGTCAGAGTCACGGCACTGAGGAGGATGAACAGCGAATAATGAGAAATTGGTTTACCGCTGCGATAAAAAGAGAATAAAAAAAAAAAAGAGACACTATGTTGCCAGGTTAACAAAATATTGTTCGACAAGCAAAATTATGTTTGAACACATTTGACTCCACACCTACTCAAACATGTGCACACTTTATGAAGCACATATGGCCAGAAACAAACAATGTGCCATATTTATGGTGGAGAAGGTGGTTCTAATATTGCCTTAGCTTGGGCAGAGATAATACCACTTAGCAATAAGTCAACATCCAGGACCAAGTCAAGTCAAGTCAAGTCAAGTCAAGTCAAGTCAAGTCAAGTCAAGTCAAGTCAAGGTTTTCATAATCAATAGGAATAACGTTCCCCTGTACAATGAAATTCTTCCTTTCATTACTTACATTACACCAAATCCATTTGCATTGTGGGCTCCAATTAAATCTTCAAATCATTAAACATTAAAAGTCTAAAAATCTAGAAATATATTCAATGTTATTGTGAATCGTAAGGGTTTATATCTCTTTCATATTTAGCAGTATTATAAAGAAGATATAAAACCACAAGCGACAGGAAAAACAGGCAAAGCTACAGATCACAGTGGGACTGCGCTTGCGTTTTCAACTGAGCTTCTCACTGAACTCACAGTTGAAAAAAAGAAATGCTGGTTTTGTCATTCCCTCTTCATTTGGCAACCCCTCTTTCTATCTTCAAAAACAGATATTCATAGAGACTTTGCTTCCGTCGCCCCTCGTGAAGTTGCATCTACCTCCAATGACCGGGTGTGTTAACACACCAGTAATGCATCGATGTCAGTCTGTTTTCACAGTCAAAGGCATCTTTATGAAACATCCAGGATTAGATTAGATTTACTGAACCTTAGTGTAGGAACCCAGACACATTTACAACACACAGAAGAGATGACTCAGTCTGCTCATTCAATTTTCAAAAGTAATGAAAGAAAATATTCTTTTGATTATCATTGTTTTCTTCACAAGACTTCGTACACATGCATCTTTTCTTCATTAGATTAAGGTGACAGAGAGCTGGCTCACCCTGGTGAGGTACCAGTTCATCACAGGGCCAATTCAAATCAAAACACAATCATCCACACACGTACAAAATTTATCGTCACCATTTAGCCTTATGAGCATGCCTTGAGATTGTGAGAGGATGTCATAGGAGGCAATATGAATGAGAAACTCCTCTCAGCTTGAACTCAAACCGGGGCCGAGCAGCTCTTCACATCACACCTGCTGAAACAGAAATCACATCAAGATTATACAACAAAACTCCAAGCTCATTACAGCTCTCTATTCACAATATTATTCTTGTTATAGAAATGTTGAGCATTGCGCACTGCTCTCCTGGAAGTGTTGTGTGTACCGCCATTCATACATGATGCATCCTCCTACCTTCCACCTGAATAACGGCATTAGATCAGGAAATGACTTTAATTTGCAGGATAAGCATTTGTACTCAGTCGATGGCTGATTGACAGTGACTGTGAATGACTTCTGTCACAAATGTAGCACACTCTTCAGAAATATTGGCACTTTCAGATGCTTTATGAGTTATTAGTTTGACTGCTTGAATCATACATCCACCCATTATCGGGCTTCTCGTGCTGCATCCAGTCTAAAAGCTTGGTAATGTCTTTAACCTGGCTCTGCCTTCAGTTATTTAATTTACTCTTCATTTAGCTACGGCATGCTAAATAGCTGGGGAGGTGCTTTCAAGAGGACATGTGGCCTAAATAATTTTAAAACACTGACTTGGATTTAGTGACATCTTTGAATGTTTAGGGTTTTTTTGTGTTAAAAAGTTAATATTCAATAATATTCTATTGCAATGTTTGCCGCTAAATTAAAACAGAAAACAGAAAAATAAAATGTGTTTTGTGTGATTTCGCTACAAACGTATCAACGACACATCAGGAGCCACGTCATCTTCCACTGCTCACAGCAGTTATTAAAGTGAGGCTTGTTGCTCTTTGACGTGGTTACACCTTTCATCATGTTCCTCAATATTGAGGCTCAGGACCCTGACATGCACACCTGAGCCGGGCTAACCTCTCACGGCTCTGCGAGGCGACCTTTTGCACGTCCATCAATCAAAAGACTTTGTATGATGCTTCCCACGATGTGACACGGGCGCCGTTTTCACCCCAGACACAGATGAGACACGATGACAAACACAGATCAGAACAGACAGTAAGGAACACTGAGAGAAGAGGTAAAGACCGGGGGAATTAAAAGGCTGAGACTGGATGGTGTGACTCCCACAGGAACTAGAGTAATGAAAGAATAAACGAGAAAGCCACAAAGGACATTAACTTCTTGCTATTTCGTCGTTGAAGAGTTGTCATTATTGTACTTAGTGTGACGGAAAGTGAAGACAAGCTTTGAAATGTTGTGTGCTGCAGTAATTGCCGGCAGAGGCTGTCAGTTGCTGCCAAAACCAAAACAAAGTCGAACAATTTAGGGAAGATGCTTCTTTGAAGTGTGGCTTTTGCTATTGTCTCAAAGAAGATGTGAAGAAAAGATGCTTCTTGCTTTAAAACACATTCAAAAATAAAAAAAAATCTGTTTTGCTTGCTTCATATCAATTGAAACACAGTATCAGCACAAACACAAATAATGTTTTATTTCCTCCAATGTGATAATTTTTGCGGTTCAGGTGAATGTTGTATAAAAACCACTTTGGAGGTCTCAACCCTTCAGGTTGAGGTTTGCAGCACACGGAGTGCAAATGGGGGCTGCCGTCGCCCCATCCGAGTAATAGTAGTGCTCACTTTCCACCAGCAACAGATTGTCACCTAAATACAATAGTGTAGTCAAAAGCAGCAATTTAAACGTCAGGGTTGTGTGTAAAAATGGTGTCATGGCAATTGAAAGCACAAAGCTGCCAGAGAATCTGCGTCTTCTTCTTCCCATGCAGTCCCTCAGCTTCACTGCCTGATGGAGAAGACACACACACACACACACACACACACACACACACACACACACACACACACACACACACACACACACACACACACACACACACACACACACACACACACACACACACACACACACACACACACACACACACACACACACACACACACACACTGCTTGTCAGTATTTCCTCTTGCACTTGTGTTCACTGTAGATGTGAAGAGTGTGATTCACAGCAGGAGAAAATTACAGGCCTTTTCATCATTACAAAATCTTGCGACCGCAGTTATTGTGGAAACCGGGAGGCTGATGAGAGGAGGAGAAAACAAATTTGCATTTAAACAGATCCTCCGCTGAAAGACTCGACCTCCATGGAGCTGACTTCTCATCATACAAATCTGTGTGGCATTCACCTAAAAAGTACGAGATTTTTCCTTTTTTTTTTTAAATGTAATTTGATTTGTCTAACCAGTGTGACAACTCCTGAGAAGAACACTGAATCACTGCACCATATTTTCATTATTCACCTTTTGCCATGCCGGCGAGCAAGCCATGAACCTCAACCCTCCTTCTCCACTCTCTGGTGCACAGATCGGAAAGATTTCCACCAAAATGTGACTTGCTTGTCAGAGCTGTTTTAATTATGGAACATCCTTTAAATATTTTATGAATAGAATAAATCCTGAGACTGATACGGCCACAACCACCAACTGCTTTACTGTATGTGTGTAGCAATATCTTACCTGAGATTAAACTTGGAAGCAAGTCAAGGTTTTATGGAAAGTGCATCTTAACTCATAGTTATTGTTGCGATTTATATATTTTATCATCCAGTAAACACACACTAAATTTACAAGGATAGCCGTGTGGTATTAACAAATCCAGTGTGTTTTATGCTCAATGGTCAATAATTCATGGCTTCAATGAAAATTAAATTTGGCTCATATGTCTCACGAGAAGTTTTTCCAGTTTATCTTAGCAGTAGTGTAGCGGTTAGCATCTATATCCCCAGCTTGTGGGCCTTTCTGTATGGAGTTTGCATGTTTTTGCATAGATTTACTCCAAGACCTGGTGTTAAAGGAAACATGCCCAGGGTGTACAGTGCCTTTACCAACCGTCACATGGGATTGGCCCTACAACCATCAATTGAATAAAGCATTATAGAAGATAAATGTATGGATGCATCTTGTTTTAGAAGAATCAGCTGTTTCATGTTCTCATAATTCCAATTCCAGGAAACGAGTGTGAGATGGGCTTACCGGTGTTTTTGTCGATCTTTTAGTCAGCTGGTAGGAAATGTGCATCAGTGCTCACGGTTTTATTTTGCCCCGCTTTCTGAATGCCTGAGCCCTGCCAATATTGGCTTGACTGTAGCTCCAGGTCTACGACAGCATTTACATGACTCACCGCTGCTAATGAAGTGCTGGGGGGAAAAAACTGAAAAAAACTGAAAAAAAACTGAAAAACTGAAAAAAACATGTACTGTGTGTTGGTCAGACATGAAGAACGTAGAGTGCACTTCCTACAGAAACTGAAAAAAAACCCATTTTGAAATCATCTCACATGCAGATGCACATAAACACATTAACAGAGTATCAATATTTATTTGAGACTATGCCAATTCTGTGTGTCACTGTAGAGGTGAGGATAAAGATTGTGTTTAGTAATTGTTGCTTATCTTTAGCAATACTGTAGCGGAGAGGCTTCTATCAGTGTAGGTCATTTGCTCAGGGAGTCAATGGCAGGACTTTTAGTGTTTAATCACCTGACTTTTTCTTCATTAACAAGGTTTTTAGTGGTTAAATATTGGTTTGTAGTCCATCGAATGTGTTGCTCGTCTCGTCTTTTCATCTTGTACACATGAGTTACTCGGGGTGAAAATCCTGACCATGGAGAGTAGACCCTGGAAAATTGAAGTCCTGAAACCGTCTGAAATATTTTATCAAAGTCTGTGAGGGTAGAAGTCCTGTCAAATACCTGCCCTGTGTCTCAGTGAAGTCCAGTTCCTTCCAGTGTGTCAAAACCAGGGGTGTCAAACATACAACTTGCAGCAAAATGCAAAGAAAAGTTGACCTCAAATCTTTCTAAGTTTAAAAAAAAGGAAGTGTTTTATTTACAATTGTATGTGTAAATTTAGTTGCAATCAAATTGAACAGACATTGTATTTTTATATTCCAATTGCAATTTGGAGGCAACATTAAAAATAGGCATTATGTTATGTTTTTTTTCTTTGTGATTTGCAACTTTTTGGAAGTTTTATCAAAGCCAGCAAACAGAATTCTCATTTACTTGTATTTTTAGCTCTAAAACCAAAGGAAAACGGTCAGATATATAGTTGTTTATAGATTGTTATGATGTCACTTTACAGGCCCAGGAAATGTGTGATTGCAGGTCCCTGCGCAGGTTCAACTCTTCGTTGTGTTTTGTCGTGCATTGTTTACTTGTACCCTTGTTATAGGTGTCGCACCTCCCGTCGTTTGCTCTCTGTGCTGATCAGCCGTCTTCCCCTGATGGGCACACCTGAGTCTTGTCTCGCTCCCCTCCTTTCTGTAGGAAGTGCACTCTACGTTCTTCATGTCTGACCAACACACAGTACATGTTCATGGTACATGCCATCTTGGGTTTAGACCGTCGTGAGACATGTTAGTTTTACCCTGCAGACGATGTTGTTGCAATAGTATACCTCAGACGTGATACTCGATCAGTTTTTACACCGGATGCCCTGGAATTCAGACATGGTTTCTCTCCCTCAAAGGTAATATCAGTAACTAACTTTAAAGTATCTCCTGCCTGAGGTTGACCTGAATTGATCAATAATTTGTGTCAGAAACAGATATGATGAACATGTAATGCCTGCTGGCTGGTGTGAAAGCAGATGGTCTGAACAACTAAACAAATGTTCCTGTCTTGACTGAAAACCTGTTGTTTCGTATCTATACCATTTCTGTATTAACTTTTCTGTTTTGAGGATTGTTGAGTGGTTTACTCAGAAGATGTAATCTTTTGATGACACCTGTTTCTAAAATGCAGCGACTGAAGTTTGTTCCTGAAATGGCGCCGATTTAACTGATTTCCATGCTGAACCAAACCCTCACTGACCTCTCAGCTGCAGCATGTGCTTCACACATCTGCTCCAGTCACTTGTCTGACACATAGGTGCAAGTATTTGGCTTAAAAAAAAACGACACGCCACCGACTGAAGTGAGTCTTGAAGTGAACGTGTGGGATGACGAAAAGTTCTGATTCCCGCTTGAGTTCCTGATGATTTGCCCCTCCTTACAATCCACGTCTTCGCTCTTGCGTTTCATTCCTCATCTCCTTCTTAACATCCTGTGTCATTCAAAAAAAAGCTCTTAACGCATCCTCTGCACAACTTAAAAAAAAAAAAAAAAAAAAAAGCAACACGGCTGAAGAATCCTGATTTTGACAGATTATATGGCTGCGGGATCGCACACAAAAGGATTATGAATGGGACGTAAATGAAGCACTTGGTGGTACAGATTCATCTGAAGTGCTATTTGGGTTTTCTTATTAAGAGGGTTTCTTGGCTGACGTATCCTGAGCTTCACATTAAGGCCTTTTGTTCAAGTTAAGAGCCACAGTCTCTCTTTCCATCAGATGGAATAAACTGAAAAATGAAATTAGGAAACTGATTCAGTCTCGCGGCTTTCATTTACATGTGATCTTTTTTTTCACTCTGGATCACCCGAGGCGCCATCACAGGAGCTTCTTTTGGTCTGTAGCAGATTCATTTGAAGTTCACCCACAGTGTTACATTACTACCATTCTTTTGTGACTTCAGATGGGATTATTGATGTCATTATGTGGAAGAATCGCTACTTGATTTTGGAAGAATTTGTCACCTTCACAGAGGAGATGCCATAAATACCAAAACATTATGCTCAGAGCTTGTGTGCATCACTTTGCATGTGCACGTGTGTACTTTTGTGTGTTATGTACACACTACATTTGGTATACAATGGAGTATAATTTACGACTCTAATTTCATTCAGTCGTATTTCCACAATGGTATTGTGGATCAGATGAGTCTTCATTGAGAATTTCTCTCTTCCCTTCCCTTAATATAAAAAGCTCTCAGCAATCAGACATCATCACATCTTGAAGGGCCTTTAGTACCACATTGTCCAAGTGGAAAACGTTGCTCTCTGAATTGTTATTGGATATTTCCGACATTTCTAGACGTAGTACGGGAGGCACAGAATCTGTCTTGGATGAACCAGCTCACAGTTTCAAATAACAAGTCTAATACAGGTTCTAATATTAAGATCAGGTTTAAAACTTTACTATTTGATAAGACCGATGATTGATTCTGGCTCAGGTCAGCGTACACTGTTTTGTCCAGCTCTTGGTCTTGACTTCTGGTGCATCAAGTTCAACTTCTCTCCCCATATATTCATATGTTAAAAACATTACGCATTTCCAGTCTTTGTTTACTCCTTTCTCACCGCTGTCTCTATACATACTTTCCTTAGTCGATCTCTGTCTGTGGCGCTGAAAGTGGATTTCATCTGCAGGTCTGACACCCATCAGTCGACACTTTGATCAGATCAGGTGTCCGCTTGTTTGTTTACGTCTGGTTCTCTTCCTATCTATTAACCTTTAGGAAGCAGATGGTTGTCACCTGTGTCTGATTTTGTCCTTCCTGTTACAATTGAGTTGTTTTTCTTCCCCAGCCACCTAACCGTATTATACGAAATTGTTTAGACTGTTATCCATTGTTCTGAATAAAGTCAATTTAAATGTTAAGTGCCAACACATAATAGTCATTTTACAACTCGGTTACAACTTAATCTGAAAGCTGTTATGCAGTTTTCTTTTTGTGGTTTTGTGTAGAGAAGACTTTTATTATCAGATATGCCCTACAAGTCCAAGTCGAACAGATGGATTTTGAGGAACGACCTCAAATATCTCTTTCTCTCATTGGACATAGAGCTCGTTTTCTCAATTTTACTTTAAGTTGTCATAAATTAATTGAAACAGTTGGAATAAATAACAAGAACAGGGCCACCAACATCCTGATGACAGCATCAGCAATGACGTTCGTAAATGAAAAAAGTCGAAAAACCTGAGCTCAACTGAGGCGCGTCTCTGACGCGTTTTTGTGCAGCGCGTCTCGTGCGCACGGATATAAACCCGAGCGCGCGCCCTCGGAGGAGCAGAAGACACGGAACAAGACAGCGCGCAAAACTCAATCCAACCCTCCGCAAAATGTACGTACTTTTATATTTTCTTTACCAAATCCTGAATGTAAAGTTTTGGCTTCAAGTCTTTTAAAATCTCTAGACGCTCATGCATCTTTATTTGCAGATGTCTTTATTATTATTGTTATTATAATTATTACTGGGTGGTTTTTGTTGTTGTTGTTGGTTTTTTTTTTTAAATATAATAAAGTACCTCAACAAATGAACACCGAGCGCAACAGTAGGTTATCTGGAACGGCTGTGCAGTAAAGAGCCAGTGGGTCATACTTTCCCTGCTTTTCCCTGCCAGATGCATCCTAACTATGTCAGCTGGCTGGGGACTGTGGGCTTCCTGCTGTGGGCGCTGCTCTGCCTGGGCGCCTGGACGGAGGCTTACCCGGTGAAACCCGAGAACCCCGGAGAGGACGCCCCGGCGGAGGACCTGGCCAAGTACTACTCAGCTCTGAGACACTACATCAACCTCATCACAAGACAGAGGTAGGAGACTCGTCAAAGAACATAGAATATAGTGAAGGTCTGTGTTTTTGTGACACCATAGATCACAGCAACTAATTCATTCAATCAGTTCCCAGTCAGGTGAGGTAGAATTCCGCCACATGTTTTGTTTTTTGGGGTTTTTTTTTTTCACGATCTAAGCTTCAACAGATACATGACTAAATTAAATGTATGATAATGTTTCTATAGGCCAATACATGAGTAACAAAAATCTTCTCTTTCTCCTTCAACCCTCAACTAGACAGCCGTATAAAAATGTTCCTTCAACTGCAACAGGCTTTGATTTGGAAGCAATAAAATATTGGTATCTCTTGGGATGTTGCTGGTTGGAGCTGTCAGACTGAGTTGCAGAATATTTGCTCTCACTTGTTACAGAGCAGACTGACTGTTCACCATCCGTAAAAAAAACAAAACCAAACAAACATCTTGAAGAGAAATGACTGACACGGCCAGCATGCCATGTCAAGGCAGCCACAGTCTCCAGCTTTTCCGTGAATGTCAGAGATTTTGATGGCTCTGCAGGCGCTCACCCGCCCAAAGAGAAAAGCACGCCGGCATTGCTTATCATATGAGGCACAGAGAGCGGGAAGTATATGACCACCTGTGATGTGACTCTTGCCTGAGCTGCTGGGTTTGGATCAGACTTCACATTATGTCGGGGAAAAAGTTGTTCGCTTCAATCTGTTATTTTCACCTCAGGTCTCTTTTTGTTTTTCATAAAGTTTGAAGTCTTTTCATGAAACAGCAATCATTTCTAATATTCCTCATCATGTCTGTCATGTCTTCATGTGTCTCAGGTATGGGAAGAGGTCCAGTCCTGAGATTCTGGACACGCTGGTCTCAGAGCTGCTGTTAAAGGAAAGCACAGACACGCTTCCACAGTCGAGGTACATGTATGTATGTATGTGTGTGTGTGTGTTCGATGATGAGTTTAAGAACAATCACAGGGCACTGACCTTGACCTTTGAACCCTCTTCACTCCAGATATGATCCCTCTTTGTGGTGATGCTGTCACCAGTGTCGGCCCTCGCTCACTGCTGATGCTCCGGCTTCTACTTCTGTCACTTCATACCGTCTCACGACAATGACCACCTTGCCTCTGGACCCCTTTCACCTCAATGAGCTGCCACCTGTCGACCACCCATCGCCCTTCGCCATCAGCTACAGTCAGCACTCCTCATAGCAGGCTATGTGCCATGAAATTGTAAATAGTTTACTCAGAGTCACCACCTGTGAAACATCAGTTATGTGGAAGAGGGGCATGTTTGTTTGTATTTTGTGCTATTAAAGATTGACGGTTTGAACGAATGCATTTCATGGCGTCTGTTTGACAATCGAAACAATGTTCATTTATTTTTTTCTTCAAAGGAGTTGTCAGCATTTTGGGGTCAATTTTGAAGAATTAAAAAAAAAAGTTGCATTGATCCTGAAATATTTGGGGATTCGTGATTTTTGATTTCATCAGGTTTGAGCTTGCGGAGCTCCTCTTACCAGACCCTCCACGGAAAAAAACAACCTGTAAACTGAGCAGCTGTTGCAGCGGGTTATACGACAAGTGTGCAAAAAGCTCCTTTCAGAAGATACTAAAATGCGAATGGCTCCATAAAATCCCCATAAAGCCAAAAGACGTCGATCAATCTTGGATCTGCCAATTGCGCAGCTAATGGCGCTCTCTTGTGGCCACGAGGATAAGTACCTGCTCTGGACTAGATGGAGGGAGAAATGATATTTCCAGGAGCATTAAGTGCAATTATACAAATGGTTAGGTACTGCAACCAGTCAGGCGGTAAGAGGCAGCAGACTCAGAGTCTGCAGGAAACGGGATACTCTCAACTAACAGGAGAGGCTGGCGAGTAATGCAGCGCTTCTGCATGTCAATACAAATGGAAAGCAAGTTCAGAACGTGTTCGTCACACACTGTACATGCAGTCGTCTCTGAACCACCTTAAATTGATTTTGTAAGTCTTGTTCTCAGTGTGAATGGGGCGAAACATAAACAACGAGTCGTCGCAGACTTTGCTTGCTGCTGTTCAATGGACGGTAGATGTATTAAGGAGAGCCTCACTATGACAATTCGGGAAATATATATTTCAAACAATCTCTCATAAAAATGAGGCTATGAAGGCATATGTCTCGTCGGTGGATGTTTGACCACTCGTATTAAAGCATTGATGGTTATTCAATAAAGATACCTCGTGTTAGAAATATGTAATTTTGGTCCATAAAACCTACATGTAACTAAATTATTCCTTTACACCACTACAAGGCTTTCAAGAATATATATCACGTTCTGAACATATTAAAGTATTTGATTTTATTTGGATCCCCACTATAGCACAATGTCTGTGTTATTCTCATCATGTCATCATTTTACATATCTCATCACACAAAACATTATGTCATATGAAGCCTCAATAATCACAAATCAAAATGAACACAACGCATATGAGCTCAGAATGCAGACAGAGCGGCTCATCAAAAATGAATTTGACCACACGAAGCACTTAATCTATGGAAATATACAGCAACAATCCTTCGCTATCCACGATAAACTCACACTCAGACATGCACACACACTAACAGACCCATAATTTCACCAGACATTGAAGGTTACTCTTTCAGATAAACACAGGAAAAGAACCACCATTTTTTACAAACTGTGAAAAGTGAAAGGGCAGTAAATAGATTGGTGGCTGCATGGATGGATGGATGGATGGATGGATGGATGGATGGATGGATGGATGGATGGATGGATGAAGCCACCCTGAGTGTCCCACCTTGTCCATCTCCTGCTTCAGCCCTGCCATTGGTTGCATTAAATCAATCCTGCAGTCTTTATTTCACAGAGTTAATGAAGTTAGTTAGCTGACATTGTTGTGATGACATGAATGGCCTGCCTGCATTCACCGGGGTGCTAAGTTGTATTTATGTGAATGGACAGGTCCATCACTACGAAGCAAAGTGAGGATACACATTTGTCCACAGTGTCGCGGTCGGGGGAGGGCTGTCCCGCGGCAGCCATTGGTCCTTTACGCATGACGTCGGGGAGGAGGTGGGGCCTGCCGCGTTGATTGACGTCCTGTTCTGTGGTAGTCTGCTGCGGGACCAGGACAGACAGCTGAGGGGGGTCTGAATGTCCAACCGGGACGATCGGGGGGACTAGCGCCAACTCACTGCCACACTTCACAGGTAAGTCACGGCCCCGCGGTCACGCGTGACCCGCGGAGATCATGAATGCATTCATCAACTGACATCCAGACGGGAGACAAAGACACTTAACCGTGTTTGAGGTGCAGCGGCAGAGTTTGACAGGAGAGGCTCGTCCCCCGGTGGAGCCTCCACCCCCCTCCTCTCTGTGGTCCGGACCAGCTTTTGTTCGGGCTCGTGTCGGATCGGTGCGCTTTGGGCGCGTATTGTAGACTCGGACGTGTCCACCCCCCCCCCTTTCGTTTTCCTCCGCAGATCTTGAGGAAGGACACGGCCGGTGGGGCTGTAGTAGTCGTAAGTGTGCGCACGCCACAAAGGCTCGGATGGGTAACAAAAAAATGGCCGCACGTGTGGCTCGGTCGGCGTGAATACGGTTATGAAGCGGCGGCAAGACGCGTTTGGCACGGATGTGGCGCACGGTGCAAGCGCGCGGATGTGGCGCACTGATGCAGCCGTGCGTCAGAACCTTGGGGACGAGTTGAAGGCGCATCCAGCGCGAGCGAAAAAAATACTGAAGAATGTCCGGTTTGATTCCCAGCGGGCTGCATGTGCGCTGCGTGACAGTCATTGCACTTATTTCAACATACTTCCAAACTACGTTCGTCTCACCTTTGCAAACCTTTTAAAAAAAGAAAACAAAATAGGAATAGCTGCATGTTTTTGGGTGCTGACAGGAGAAGGAAGAGGAGGTTATAGGCGCCACTGTCCCGAAATGACAGTGGTTTGGCACAGGCTGAGCCAGACGGCCGTATTGATTTTTTATTTTTTGTCCTCCTCTGAAATGTAGCTACGAGTGCGCCGTCTAATAATGATGCACTGACACGATGTCAGAACAACTCCGTGTGAGCACTTAATCGAAACATAAAACCACCTTACACATCACAGCAGGCGAGCAGCTCTCAGTGAATCCCGGGACCTGCTTTGCGATGACGCGCACGGGGTCACTTCGCGAGGTTTATAAGCAGTTTATTAGCCCCGCGCGCACGTGACGGGGGAAGCCCGTGATGCGTGTACGCAACATCCTTGGGGATCCTTACTGGGAGGGGCGGCATTACTTTGCCAGACCACTGAGAAGACCCATTATAGATCTAATCTGGAGTTTATTTGTCCTCCACTCTTCCTTTCACTTGCGTAATAATCAGATTTGTTGAATCTATTTCAATGAACCAAAAGGGAGCAGGATATTGAGACACTGCAGTGCATTAGTATAAATCTGGAGTCCGTCGGAAAAGACAGCTGTTCAGGACGTCTGAATCACTGGCCAATGTGACCTTTTTTTTTTTTTCTTTTCTTCTTCTGCTGATGTATGTGGAATAAAGCACCCTCATATGCATACTCCTCAGTGTCAGCAGGGAGGAGGGAGACAAGAATGCTTCAAGTTGAACGCCTGTCCCCAATGTTGGAACATAAGGGAGCTGTCAGCGAGCCATTTGAAGAGCAACACTCTGAAGCTCTCACTTCTTCATTTTTAATAAATGGCTATGAGAGAGACGGCTCAGTGAAAGGGGAGGAAGAGAAGAAGATATGAGCGAGCGGGATGAGCTGGAGAATGTGGAGTGACTCAAACCTCCCAGCTACAACACATGTTTTCAGAAATCTGTTATCGACACAACCACAGTTAAACCCCCACGGCCCTGCGCCAGGCTGCTCCTCCTCACACCTCTGGAGTGGTAATAATGAGGCAACGGCACCTCGCTGGGAAGAAAACGGCACGCACAACTCAAGACCGGTGTGATACAGCTGGAATGGGGCAAGAATCGCTGTCAAAACTTGAATGTTGGTAGAGTGAGTTATCTTCCAACCTCAAGGTCGATGGTTCAATCCCACTGAGTCCCAGGCTGCTCCCAGAGAGATAACGTAGTAATCATTGACAGTCGGGGCTGTAAACATTTGGATGTTGGTACAATTTTCTGCATAATGGACTTGGAATGAAACACTCGGTGTGTGTTTGAGGTGCAGACTTTCCGCTGCAGTTTGTAATTTAAATCCTCAATCAGAACAATTGTACTAATTACAGCACATTTTATGTGCATTTCCCACCTTTTCAGAGACTAAAGTTAGTTGGACAATCGGCTGATCATTCCTATATAATGTAGATACTACAAGCTGTAGCTCCAGTCTGGCAAAGAAGCTGAGTTTCATTAAAGATATTCTTTAAAAAGAAAATTACCCCACAATCTAATTTAATCCTTATCTCTTTGCCTCATTCCCCCCAATCACATCACACTTTTGTATACGAACCATCCAACACCACACAACATCACTTTTAAACTTTGCAGTCACGGTAAGTGCTGTTGCATCACTTCTCCCTTCCCCATTCCCTCTCTCCCTCTCCCTTATTGCTAATGATGAGTAACAGGAGGCTGGGAAGATAGAGACAGACTCCGAAGAAGCAGGGTTAGATGTGCCGGGTTCGATTATGGCACAGAGTGCTCGTTATTTAAGATCGCTGCGCGTTCACTGCTGAAGGGTTTTTGACGAGCTGTGTAATTATATCATCCTGAGTTATGTGGCGAAGTGCCGACATCCCACCAGCCGGAACATCACCAACAAGGAAACTGAGGTCGTTTGTGGCGACGCGTGCAAAGAGTACTGATGCATGCAGGTGATTTCAGGTAGATATCAGGTGAAGAGTGTCTCGATAAGAATGAATCTGCGGAAAATAGACAGAACTGCATCGTCATAATATTTTTTTATGGCAACACAGTGGAAAGTGAGATTGTTCCACCAAGTTTCTCTTCACTGAAGCATCAACAACGAGGCATAACAGAGCTTTGCATGGTGGGGGAAAACATGATTATAGTAAATATTAAGCAGATATTGATTTGCTGAGATGGCCATCTTTGGGGTAGCAGTGTAATCCTCTTACTGAGCGGCTGTGTGAACACATGGAGTGACCTACATAGGGTTTGTCTGGAGGCAGAGGGTGATGGGTGAGAGGCATGACAGGATGGGGTTGGTTATGGGAGGAGATGAATAGCGAGACATCACACACACACACACACACACACACACACACACGCACGCACGCACGCACGCACGCACGCACGCACGCCCACACAGTCATTGGATCACATACTCCTTCCTTGAATATCTCGTGGCCCTCAAGCCTTTATTATAATGCTGGACGCGTACAGTGGAAAGCCTCCTCCTCTCGACTCTAGAAAGTTGATAAATTCCCATTTTACCCGCACTTGGAGGTTCGCCACAAGGTGAAATCTGGACTTTCAGGCAGGCCAAAGAGCTTCGTGGTCTCTTTTGTGATTCACAAATGAGTGAGAGGAACTGGGAGTGATAGCTGCTCTCACAGCGGGTTGCAGCTACAGATCCTGCAGCCACAGGGGGCAGAGAAAAGGGTTGGATGAAATATCTGCACACGAATGGAGTATAAATAGACTGTAAATTTATCAAATATGCTACGTGTGATAGCAAGTCATAGGAAGAGCCAATTTTCTAGAAGTGGTGCATATAGAGGTAGAAATCTCACTGGTGTTTGTCCACTTTTGATAGCGTGCATATGTCCACCCACAGGAGTGAGACAGCAGCGATGTTTTGTACAAAAACAAACCCTCAGACACCCCCCCACCCACCCCACCCCCCCGCCGTAATCCCGCGTCCATGAGCTGCCCATCATCTGAGTGCTTGGCAACCAGAAGCACTCAGAGAGCTTTTGTTGGCTCGTCCTTTCATACGGACCAGCCAATGGCAGCCAGGATAGCGAATGTCTGTTTGCAGTGATTTTCCCACTGTCCCGAGAGCAGGGGACGAGTGATGGACAGTACAGGCAGTGGGACATCCGGGGAGCTCTGACTATTTGGGACAATTACCCAGTTCTTGAGACGACCTGAGTGTTTGTACATGCAAACGAGTTAATGCACAAAACTCGTGAGTGTTTATTCTGTTTAAAAAAAACAACCTTCAGTCTGGTTTAATGGAATTCAGATACAAGTGGGATTTTAGCTGCTGTCATTATTAGAAGTGCGGCAATTACATGGTCTTATAGTAACAGAGGAGCAGATTGCAGAGATCTTCAGCTTCCACTTTCTCCAGGCTCTTCTCCTCATAGGCTCTCATCTCTTTTCAGTGGAGAGGCTTTTCACACAACTCAGTCTAATCTTCAAGGATTCTTCTCTCTTTCTCTACTTTTTCTTCTTCAAAACCCGCAATTTAACTTTTATCCATGTCTTGTCCTGCACTTCGAATCTCTTTCTCAGCTCCTGTGAAATTCTCCTTCTGCTAAGTCAAAAAAAACCAAAAAAAAACAACCCAACAACCCTAAAGTCAGCTTTCTACCTTTTGCAGCTTCATGTTATTTGTCACGACTGTCATCATCGGGAGCCCTGACTCCTGCTCTGTGATGCAGATAATGTGGCAAGGAACTGGGCAGCGACTTTGTCTCCATTAACATTCTTCGAAGCGATATCTTTCACTTCCAATGAGCTGGCTAAACCTGATCGTAATCTGTGTTGTGTAATGACCTGACCTCTTGCTCCCTCCTCCTCGTCCCTCCGTTCTCATTTAGTTCAGGACCATTAGTGGCCGCAGGATGAATGAAAAGACCTCACTCAAAAAGGAGCAGTGCCACCTCTTTGATGAACACACTTCATGTGTCGCAGTCGCCTTTGCATTTCTATGATGCTTGACAGCTTGTTGTAAAGTTCAGAGGTCAAATAGATGTGGGCAACCCCCCCCCACCCCCCCCCCCCCTCCCCATGTGTGTCCAGAAGACTATAGCAGAGAAGACAGATTTCTTAATTTTTTTTTGGACATTTCTAAGATGCTTTTACTCCCAAAGTAAGAAGACTGAATTCATGACTTCTATTGGCCAGCATTTGAAAAGCCACAGTGCTTCCTCACTGCTCCAGGCGAGAGAGCCAAAGTAAAAGAGGCTGAATGAGATGAAGCATGTAAGAGTGCTGATCTGCTACTTGGTGGGAGATTGTAGGCATCAGTTATTTGTTATAAAGACATTATTTGTTTATTTTGCTGGCTGGTGTTTTTTGATTGGCTCGTATATTTGCACTGTGAGGGACTGGAGACCCGTCCAGGGTGTTTCCGGCCCACAGTCAGCCTGGATGGTGCTCCAGCGCCCCGCGACTCTGCGCAGGAATAAGCGGTATAGAAGATCGATGGATGTTTTCCAATGGTTCATTTCACAGTGGGTATTGAGGGCAGGATGACTGGGTTTAGCGCTGTCAAACTTCTCCAGTTTTATTAGACTGATGTTTTAAACATTGCTCTGTGAGGCGTGGGGGTGTCACGGGGGAGACTTCATAGTCACTTGATGATGGAAGCCACAGAAAAGGGGGCAAAAAGGCCTTTGAAACTGATTTTTTTTTTATGGCTTTTGCAAAAGTTCTTTTCCCTTGGTAAAGCTTAATTGGATCACTTGAATTTCGCTATTCATTCTGGTCCTTGGAAGAATTCTTTGACAAAAAAAAGAAAAAAGAAAACATGACTCAACATGCTTTTATTTCCCTGTTTTTAAGCCGTTTTTCATATTCTATGCTTCTCATTAATAGGCACGTCATGCTGTGAAGCAATACAAGTGGATTTTGCAATCTGTCAGGGTTTGAGCACCTCCAGTTTGCACACACTTCATTCAAGGCCGGGTTGGTGAGGAGCTGGAGCCAAACGCTGATTACGACGAATGAAAGGCAGAATACATGGTGGACAGGTCTCCAGGGTTAATGCAGTAAGAGAGCCAGTCACACACACAAACACACACACACCTTCCCAGAGGAGGGTCCAACACACACTTCTTGGCATTGTGAGAACAATTCAGAGTACCAGCTAAACACTCTGCCACTGTGAGATGTGATCAGACAGTCCCTTCATCCATCATCTATACCTGTTTTACCCGCGTTTGGGTCACTGAGGGATGGAATCAATCCTTTCTGACATTGAGAACATCTTGGGCAGGCTCCAATAGAGAGAGAAAATCTCACAAATTTACACCCAGGATCAGTGTAGAATTGCCAATTTACCTAAAACAACCTCTGGATGTTCCCTTAATTCCAAAACTGAGCTGACGATTGCCTCAACGTGGTCCGGGAGCGTCAACACACCTGTGCAAAAAAAACCATTAACCTTCATAAATGGTAAAACCTCGATATGATGGACTCAGAAGAGATCTACAGCACGATCTGCGAGCTTGCAAGCGCATACGAGAGGAAGGCTCTCCCGGCAGTGAATGCATACTGCTTTGTCATTACTTCCAGGGAATAGTGGCCATTTACTACTCAGTCGGCACCGCGCCAGCCGATGATGCCGGCACTGCTGAATAGCTCGGGACAATCAACCGTGCGGGATGACTTCGCGCATCGCTGCGAAAGAGCAAGCGCCTCACTCTGCATGACGAGGCTCCTATCTCACAAAAGGCAGGAACGACATAGATGGATGAGCCAGATAATCCACCGGGGGAAAAGGGAGTCGTTATTGAGTGTGTGTGTGTGTGTGTGTGTGTGTGTGTGTGTGTGTGTGTGTGTGTGTGTGTGTGTGTGTGTGTGTGTGTGCGTGCACGTGTGTATCGGTGTGTGGGATAAGCTGGAGAATATATCTGAATGCTCAAGTTAGGGGTATGTGAGGAATGATGAAAACTGGTGTGTTGGAATGCAAGAAGAGCTGAATATTCATGGATTATGATGATAAGCCAGACAAAAAAATTTGCTCCCGTCTCTCTCTGTCTCTCTCTCTTCCAGGTCTTCTGAGTTGACTGATGAACACCCAGTAGGACTGTGGTTGGGCGACACCGACTGGGACAGGTAAACGTCCTCAGTACTCACGCATCAGTGACTTTGAACTCCAAAAACTCCAAAGTTGTGATGGAAGTAAAAAGTGAAAAAGTTTCAGTTTTCATGAACTGACATCTGTTTTTATTAACTTACGGTCTATGAATCTTAGTGGGCTGTGACTGGTGGATAGTACAGCTGGTATTTTTGCCAGTAACAGATGCTCTTCATGTGCAGATAAATATGCTGGTCACTCCCATAAAGACAACTGTCATTTTATTGCCTCTAAACATATCACTGTGTCATTACTCGTGTTAATTTCATACACAGATGAGCTGTTTTGTGAATAATAAAACCACATTTTAATAAAAACAAAGCACAGGCTGGATTTGCTCACTGTAAACTTGAGGCAAAGCGCTTTAAATTGAATCTTGTCTGACTTCCCATGATGCTCTCCTCAGGCCTGGTGTTTTGTTTTCTTCTCATGCAGCTGCTTTGCCTCTTTTCCAACTCTGCATGATATCTGTTCTCGTCCTCCTCTCTTCTAAAGGGGAGCAATTATGTTGATGTTTTGTAGGGAAGGCTGTATGTGTGTGTGTGTGTGTGTGACTGATTGTGAAGAACTTGTAGTTTGGTACGCCGCAGCGATTGCCAGAGGGAAAATCCTTTGCCTTCCTCCACACTTCTCCACACTTCTGTCAGAGTCAGTAGTCGTGATTTGGTGTGTTGCTGAAGGCTGTCTCAACCATCACCCGTCATCAGAGATGTCTGAGAGAGAGAGAGAGAGAGAGAGAGAGAGAGAGAGAGAGATCTGTAATCCCGTGCTTTCGTGGCCGGATTAAAATGGGGGAGGGGTTGACTGGTGGTGTTGAGGATGGGCTGGAGAAGAGAGGCGGGGTGGATTAAAGCTTGCAGATCCGCTCTTTGCACAGCTGTGCTGCTGTGGGAGGAGCTTAATGGCCGCTCAGGGGGAGGAGCCTGTTTAAGATCGGTCTGGCTTTTGCTCCTCTGATACTTTTTGTTGGATCCGAGTCACAGCAAACAACAGAAACTCTCCAAACTCTAAATATCTCGTTTGCACAGTGAATGAAAGTAGTTTATGTAGTTCTACTATTAGTGTAAGGAAGTATCTGTCGCTGAGTCAGTTACTCAAACACGATTGTTGACGATAAAATACCTCAACGGCCACTGGAAGCAAATATCTATCATTGCCCCGGCTGGAAATATACTGTCATTGTGTTGCCTGGTTGAGTTTTCACACTACTATTAGTTTGACACTTAAATATGTGCAACATCAAATGATCAGACTTTTAATTTGTTAAAAACCCTAAAACTCTTGGTGATCTTCTGATGTTTATCAGTTCAGTTCAATCAGTCCAATACAGGCCACACCCACGAAAATATTGTTGAAAGGTATTTCTATACTTCAGAACATTAAAGTTACACTGACGATACATGCAGACACATAAAGATGCATACATCCATTACATGCAAATTATCCAATCAGATTCTCTTGCAAAGTGGTGGAAAACTGACCAAGAACACAAAATTTTTACAATTTCTACTTATAACATTGCCTCAATGGCCTGTATAAATGAGTGAGTACCACTGTCTTACAATAGGATGTGTTATCTAGAAAAAAGTACACTAATAATATGACTTGTTCAGGCACACTAACTGGGAATAGGAAATGTTTTGCTAAAGCAAATAAGCCAAACACTGTGGCGTTTCTGCTTGTATCTAAAATATTGCCAAAGAAATGAGAGCATAACTATATTTTACTTTATTCTACAATCTCATTCAAAAGTTAACAATTGCAGTCACTTGCCCAACCAAAGGCTAACACACGTCTGCAAACTAATGACATCTTATGAACTATTAATCAGACTATGTTGATATGATAATAGTTTAACCCGTACCGACGTAGTCGTCTGAATGCAGCTGAATGTGGCTGAATGTAAGCTTAGGCACTTGCTTAGGCACTTGCACATTGCCTTACAAGTTGCCACATGTTTCCTAGTTGTAATCCATATGGAATGAGGCACTGAGGGGAAGAACATATATTTAGGCAAGGTTTCTGTTGATGCAGCCACTCACTGTGTCGCTTTCCCAGAAATATTCGATCTTTGGGGTGGAGGAGTTTGAACTGCAGCTCCAAAAGTGTGCATAATTCTGTCGGCACCTCGCGTCTACTGACTTAGCGAGAAATTAAGTAAGGGTACGTTAATTTATAAGGAAAGAGGGGGAGAGGGGTGGGGGGGGGGCTCCCATTAAACTGGGGAAGGTTTTGAGGAAGTGGACGACTGCTGAGGGAATATGTACGAGCACAATCTGCTCACGCTGAGCGTTTTTGGCACATTGCAGCAGCGGGTTGCTCAAACCCTGAGAGGAATTAGTGTGAATGAGAGAAAGACGGGAGGGAAAGAATGTGAATGTAGGGTCAGGCCCCCTTTAGTAACACTTATGTAAGATTACTTACATAATGAAACATTCAACTGGTGTGTGTATGTGTGTGAGTGTGTGTCGAGACGAGAGGGTTAACTTGACTTTGGGTGGGGTATGGGTTTCAAGAGGAGTAGTGCTCAAGCAAGCCCAGCAGGAGAGGATTGTAGGATTATATGTGTGTGCGTGTATCTGTGTGTGTGTGTTATCAACCTATGAGGAGGAGGCGAGGCGAGGTGGGGGGGGGGGGGGGTTATGGGAAGGTATTAAAGTCAGAGCGCAGGGAGGGGACCGACAAGCATTGAATGCCCGTCCACATCTGTGCACGGCGTTCAGCTTTTTACCTCTCTCTGTCTCATTTCATGCTTGTCTCTCCAAACTTCCCCACACAGCAGCTTCGGTTTCTTCTCCAGCATTTTCCGCCGCGTCTTCCCTCCTCGTCGCAGCTCCTCATTCCCCCCCCCTCATCTCTTAATATCCGCTGATCTTAATCCCACTCTATTGTCGCTGTCTTTGTGCCTCTTCTCTTATTCATTGTCCTCAATCCCCTCTTTCTCCCTGTCCTCTCTCTCTCTCTCTCGCTCTCTCTCTGTCTCTCTCTTTGTTTTTTGGGAGTTTAGAGGGTCAGCAGTACCAGGAAAACAGAAGAGATTGCAGGAGAGAAGACGTAGTTGCAGAACCGCTGGTGCTTTGCTCGTGGTTAGCCTTTAGCGTATTTGTGGGAGGAAGAAGGATTGCTTGGCGATGGTCACAGCTATGGACGATTCCTGTCCCAATGGGGTGCAGGAGGCGGAGGAGGAGGTGACGCCCCCGGGACAGCCTAGCATGGAGGGAGGACCCCCGGCTGTGAGGGCCGCCCAGGAAGCAGATTCGTCTGGAGGTGAGGAAAGGAGGAGGGAGGTGCGGGCACAGAATTACTGAACAGAGTGATGCTGTAGCTTTTGTTTCACCTGTATATCAAAGACGGAGGGATTCGAAGAAGAGGTGTGTCACACAGTTATGTTCTTGTTTCCCAATATTTGATTTTCTTATTTATCAGGCTGAGATATGATCTGGCAATAAGTCACAACCTCTCCCCTCTCCTATGAAAGACCATGTCAGATGAACCCAAGTAGCCCATCAAGAATAACAAGGCACACTACGATTGTAGTTATCGGCATTGATCTGAAGTGACTGTTGATCCTATTTTCATTGATCGTGGCCATACAGTGTGTCTGTGTCTCTCTGATGGCCTGGTGACCTCTCCATTACGCACCCTGTCCAGACTGAGCTGAGAGGACGAGGGTGAATCAGTGTCATTATAAAATCAAATTGGATTTGATTTGGTCTTGTCAGTAAATGCTAATGCCGTTTCCTCGCAAAAGCTCTCAATTCCTCTTGATTATTTCTCTTGTTCACCCACTTACTCTAGTTAACATCATTGTCACATTTACTTTCAGCAAATGGTCTCTCCAGGTTTTTTTTTTCCATTACTCTCTCATTATTCTGTCATTTTTTGCCATTTGTGTGAGGCTCTAACTCTTTATTTCTGACTCCGTCCCAGCTGGTGATGTTACAACTGATTCCATTTTTTAACATTTAACCCAATCCCAAATTGTTTTTTCAACTAACATTCATGTATTTGACCCCTTAGCATATACTACGCATGTGTTTATCCCTCAGAATCACCAATGCAACTGTGCAACAGTCTAGTTACACTTACAAAGAAGTAGCCTGACAAGTAAGAGAAGAAGCCCCTTGGACAGGATCATGCACTGGGCCTCCAAATAGCTTAGAATGCCGCTTCTCCGAGTGCCTGTGGTTTTTGGAAAGCTCTGCATTGGAGGCACTGCAGTTGTGAGACTTGCCTGTTTTCCCAGGAGGCGGTTCACTTCCTTACCCACACTTCTGAAAAACTGCACATAGCCGGGTGGTGTTTCTGGACGATGTGTCAGTCAAGGCGCTTCTCTAATCTTCTACTCACAAGCTAAAAAAATAAATAAAAATAATGCCACATACAACACGGGTTGCCAGGTCTCCTCTCGGGGGATTTGTCTTGCACTCCTTGAGAAACACCGGCAGGAATTCTCAAACAGGTAGTCTCTGCTTTAGGATTCGGTGCACAGCAGGCTGGTGGGTGTAGACACAGGTAGTGGTTAGATGAGGAGAGAGACTGCAGACAAGCCTCAGAGGGAGGAATTAAAAGCAGGTGAGGAGGGCGATTCATTATGCAGATGAATGGATCTGCCAGAGAAAAACACGGTGGCACAACTGGAACCGTTAATCTTTGAGCCGTTTCAGGCTGCGGAGGCTTCTCAACAGCACAGTCTCCATTTCATACTTCCCCGAGACCTTCCTTTCCAGTCTCTCACTGGACCGAAGGCTCATGTGCTTTGGGATGAGCAGCGTTCAGACAAGTACACACAGCATTTAGGTTGAGCAAACATTCCCGTGGTTGGAATGACACAGTCATGTCAGCGAGAGGGCAAAAGTCAACACGGAGAGCACAACGATCTGGATCCAGCTGTGTGTTGTTGCGCGTCTGCTTCAGCCTGTGTCACCGGAGTTATTCAAATATCTCGTTTTAATAATAGACCTTCTTTTGTAGCTTCTGTCTGGTGCTATTCCCCCGCAGCTCCTTCAGGTAATTAAGAGTAAACCTGAAGAATTAAAGATGGCGAAAACACAAGTTTCAGTGGGTTGGACCTTGGCTTAATTGTAAATGTGCCTGTGTGAAGTCGAAGAGGCGGTGAAGCGTTTGTTTGGTTGTGTATGAGTGTGTGGGCGAGTATATGTGTGTGTGTGTGTGTGTGTGTGTGTGTGTGTGTGTGTGTGTGTGTGTGTGTGTATGTGTGTGTGTGTGTGTGTGTGTGTGTGTGTGTGTGTGTGTGTGTGTGTGTGTGTGTGTGCCTTAACTACAATCACAAATCAGATCTGAAAGCTTGTGTGTGGTCCCTGCAGGAGCTACACATCGCTTGCAAACATTATCGCAGATGTTTTCAAACTGTGGAAGGAAGTACATTGCTCCTACCCAACTGTAGTGCTGCAGACACTTTGTTTTTTGTTGTTGTTTTATTTTACATTATATAATATTTTATCAAGTGTTGGGATTTCCAGGCAATAGACAAAGAAAAAATTAACTATCCTGGGAAAAGGCGTCCCTCAGGGTAGACTCACCTCACAGTTTATAAAAAACACTTTTGTTTTTCGATATCCAAATTGGGTGTTGCATTGTTTTCTCTGTGTTGTCAAATGCTTTATAGATACACAGGCGTGATAGTCTGCCCTATATATTTTAACCTTCCTCCCTTATTTTGTCCTTCTTTGAGAGGATCATAAATATTTAATGTTTGTTTTTTTTTCTGCATGAGCTCTGCTGTTTATGCAGTCCGTCTGCACTCTTTGCTTCACTCTCAGACAATTTGTTTTTTTTGTTTGTTTTTTTTGTTTACCAGCCTTGCTCTCTTCTGAGAGCCTGCATGCATGAAGAGTGATTGATGAGTGAGTGGGGGGAAAAAAACAAAAAACAGCACGTTGTTGTGCTCTAATTGAATTGATGTGACACTTGTTTAGCAGCAAACTACAATAGAGGATCAGAACCCTACCTGAAGGACAGAAATACATTAATGTGAATTGAAAAATCACAATGAAAAAAGAAGGGTCAACTATCCTGATGAATGGCATCACTACACTCTGCTGTAACAGAGTAAAACTGCCATTGTTTTTTTTCTCTTTCTGGGCAACTTCCTCTTTCTATGAGGATGGATGTTGTTCTGCATAATAAACTCACATGTGTGTTTCCACGAGGGAAAGCTAAATGTCAGACAGCATGAGCAGCTGCAACATTTCATTATTTTTCCAGGTCTGCAATTACTCATGTGCCACTTTTTGAAAGAGGGGGGTTGGAGTAATAAAGTATGATTTGACTTGATGACACAGGACACGGTCAGGGTTCAACTCTAATAAATGGCTTGGCCGAGAAAAATACAGAGAAGTCAACTGTATTCAAGTGCTGACTGGACTTGTTTATTACTCATGCAAGTATATAATGACACAGGAACACATGCTCACCCCCACTCACCCCCACTCACACACACATGCATAGGTTCTCAGGGCTTTAAGTGTCTTAAACGGGCTTATATGGGCTTTGAGACCCTGGCATTAGGGCGTTAGTGGGCTGCCTCCAACAGTACACACCGTGCCCTCTCTCCGGTTGTGTGAACAAAATGCCAGACTCAACAGTGGATTAGTGAAGATTTTCTTAAATCATAAACAGGATTTAATTATGGGAGGGTTTTTTTTAATTTTTATATATATTTAGATATTTAGATTAATTTCAGGTTCAGGTGAGAATATGGGAACGGAGCCATAGCGGTTGTACAAACTGTCAGCAGCCAGGAATTGAAACTCTGTAACTGAAGCTGTGATCATCTCGACTGCCAAAATTATTTCTGCATGACCAGTTCACGTATTAAAACTTTGCTTTACTTTTTTTTTTTTTTTAACCCGTTTCTGATTTTCAAGCACTTTCGCCTGCCGTCGGGTCTTTTTCTCTCTGATGCTGCAGTCCTTTAAAAAACAACAACACACAAAACAAACTCTGTTGCATGTGTTTATGCTTTGTGTGACATTCACGCCTGGCTCACACTCCTTATCTCTCCCTCCCGTCTCCTCCGTGTGCAGCCATGCAGCAGGTGTTGGATAACCTGGGTGAGATTCCCACCTCCACCGGTGCCAAAGACATCGACCTGCTCTTCTTGCGCGGCATCATGGAAAGTCCTATTGTACGTTCTGTAGTCCAGGTGACACACACACACACACACACACACACACACACACACACACACACACACACACACACACACACACACACACACACACACACACACACACACACACACACACACACACACACACTAACAGGAAGCCAGTAGTACAGTAAGACTTTGGCCAACGCGGAGCGCGTCGCAGCATCACAAGTTTTAATGCATGCAGACTGCCAGCGAGGAAGCTTAACTTTGTCATGTCTTTTTTTTTTTTTCCTTCCTCACACTGACAGAAGCACGTTCACTGAATCCTCGTGTGTGACGAGTTCAGACGGAGGACAAATGTAGTTCGTCCCAAGACTGCCTGTTCAGTTGCTCCCCGCAGGGCCGCGGCGTGCAGAAATGACAGATAACTAAACAAATAACAGTTTTCCCTTTTATCGTGGAAGCGGGTAGCGACGGGCTCCCTGAGCAGCACTATATTTAGAACCTAATAACACGAAAGCTCTCGCTTCCGCTCGGCAAAACTCACTTTCTCTTTAGTCAGTCTTTACACAGAAAACCAGATAAACAACAAGACCTTGTTTTCCTCCCTGGGCGTCTTTGTTCCTCCCCTCAGGCTCACGAGCAGCTGGAGGAGGTGAAGCTGGAGGCCGTGCAGGACAACAACGTGGAGCTCGTGACGGAGATCCTCGGGGACATCAGCAGCCTCAAGGTGAAGGACGACAGCGCGGCCGAACTTTCCAGGATCCTCCAGGAGCCGCACTTCCAGGTGAGACAGAGACTGCCCCCCCCCCTCTAAAAAAAACATAAAATGTGTCCATCACCTTTCTCTGAACAAAACTACACCATGTCACTGGTAAAGAAAAAATAAAAATAAGCCAAAAGCTGCACTCTTGGCTCTCAACACAGAATCACCATTAAACGTGCAGATGAATCATTTGTCGGGAGGAAAGATGGATTTGTAACCAGGGAACAGAGTTTTTCTCCTGGAGGCTCGGTGAGGAATTAAAGCCGTCCAGGTTTTAGTGAAACTTCCACTGACTGTATTTGCAGTGCTGTGATATTAAACTTTCTATTTCTGGATCACTGAATCAGCTCGGTACGTTTCAAGGCAGTCTTATCCTGCCGATTCAAAGTCCTTGCAAAAAAAAAACCCCAAAACAACCTCACAGGCTATAGTTATTGTGATATCTATGTACAAAACCTACATTTCTTTAAATATTTGCTGTCTTTTGTCTTTTTCTATTTGTCAGTGTATGAGTCTAACACTAGCCTCCGCGGCTGGGCCTATCAGGGGCTTCAGACAGACTTCACCAATACCAGTTCAGTTCCTGAGCGAAGCACCAATCAGAGCTTTCGTGCTTTAAGCCGAAAGTTAAAACCCTGCTGACCTACTGAGGGAGATTGACAGTAAAGGCAGGAGAGATACGGAAGGGAAACGACTATTACATCACATATTGAGTGTGTGAATTTGCACTCTTGTTTTCCCCACCATTACGCTGTTGGCGGTGATTGTTCACTAGATATTATAGGAAGTATAATCAGTAATTTGAGAGGAAAGACGGGTTTGGGTGAGAGGTGTTGGAGGGCCAACTGGAAATTATGTGATTAGATGAAAGCGGTAATCCATATTTAGGATTTAAGCAATTTGATGATTGGGTCTTTTACTTTTTACCCTTTTTAGGGCAGCAACTATAAAATACTTAGTTACTGAAAAGATTTCCAGGTGCATCGAATGAGAGAAATAGAGGCAAATTGTTCACACATAGCACGTGTCAGTGTTCAATCTGAGTATTAAATTTTCTTAGCAGCTGTCAACGACACTAGTTTGTCCCAGAATCCAGGTTTCAGGGTTTTATGAGTTTATAGGAGATTTTTCTACATTCTGGAAACTCTTGAGGCAAAAATGTGAGCTGTGATTCCCAAAGTGTGGCTCGCGACCCCCTGGTGGTCCGCCGAGATGTTGCTGGGTGGCCATGAGAGCTCAATCACATGAAGTTTGGTAGTACTACAAAATATACACATTCATATTTCACAGCTGGTCAAAGCTGATCACACGGGGTGATCTGGAGTTGTTTTTTTATTGGTGGACGTGGCACCTTAAACTACACTTTCAGAATTCAGCATGACGCCAGAACTTCTATCAACATAGAGCTTTCATATATGTTGATCTTTTTTTCCCCTTGATGTCTGGGATGAATAATGTTGAAGTTACTGCGTCGTTTTCTAATCAGCATTCAACAGGACACTGCGTGTCATTTCCATACATAGAGGAGGCATGGTCGTTCGTTTGATATTTCTAACATTTTTAATCACTGCAGCTTTTTGCTTCTTCCAGTGTCTTTTGGAAGCCCACGACATCGTGGCCTCAAAGTGCTACGAGGTCCCGCCTCCAGCTGAGACGTGCAACGACGCGGCCGTGAACAACGCTCTGATGCAGGCCGACGCCGTGCGGATGATCGGCATCCGGAAGAAGGCCGGGGAGCCGCTGGTGAGCCGACACGGGCCGGGCGGGTTTGCGTGAGCGAGTGGATGTTGTTGGACAGTGGCGGTTGGGTACATTTGTGGCCCGGTTAATAATTAACGGTGTGAGTCGATACAGTGGGGGCTGAGGGAGTCCGCGTGCAGTCGGAGGACAAATATCGCTCTGCTCCTCCTCCTCCTCCTCCTCAGGGTGTGACTTTTCGGGTGGAGAAAGACGACCTGGTCATCGCCAGGATCCTCCACGGCGGCATGATCGACAGGCAGGGTCTGCTCCACGTGGGCGACATCATCAAGGAGGTGAACGGCAAGGACGTGGGCAACAATCCCACGGAGCTGCAGGAGATGCTCAAAGACTGTAGCGGCGGGATCACGCTGAAGATACTGCCGAGCTACAGAGACGCCCCGGCGCCTCCGCAGGTAAACGACACGGCCGTCGACACGGTGAGGGGCTGGTCAGCGGTGCCGGGCGAGTGATCAGTCCTGTGGCCTTCCCACAATGCTCCGCGCAGGAATGTGAACCCTGGGAGCCCTATTAATAACACTCCACATGCTATCTGGGTCACACGAGCAGTTACTCCAGCTTCCTGTGATGTTGTGCTTCCCTCACATGGAAAGTACAGTAATTTATGATACCCTCAGACACCTACCCTCCCGCAGGCTTTTGGCTCCCGGGCGAAAACACTCCCGTTCAAAAAAACATTTTGCCATCTCCAACGGACAGACATAAACCTGGAAGTGCTTATAAAGGCTGAATTGAATGAAGAGCAGTAAAAGTGAATGAGGCATCGTGCAGAATCGCACCCTGCCGTGTGGCTCAGGGCGCGCTGCACACTATATTTTACTGGCTGTGTTTTATTGCTTCCTCCGGCTGCCTGTTTAATCCAATACGTCGGCCGGCGCGCTCACCCTCTCTGGCAATAAGCCGGCGCAGCGTGGAGAGATATCAGAGTGTGAATGAGACACAGTTGTCACGCAGTCGCTGTGCGAGGCTTCATTTCCGAGGGCAAAGGCTTTTTAATACCCGCTGGTGATTCCACGTCACACACGCCTCAAATCCAGGGAATGCCTTACGACATGTGTTCAAGCTGGACTGCTGCGGCGGCTCACGCATGTGTTCGCCACAGGTGTATGTGCGGCCATACTTCGACTACAACCCGGCCAGCGACAGCCTGATCCCGTGCCGAGAGGCCGGAATGGCCTTCGACAAAGGCGACATCCTTCAGATCGTCAACCGAGAGGACCCCAACTGGTGGCAGGTGGGCTTCTCCTTTTTTTTTCTTCTTTTTTTTTTTTTACATTACTATCGGCTGCTTCTGTTTCACCATCCCACCAGATCAAACATTTCTCCTAATTAGCTTTGTGGAAGGGAATGTTCAGTCAGATGTCACATCCGTCAGTTCTACTGTCGCGTTTCATCCGGCTTTGACTTCGCTTGTCATCTTTTTACATCTGTTGTGGATGAGCTGCATCGACGCACGAAGGGATCATGATTCCTGTGTTTTATTGAGCCACTCCTCACTGCTGGGGAACGAACAGAGTCGAATTAAACTCCCCTCTTAAAGCAAGTGCCAAAATTAGAGTATAAATAATGGTCGTGTGACGTGTGATTCGTCCCCAGGCGTGCCACGTGGTGGGCGGAGCCACGGGTCTGATACCCAGTCAGTTCTTGGAGGAGAAGAGAAAAGCTTTTGTTCCCCGGGACTTTGATGGATCAGGTGAGCGTCTGTGGTGTTAGATCGCACTGTGGTGCCACGGCGCTGATAAACGCCGTGGATGAGGCTTTCTGGGTAGAACTGAAACTCTCTCTGCTTTCTTGTTTGTTTGTTTTTTACACTGATGTTCAGGAGATACATTTGCCTTAAGTCTGTGGACGATTTGCTGCTGAACCCTCAGTGCTTCTCCATTGCTTTTTACTTCTGAAAACTGATTTATGACACTGAAGTCCTGGTGAATGCTAATGGTATTTTCCAGATAGTGGTCCACGTCTGCCCCCATGTGGCCAAAGACTGTAACAGCAAAGCAGGGCAATTGTTTAAATATCCTATTGTTTTGTCCTGTAGGGATTCTTTGTGGTACTTTAGCTGGAAAGAAGAAGAAGAAAATGATGTATTTAACTGCCAAGAATGCAGGTAAAAATAATCCCCACTCAACTATTGTCTTCATCATATTAATTTTCGGATTAATTTCTAGTAACTGAAATGTGTCTGAACAGAGTTTGACAGACACGAGCTGCAGATCTACGAGGAAGTGGCCAAAGTCCCCGCCTTCCAGCGAAAGACGCTGGTCCTCATCGGAGCCCAGGGGGTGGGCCGACGCAGCCTGAAGAACCGCCTGATGGTCCTCCACCCCACGCGCTTCGGCACCACCATACCATGTAAGGTCCACACACTTCTTGGCCCTTTTCAAAAATCCGGGGCCCGCGCGCAGAAGTAAAGGGTGGTGGCGGTCAACATTTCACCTCGCTCTCTTCCAGACACTTCGCGGAGGGCCCGGGACGAAGAGCTGGATGGGAACTCCTACCACTTCACCTCCAGGACGGAGATGGAGGTGGACGTGAAGGCCGGCCGCTTCCTGGAGCACGGCGAGTACGACGGCAACCTGTACGGCACCAAGATCGAGTCCATCCACGAGGTGGTGGCGACGGGACGCAGCTGCATCCTGGACGTCAATCCTCAGGTACCAACGTGGATTATGGTTTATTGTGGTTGAGGATAAGAGGCATTTCAGTAAAAAATAAATGAATAAGTAAATCTCGTCTTTTTTCCCTCTGCAGGCCCTGAAGGTGTTGAAGACAGCGGAGTTCATGCCTTACGTGGTGTTCATCGCAGCACCAGATTTCGATACTCTTAAGGGCATGCACAAGGCTGTGGTGGACGCCGGCATCACAACCAAGCAGCTCACGGTAACCGAGACACACACTTGCAAGAAGATTCCAATCCCACAGATTCCAATCACTAATTACGGCTTTAGAAAGTTCCTGCATGTACGAACGAACTTGGTGAAAATAAGGATTTAAGAACTGAGATGAACTACAAACGTCCAGATAGATTTTTATAAAAGGAAGCTAACTTCATTTCCGGTTGCTTCAGGAGGATTCATGTTGGACACAAAGTCAGTCGGTTCAATGATTTTAACCTTTTCCATACAGCAGAAGTGAAGAACTGTTCATATTTGATTATATTACTATAACATTGCATTATTGTTTTCATATTAGAAAACAAATGGAAAGTGTAGACGCCACCTCATGCAGAAATTATGAAAGAAAGATCTTCTGAAAGTGCAAAAACGTTGAACTGAGCAAATAAATGAGACAGATGACGCTGTAAAAAGTGATTGTTTAAGTCATTCTAACCACAGCCTGGTATTAACACCCCGTTATTGTTATAAAATACATAAATACACAATATATACATAAACACTGTGTGATAAAATCTTTTGTGAGTGAAATAGCTTGAAAAACAAACCCTAAAAAACTTGTGATGGTTTGACAAGACAACATAAATAAATGGTTACTAAAAGCTATAATGACCAACAAGATCACAACAGGAGATTCAATTAAAAACTCGACTAATTAAAGCCTTTTTTTTTTTCTCGCTGTGTGAGGAGACGGACTTTTCAAACTCTGAAAATTGAAATGTTGCAATTCAAAAACCGTTAAGACATAATGCACTTTAGTCATTTCATTTGATGTTTTTTTGTCATGTTATATTTGCCGTTAGTCGAAAAGCAGCGGCGTTTGAATGTGAAAATACGACGTGTCCTGTGTGTTTCCCCGCAGGACGTGGATCTGAGGAAGACGGTTGACGAGAGCGCTCGGATCCAGAGGGCGTACAGCCACTACTTTGACCTGACCATCGTGAACGATAACCTGGACAAAGCCTTCGAGACGTTGCAGGCCGCCGTGGACAAACTGTGCAGTGAACCCCAGTGGGTCCCCGTGAACTGGGTGTACTGAGGCTGCCGCCGTCCACTCTGCGTGGGTCACACTGACTCAACAGCATGTGTGTGTGTGCGTGTGCGTGTCTGTGTGTGTGTGTGTGTGTGTTTCTGACCACAAGGGCCAAAGAAGAGGAGAAAAAGGGCAGAGATACGACTGCGAAGCAACACAATGAATGAAATCTGATCGCTCTTCCTCCTCTTGGGCCTTTTTTTTTCTACTCAAAACTCAAAGGGAAAGAGCGCTTATTTATTTTATAACTTTTTATGAGAGATCTTTCTATTCAATGTGGGATTCCAGTGCGAATGAAAGAGGGGTAATGAAAAAAAAACGAAACAAAAACCATCTTGTATTGTACGTGGGCCATATTTTTTTGCATTAACTTATTGTTGTAGTTGAATGTCTTTCTTTTGTAGCAGTTGTAGGTGTTTGTGTCCGTCTTCTTCCACTGACCGAGATCTGATCACTGTAATGACGAGGAGGAGGGTGAAAATCACACAATATGAGCAGTCATTATCAAAAAAATTACGAAAAAAACAAAAAACAACAAATCACACATCATCGCCATGTCTGAACAACCTGTGTTTGAATTCCATTTCAATCCTTTAGTGTTTCTACTGCAGTGGATCAGGAAGACAAAGGCCTGTTTGTGCACCGATATGTGAAAGACAACTTTATAAAAGTCCCTTTTTTTTTTTTTTTCCAATGATCAAACACTGTGTATGTTAATTCCGTCTCATTCTATTTTGTTTCTACTAGTTTGGTCTTTTTATTGTTTCTTATTTTCTTTAAATCAGTGTGGTGACTTGTAGCTTGTAGCACAACTTGATCCTCGCCGTTGCTTCTCGTCTGTCCCGCAGTGTGACCGTCACCTTCGCCGTCCACACAAAGCCAGCTTCTGTTTGTTTTTTGTTTTTTTGTCAATGTGGCACAAACCTGCAAAATGCCAAAGCCCTGCTCGCATTCCAAATGATTTTACAATTCACCGTTTCTTAAATCCGACCGAAAGAGGAAAATGTGACTTTGAATGGTTAAAACATCTGTATAACTACTGTATGTCTCGTTTATTTTAATTTTATTTTTTAACTCAGAAAGCTACTGAAGAGAGATTTGTTTCCATCTTAATTTGAAAACCTTCATTCATAAACCCTGAGGTGTGCCAGCCCTACTGCCTGTTGAAGTGTCCACATCAACCTCATGTCGACTTGAGTTGTTTTTACATTTCTATCAGTAAAATTATAACAAATAAAGTTTTAACAAATCTCAAACGAGTTCATGGTTGAAGTGTGTTAACCTTGAAATATTTCTGATTATGTGAGAAATTCAAAGTTAATTTCAGTTAGAATTTGCGTGACAAACAAAACTTTGGATGTTTTAACTTGAAGTTAGTTGTAGTTTAAAGGTCTCGTATTGAAATGTTTTTTCCAGTATCATTGTATTCAAAGTGTATTTCCCCAAATCCAGCTTTGGTGCTGAATTTCAGCTAAAAGTCCCTCTACTGAATCCCGCTGAGAACAGGGAAGAGCCTTCTGGTGTTTCAGATTAAGTGGTGTCCCTGTTAACTGATGACGCTTTAGTTTTGCTGCTAACAGAGGTTAAAAACCAGATGGAAACCCGCAGCCGTCCTGACAAATGCATCAACAATGACGTTTCCAAGCGTCACCTGAGGACTCTCAATGAAGTTGTCACTGTTTAACAGGGAAACCAAATCATCCATAACACTATGTAGATTTCCCGCTATGACTCGTATAAACTCTTGTCGTTCAACCAGAATCTGAACTGGAGAGGCTCCTGAAGATAAATTTAAATAATATTGCATCTGAATGTTGGGTAGTTTTTGTCGTGAGTTACAACCAAGTCGCCAACGCTAGCTCCAGCTGTTCGTTTTTCATATTCTACATAATTTCTTCAGTATTTCAGTAAGGCTCCACCACCACAGGGAGTGGTTATTTCCCTGCATGACGTCATTAAGGGGAAAATCTCTGCTTCACCTGTATGAGAAGACTTTTGCTGTGGAGCAAGTGAGGAAGATGGACTTTCTTCACATTCGGGGCCTTGAAAATCATTAGAAAATTAATTTTGCATAATATGGGCCCTTCAAGGTTGGTCGACACAAACCGTTAATGGCTCTTGATCACATCAAAGCAAACACAAAAAGTCACAGTCCAACAGGGAAACTTTTCAAACATTTTTATTAACGCAACTTACAGTCAAGCCAAAGAAGTGAACTATATTAAGTGATACGTATTCACATTGTGTCCTAACAGGGTTTACAGCATATCTTGTTTTCTGTAAGCATAATTGACCGCCCCCCCCAAAACAAACAATTAAATGTAAAATAGAAATGAAAGCTTACAACTTTACAACAAGAACAAGGAGCTTTGCAGTGGATGTGAAATTCAAATGAGCAATGTAAAGACCCTCACCAGAGCAGGAATGACAGCAAATTCAGTTTTGGCATGTTGTGGTTTAAATAAAGGGAGAAAGGAGGAAAAAAGAGAGAATATATATATATTTATATAGATCTATATAAAACTCAAAACTGAGCTGTAAAATGACACGGATGACGGGAGGTTTGAATTCACGTGGCTTTGCTGCCTTTGCCAAGAGACTTTGGTCACTTTGCTTCTCTTTCATGGCTTTTAATGAGGAAAACAATGAAGAAAATGAGGGGGAAAAACGGAGCGTCCTGGAATCACACCTATCGACGAAGAGCGGGCATATATATACATACATGTACACACACACACACACACACACAAACATATATATAGATTTCATATTTCTGGATGAGTATACAGATGATTGTCTGCTGTCATTGAATCCAAAGTGTTGCAGGCGACTCCAGGACCGACCCTACATTCAGAGGAGGTAGATAACACGACCACCACACAACACGCAGTCTGAACGGGAAAGTTTGGGACGTTGTAGTGCATAATTTGTTCCACTTTTAAGGCCAAATGAGAAGCAGTCGAGCAGATCTAAGGCTATTTTAAGACAAAGGCGTGTGTGTGTGTGTGTGTGTGTGTGTGTGTGTTAGTGTGTGTGTGTGTGTGGGCAGGAGGAATCTGGGGACAGGAAGCAGATACAGCCCTTTCTTGGCGATACCTGAGTCAACAGATCTCAACTATTCCACTAAACCTCTTTTCCTTTTCTTTTTTTGGTTAGGCAGACACTGGGGGCGGGGCATGCAGAAACAAACAAAAAAAAAATGCAGACTTGCATAAATGACACGTCATCGTTTTGGCCACGAGGTGCGGAAAGGGGTGAAACTGGTGGAGGCGCGCTCCGCCTCACGTGACATCCAAACCTCCCCGGGGTGGGGGGGGGGTTTACAAATTAAAATGTTACCGGACAATATGAAGTACACTAAAGAAAAAACAAAAAAAAAAGTCAATGCAGCATATATCAGGCTTATGAGGTACTTCATGAATATATATAGATATAATCAACCTTTTTCAGAAAAGCTCTTCAAAGTCATATTATTCCTTATAATTCCTATTGATAGCATAAAATACCTCGTCAGTTTTTTTTTTTCTTTCTTTCTCGAGAGACTGCTTTGAAAGTGCAAAAAACACAAATACTGATCATTCTATGCAGCATCTACACGCAAGGTTGCATGATCGTTTGAAACAGGTGTGTTTCTGTTATTAATGCGCCACAGCAGATTTATGTCAAACGTGACAGGACTCACATCCAATGAGAGGAGGGCCGGGGGTGGGGGTGGGTGGGGGGGCAGGTGGTGAGAAGAGAGCTGACAAAAGGCACACATTAAAAAGATGGTGGACACGCGGGATGTACGTTTTCCACAACAATGTCACGTGTACCTTTCATCCAAGTATATTCCCTTTGTTATTGTCACATGCAACACGACACCTCGGAAAGACAGGAACGGAGAAGGTAGCGTGGCGACTCGAAGGGGGGGGGGGGGGGGGGGAGCTGGAGATGCTCGCTTTAGTTTAGTATCTCAATTGTGGTTCAGAGTCAAACGTGCGCGGGGCTCGACCCGAAGAGTTCCAACAACGAAGTGAAAGCGTAAAGCCGACTGAGCTGTGTTAATCTGCCTGAACGTTATTGCTGTACATACATGTCGTTTGTTTTGTTTTTTTTAAACCAACCATCCTCATCATCAAGGTTTCTGCTGGAAAATGAACTCCCCACGATGAAGAGCAGAATCAATGGCACATTTAAAAGCTCCAGTCATGTTTTACACTCCAAATGCAAATTGTCCTGCTTCATCTTTTTTTTGAAACAATACTTAACTCACATCAAACAATGAAACTTCCAATTATTTAAAAAAAAAAAAAAAAGAGAAGAATTTGGTCCCCATACATCGTAACCAAGCAGTCTGGCAGGTTTAACTCCTTTCCTCAAAAGGTTCACGAACAGTGCCGTCATGTGACTCCGGCTTTTATTAGTTTGGTCACTTAGAATAGTTTTTGTTAAAGATTAGGGATGGTTGTAATAGCTAGCACCTGACACTGCTCTGAGGTAGTTTTTATTTTTATGTTGGTAAATAAAAAGCCAAGTCATTCTCAGGACTAAAAACGCTTTGTAAAGAGTACAAAAATACCCCCTATGAGTCTTTCACGAGTGCGAGCGTGTGGATCAGCTGGATGGCGCGGGTTTGGGTTTGGTTTGGCGAGGGGTCCAGATTGGATTTAGTGTGATGACCAGGTCCGAGCCCGGACGCTCACAGGATGCAGCCGTGTCGCGATCTGCTCAAGGAGGCGACCAGGAGTTTGTTACAAAACAGGAAATCACCGTCGAACACAATTATTATACTACACAGATAAAAAGGAGGGCATTAATGGGTCCTTATGGGACCAAATATGTCTTAAAAAAAAAACAAAAACAAAACATCACGATTATGTACAGTTGCATTTCAAAAACTGAGAATATCAGTAGAAAACTGAATGATTTGTCAATTATTTCTGCACTCATAACATAAACACTAAAAAGCATTTCAAATATTTCAGTCATCGTTGGATTTTCATAACTTGTACGCTACAAAAAGAAAAGAAAGGAAACGGTTCAAATATTTCAGTTTTTGTCGACTAAATCTAAAATTCACGCAACACAACTGCGTCCGGTGCACGTGAGGGTTGAGCCGTCCTCTCCTCGGGCGCGTCGGCGTTCGATACCTGGCGATTGACACTTGACGGCTGGAACGCTGCGACGCTTCAGAAATGTTTACGCGAGAAACGGAAACGGGGAGACGTGAAGACAGACGAGCGTCGTGTGAAATCGAGCGGCCCTTAGAACTGCCGCGTAGTTTTAACAACGCTGCGAGGGCGAAGCAGGAATACCAGACCGAAGAAGGCTTTAGCATAAACCAAATTAAAACAAAAAAAAATCTAACAGTAAACAAGATCACACACACACCAATCATCGTATATATATATATATATATGTATACATATACACACACACACACACGGCTGTGTTTCACCGCTCGCTCCCTGCCAGTGTGAAACATTTAAAACTACAGAGAAACGTCTCCACTGTGGCCTTGGTTCTCCACCATCAGCGGTAAATTTCGCTGTGGGCCAGGATCTGAATGAAATGAAATATTCAAGAGGAAAAATAATACTTTATGCAAACATTCAAGCCTATAAATAAAGAGGGGAGGAAAACTTAGCAAAATCGAAAGAAAACGCTTGAACACGAGAAACAAAGATGAGCTGAAGTGTACTGGATGGAAAAATCTACACAATAGTACAAACAAACCACACAGGCTCTAATTACATTCATTGTTATTTGGAGCTCGGAAAATAGGCTCTAATCTATGAGTTTTTTTTGTTTTTTACTTTTAATCAGGGATATGTTCTCTACAAGAGACGGATAAGCAGCACAGAGGAGAGACGTTACTACACAACGGGTCATGGCTTGGAAAAACAAAAAACAAAACATCTGCGCAGGTTGTTTCTTCTACTGGCGTCGAGGCTTTGGGTGTTATTAGTCCCGAGCCCAAAGAGAGGAAAAGGCTGTTAACGCATTTACACAAAGACAACCTGCTATAATAACATCAGATTACTTGAGCTAACAATATGCCAGGTAGGTTTTTTTTATAAACTGGTATTTTTTCCCCAAACTGATTTGGCCACACACATGCAAAAAAAAACAAAACAACAAAAAACAAACTGAGGTGAATGTGTGCATCTATTTACACGTCTGAGAGAGAAAATAACTGTAATGACATCCAGCCTGCCACTACAGGGGTTTTAAATGCCTCATTAAGCACCTTGTGCACTGTTTTTCCTTGTAAAGTAGTGCAACATTCATCCAGGCAGGGTTTTTGTTTCATTATAAACATTCCCGGTATTACCACCCCTCCCTCCCCCGCTCCAAAAAAAAAAGGGGGGGTGGGGGGGAGAAAAAGAAGCCTCGTTCGAGTCTTGATATGTATCGTTCCCGTCGCACTACGAGGCCTTGCTTTACTGACGCTGCGGTCAGACGTGCCGGCGCACTTCGTCCTCACTCCGACGAGCAGTGACCCCCACAAACCTCCGGCTCTCTCCCAACACCCGTCGCTTTGTTTTTGCATAAAGCACCGTTTCTTTTGTGTTTTCCCTCCTCGTGGACGCCGTTACAAAAGGCAACACACCCTCACAGCTAGGAACACCACTCTCTCGTTTACGTTTAAAGGCATCAGGATAGACGTGAGACATGGCAGGCTGAACGCCGGTGGGCTCCGAACGACGGCCGCCCAGCTTTTTTTTTAAATTTCCATCAAGTGCCACCGATGCCAAAGGACCAAAACACAAAAAAAGAGGCTGCCGGTCCGACCTCCCATAAATACTCTTAATGCATCAATAGCTACCAAGTCCGTTCTCCTTTAGTGCAAAAATAACGTTGAATATTTTCAGTTTCGTGTCCAAGAAATGCAATGCCGTTCTGATCTGGTATTATTTTTTTTTAATAAGGTGCTGGTTTGGTTGACGTAAAGGAGCCGTAACACGAACAAATCCATCTCTTGGAGGAATTAAAAAAAAAAAAAAAAAGACACCTTGAAGTTTTCAAGCCAAAGAATGTGTGTGAAGTACTAGGAGGGGGGGGTAAGAATAGTTTCACTTCCAAAGGCTACTTCATGACTCTATATTACCCATAATGTTTCTCAAAACTAACGTCTTTTGACTTGTTCCTCTAATGACACGCCCACCCAACACCACTGCCTTTGTGCAGGACGAAGACCCACGGTTTTGTTTTAAGGTTTCTCATGACGTGTGAGCAGCTTACATTGGCAGTTTGGCTAAACGCATCACACGAGTACATTTACATTGTCCGGGTCGGGGAGAAACTTTGCTTTCGGGGTGGAGGGGGGGGCGCGGGGACTAAACCAAAACAAGGTGTCGCATAAAAAGTCACTGTCAGGTTTCAGTGGTGCATAGAATGAAAGGAAAGAAAGCTGGGAAAGCTGGTTGTCGGTACAAACACGGGTCAAGGGTTTGGTCGTACAGCTCAACACTCAAAACACACACGCACACATATATATATATTTATACATATACATATATCCACTCTCAACAGTCTAAACTATGGAAAAAAGGTCACACAACTACAACAAAAAAAAAGCAACAACACAGAAAGCTTGCTCACCACCGAGCACAACCAAGCACTTTTAACCTCTACTGCCCATGCGAGACTCAAAGGAAGCCAGTTCGAGAGATAGCGGGGTAATTATACAGAAATGGCCACCGGTGTGATGTTACCATTACACTAAAACAGGTAACAAGAGGTAGAACACACGGCCATTTCCATACAATTACACCAGTGTCAACAGAACATGGCCGAGCCCGCTGCTTCCACTGAACAAAACACACACACACACACACACACACACACGCCTACTGAAGTCGTCTCCGAGTTCTGCTATCAAAAGTGCATCCAAATTTACATGTTGTGAGACCAGCACCGATAGGAACAATATTGACATCATAACAGTAAAGATCAAGTACATAATTTTATCAGAATGCCCCACAAACACAGTCAGTCGGATTTCTAGTTGCTTTACAGGAAACGAGTCAAGGGAAACGGGAGAAGAGAGTTATCTTGCTTGTGGACCAGCCCAGTGAGGATTTAAGGTGGTTTACAGTGAAACATTTCTTAGCACCTGGAATCAAGACGTCCTTTTTGTGCTTTTCCGTGTCTGCTTGAAATCATGTACAAGTTTGTAATCTTGTTTGGCTATAGGAAAAAGATCGTTACAAATGATGCGCCCAACTTTCAGGCTATAAAAAATCTACACGTTACATATGACCACATAAATACGTCACGCCTTTAGGAAAGGCATGGGGATGCTGATAAGCTCTAAGAAACGCTACCAAACGCCAAAAAAAAAAAAGAAGAAAAGAAAAGAAAAGCTGAAATAAAACAACGTAAGAAGCCCTGATTTTCTACCTCTACAAATGACACAGAATCACGTGAGATACCCCACCGCTAAATCTCTTGGTTAAAAATGATGCATAGTTAGAAAAACAGACTAGTCTCCAATCAGGACTATGTGAACATTCGCCAGCTTAACTTAAGTAGTAAAACTCAGGTGGGATGTTAAATATGTAATATTGTTAGTAGTAAGACTGTGACAGTCTTAAAAGGCAAGAGGATATTTACATTAAAAATCTGTATACAAATAGAAAGTGGTAATTTAGACAACATGTGGGCCAGTCTTTAAAAAAAAAAAAAAAAAAAAAAAAAACCTACTTTTTCAGCAGCCTCAACTGAAAGCTTATTCAAAATATACCTTATTACCAACATTACTATATAGTATAAAGACTCAAAAAGTCATTTTGCATAAACCCCAAGCTTTTGTGCGACAGATGCTCCTTTAGGAGTAAACATGGTACTGAGAGAGGTTCTTTAAAGGAATTTCCATCAGTCGGGATGTAAAATGTTGCCGTTTTTCACTCCACTGTACCGAACGCCTGAATATCAAGAAGCCACACAAATATCCCGCCCCGACGCTGTAGAAAACCCTCTTCTGCTGCTATATACAATTAAAACAAATGAAACAGGGCTTATGTGTACAAAGGAAGAATGAGACAATTGCCACAAATGCCTGAATGTCTAACACATGAGTCAGCTACATGCATATTTGTTGCAGAATGACTGAAATGAAAAACAAAAAAACTATTTAAAAATGTGATTCCCACGTCATTTGTCTTTCATCAACACGGCTCAGAATACATTACAAAAGGTTATTGGGAGCCAGTCCCGACACACGAGTTTGCTCTCTGAGAATCAGGTTACTGGTGCAGCGGTTTGGAGCGGGCGGAGGAGGGCATGAATTGCTGTTCTTTGAATTGCTATCGAAAGACCAGAAGAAACCAAGTGCTTGGTTCAAGGGCTGAATAATATCTGATGCAGAGTCCTTTCGCTGCCTCCGGGTTTGGCATTAAATGGTCGTCGGTGTTGATCAAGGACAAATACTGACGCCCCATCTGACGTGGGCCAAAATAATTCATCGTTTTTACATATAAGTGACAACAGAAAGATGGTCTCAAATGGCACTTTTCATCACATAGTGCCCTATGTGGAAAAATAAAATTACACAAAACCCTCAATATGTTAAGTACTTTAGTCCTGATTTAAGTACCCTTTCTGGTCAGTGCACTTCGCTTCAATTGGCTGATAAATAATGTTTGTAGAGAAGTAAATCATTAGGCATATAAACAGTGACTGGACCCAATCGTTTTCTGATTTCATGTTCCGTCTCCTCTCGAGCACCGAGTCTCTAACAAACGACATTGGGAGGAGGAAGGTGAACGGCTTCTTCTACGTCAAACTACCGAGCTGGATGTTCCTGCCCACCCGGGTTCGAAAAGTCGACAGATTCCCTCCGTTAAAGTACAAACTTTCCCCATGTCTTTTCATACGTTTAACATAATTTCCGAGAACAGATACACAAATATGCACGACATGTAAATAAAACCTCCTAAAGCTTTCTGTCCTCGACGACGAGGGACTCTTTTACATCTTACAGTCAAATAGCCGGCTTGGATTTGGTGAGTTCAGGGGGCAGAAGTACAATTGTGGACATAAAGGTAACTGACAGATTATTGGGTGGGGAGCTCAAGATGCGACACCACTGTGATGTTATCTACGGCTGACTGTGAGACAGCGATCAGTAGTGTGTTCCCTCGGGGTGGAGGTGGGGCTCACCGACACCAACCTCTCAGGCAAAGTACATGGTGCGCAGTGTGTCCTGGTGGATCTGAACGGCCTTGGCCAGGGCTTGGTGGTCGCGCCCGTTGCTCTGGCCCGATGTGTGACTGCCTTCAGCACTTGAAAGAGAAAAAAACCACATAGACATCAGCGAGATCGGTTTTCAACAATTTGCTTTCGCTGACAAATTTGACTGCAATTCCTGGTAACGCTTTTTCAAAGCCAGTACCATCACGAGTCCCTTTGGGAAAACTGTGCAGGGTCTCACCTGTCGTGCTCTTTATCCACCAAGTGGTAGCGAGCCCGGAACGCCACCAAATGGGCGTAGTAGGCTGGTGCGGGGATGGAGACGGACCGGGTGCAGCGCACGTAGGTGTGACAGAGTTGGTAGGTGAGGACCTGCAGTTCATCTGACGAGAAGTGGTTGTCGTCCCAGAGCACGTGGTAGTGAGACGGCCTGCTGGTTCCCTGCGAGGGGTCGGAGGACAACGGGCTCGTGAAAAGGAGAAACCTTCAGATTTTATTGGAACCACAGCCGGGAGTAACAAAGAGCTTACCTGAATGCCAGCATGACTACAAAGGTAGAAATCAAACTCGGATGGGTGGGTGATTTTGGTGTCCACTGTGGTGCCTGCAGGAATGTTGCCGCTCTTCCCGACCTGGGAGAAAGAAAAAAAAAAAGATTACATAAAATACAATTTAACATGATACATTTGTTAAGAAAATGTAAGGGCATTTTTCTTATTTAAATAAAAACAAAAACTAATTAGCATCATTATTGATAAGACAATGCTCACCCTCTCATTTCTGTCCATACAGAACAATCTTGTGTGATGTCTCTTCTGTACGACCACAAAGGTTATTCCAGGCTGGTAGTCCTTCTCCAGTTTGATGCAGGCCTCGCGGATTGCCAGAAGCTCATGTTGGAGAACCTTGCAGGCAAAGTAGAACATTAATTACACGAAAAAAAAAAAAACCTCCCACAAACAAAGTGCATGGTGTTTAAATTCTCTAGAAGAGCGTTACCTGGTTGAACTGTCCCTCAGATATGCCGTCTCGATAGTAGATGATCCTTGTGGGCTTGAAGCGGGTGGATTTGTAGAACTGAATAAGCAGCTCCCTCACCATGGTGGCCAGGTCCTGGATGATGTCCTGACGGTGTTGCTGCACCCGCACTGTGGCGCAGTACCGGCTGGGATGAGCATCCATGCTACCAACCACCTGAAACAAGCAGCCGACATCCACAAACTGAAGGATTCTATACAGCCTGAGTATAAAAAACTAAACTAAACTAAAATGGCAGTTATTTGGCACTTTGACATATTAAAACTCATGTAGCACTAGTTGTGCTGCTACTCACAGCAGCGATGGACGGTTTCTTTCCATCTCCTGCGGGTGGATGAGTCACATCAGCACCAAGAAAAATCACTGGCTGCTGGAACACCAGCGGCCTGAAACAAGATTTGAAAAAAGACAAAGCCCGAGGTAAACCTAAGAAATACATTGCCATTGTTCAAACTGTTTAAATTTCAAACTTGCTTTACTGTCTAGAATTAAAGTATGTATCGTGTATGCCGCTAAGCTCTCGTTCCACTGACCTGCCCTGTGGGAGGAGGATGTTGTTCACACCGCCCAACTTGACGTTGATCTTCAGGAGGTTGGAGAGAGTCTGAGGCGTCGTCTTCTGGACATTCTTCACCTGCACGCACTGTGTGGCCATGCCGAGTACTGTGTCTCCAACTCGCTTCACTTCAGCTGCAAAACAATCGGAGAGCGTGAAGATCTCTTGACTAAACTCATCACACATGTAAAGTAATAATGACGCACACCCACCACCGTCAGTGCAAAGCAATCCTGCCTTCTCGCGTGTTTTAAAATACAAACGAGTATTTTTTTTTTTATCAATTTGTTTTGGTGGTACGAGTGGATTCCTTACCATAGACTGGCGTCTTCCCGGGCAGGATGACCACCACCAGCTGGAGGCCTTGGTAGGTGTATTTGAGGTGCCTGAACATAGGCTCCACGCTGTCTGCTCCCTGGGCGTACTTACAGAAGCACGGCTGGCCCTGAATGGGCATCCCCGCATCACGAGAGATCTTCCTCAGCTGATCGGTGAAAGCTCTGAGGACAAACAGTTAGATGAAACTTTAGTCCTTTAGCAATTCTCTTTTGGAGGACGTTTAAACAAGATTAAAAGTGGAGTTAAAGCCAGATCAGAAACATTCACAGCAAAAGATTTACTGTCTGCCACTGTTCCTGCACAACCTTGTTTTTAGTTGATAAAAGCATGCGGACGGTAGAATTGGAATTCAACATGTCAGACACTACTCTCACAACCGCTCACCATCACAGGTGCTTTAATTATAGGCTTGCTGCCATCCGAGTGAATAATGGCATGCGTACATGACAACTGGAAATGCATTTGACGTGCCGGAGCAGATTCAGTTTGTACTGTCTCACTCACTTGAGCAGGAGTTCGGTACACTGCCTCTGCGGGGCGAAGCAGGCGATGGCCCAAACTTTGATCTCGATGCCGGTGTGGAACTGCTTGTTCCTCATGTCCCAGACTCCCTGGATCGGTGTGGCTATTGCTTTGTTCTGCAAAATGCAACAGCGGCAGTTTTACCAGTGCACAAGACACAGTTCACCCAAAAAGAGGCTTAATAAGCCTGAACATCAAACACATCCAGAGTAGCGGTTGACCTACCCTGCCACCGTACAGTATTGAAGGAGCTTGGAGGACACGTCCGTTCACCTCTGTCATCTCGTCTCTGACCATCACTCCGAACTCACGAACATAAGGATCAGTGTTGAAGTTGGCGCTTCTCATCTGGAAGAAAACAAGCCCGTGTTTAGCGCTCCAACTAAAACGGTGGACAACATGTCCTGAAACTTGCTCTTATCTCAACCGAGCAGTCAAGAAAAGCCTATTTATGGCGAGACGCGGCAGCAGGTCGAGCCTGAGCGTCCCCCACTGATCGAGGGAGTCACAAAGTTTCAACACAGTGCAACAACTTACTTAAATTTAAAGCGTCCCCATGTTTCATTACACTTTACAGCCATTTATTACATTTTGATACAGTCTTGTTCAAGCAGTAAATAAGACAAAACAGCTACATCAGTAAAGGAAAATAAAAATAAAAACAAGAAAAAGAAAAAGGAAGAAGAAAAGAGAACAGGAAAAAAGAAAATCAAGTACTCATAAGTACATTAATGTTTGGGAAATACAGCAAAGCTCAAGGAGAATTATAGTTTTAAATACTGGCTGAGGACATTTGCACAGAATCCAGTACAAATTAAAAAATAAATGATTTTACCAGTTTGCTGATTTCGTCCTGGCGGTCTGGTGCGGATCGCGCTGTGGCACGGATCATCGTGGATGTCTGATTGTCTGTCAGCTTTTTGATGCAGCGCTGTCCTGCCACGATGTTACACACCTGGGAAATAAAGCAGATTGTTTTAAAATCATAAATGCTCCAGCGGGAAAAACCTTAACGTAAATATTGTCAGGAGGCGCTTACCTCGAGAGGTAGGTAGGTGTGCTTCTGCTCCTGCCCCACCTGTAAACAGGGGAGGTGGGGGTACCGCAGGATCAGCTTGTATTTGTCTTTGAAGTACTGTGCTACTGTGCATTCAATCGTTTGGCCGTTCTCCTGCTGCAGGGGGAACCTGAGATGGTAAATAAACGAGACACTATGAATAGGGAACATTTTATAACGCTGGCAGCTGGAAAAATTCACTCGTTTGATACAGTTTTACCTTCAAACATCATCCGTGCACAAGTTTATCACTATACGCTGATAACAAGACTGTTTACAATCTGTTTTTATTACATCTAATTTAAAAACACTTTTCAGGAGGGGAGTTATTAGTCATTGTGTACTCTATGTGGACAAAAAAACAGCGTTTGAAAATAGTTATTCAATAGAAGAATAAAAAAAGTAGTTACGTTTGGTGGCTGGCTGGTCTTCTGGTCACATTGCACACTCTGTATTTCCTCTTCATCTGCCCACAGTGAGTGATCTCAACCTTCAACCCTAAGGGGACAATATTGGAAGAGAATAAAAAGTACATGATGAGCACTGCATTTATTTAGCTTTTACCAATGTTGGACTCAAAGTACATACAGTAGAACTGATAGTTTATTGGACCAAGGAGGAGGACGAGAAGTGGTCAAAACATTAGCAGCCACTCTAGAACAAATGGTCCTCACCTTTGATTTCTTTTGTGAATTTCACTCGCTGCGAGTCTGTTAAAGGCTTCTGTTGTTCTTCAATGCTTTTGAAGTCTAAGACTTCACACATGAACTCGATCACAGGCTGGGCTTTGTAGAACGCAGTGGCCGAAACTGCGAAACAAAAACGGGGACAAGGAGATTAGATTTGGTGAAAGAACTCAAGTTAAGGCGAAAACGTAGAGACGCAAAGACTCACCGTCGATGTTGAGCATCATTTTCCAGAGCGACGGCCTGACGGACTGGTGGAAACCAAACCACACCTCCCTACCGCCGCCCAAAGGGTTCGAGCATCCCTCTGAAGGGGTAAAAAAAGAGCGGCCCACTGGGGTGTACCTGAAACAGAAGGAAAAAAATCGTGTAGTCCATGAAGTCTTGTACATTGCGAAGCCGAAACTCCCTTCATCATTGACTTGTATGTCCTGCATATCCCACAGATGCCCTTGCCACACCAGCCCCTCATGTTATTTCTGTTAGTGGCCACAGCAGCAAATGCATAAAGAAAAGAGCAAACTCTCACCTCATCGAAGGCAAATGTCTCATGACCACATCCAGAGCTTGAATGGTCTCGAAGGGCACGCTGGGCAGTCGCCCGGCCAGCGCCTCATGCAGAGCTTGCAGGCTCACGCAGGACACCCACTTGATGGACACCTTGAAGCTGCGGTCTTTGCCCTCGCCAGGAATTGTCACCTCGAGTTCAACCTGTGTGCGAAGCAGGAAGAAGGAAGAATAGCAGCCATCAGTCCATTTTCCCCAAAAAGATTTTAATGTTGCGTGCTGTCCAGTAGAATACGTACTTTATCTCTGCCGATGGGCAAGGGCATGGCAGTGTAGAGGTTTTTTCTTCCATCATACACTGGCTTTCGATCACCAAAGATCTGTGTTTTAAAGTGCTGGACCATGTGCTCCACAATTTCACTGAGAACAAAACGAAAGCAAGAAATTACCACAAAGTCAGGGTGATTCATTTTTTTTTGCCTTGATATTCTGATAAAGTGATAAATATCCACATGCACGTACCGATTGACTCTCCTGGGACATTTCTCAGGCTTGATGTCGATGTCATAATGGTAGACCTCCAATTTGGGGATTTCCATCTCGAAGAAGTTGGCCTGGAGCTTGATTGTCCTGCCCATGGTGCCAAAGTCAGGCCGTGACGGCGGCTTGAACACATATTCTGGCACTGGAGATGACGGGGGGTCTGAAACACACACGCCAAATTTTTATAAAAACGTGTTACAGAATCCTCAACAAGATCATATCATAAATGTCAATGACAGATTCTGTCATGAGCCCATTTTAAAAAGCAGGTTCAATAAATATTAAGTTGTTATCTTCAAAAAAGATGGGGCAGTTTCCATGGTAACTAACTCCGCAAACGTGTAAAATGATTTGGACCAAACTGCAAGTCTTTTAATTCCCCAGGTACATGATGGAGACATACAGGGTGCACAGAGCTGGAGCATCATAAATGCAAAAGTCAAGAGTTGGCTAAACTTTCAGATAACGACCCTCTTTGACTTGCAACCAAAACAAAGACCACGACTTTCCAAGATCCCCTGAGAGTTCGGCCATTATTGAAGCAACCATGTTAAGGAGTAAAACATGATTACTTGGTTTGAGTCATTGTGTTTCTGTAGTTGTGAGTCAAAACTATGTGATTATAAAGTATGTCACATTTCTTTAGATTTATATTTTTTGAGTTCACTTAATTGTGAAATTACAAAATAAAATGGGTATGAATGAATAAAATGAACAACAATAAGGACTGTTGATAAACTCAATGACTATTTTGACTAATAAACGCCATAAAACATTAGAACAAAATTGTTTAAAAACGAGCAAAGAGACAGATTTTTTTTCAAAGGGCTCCAGAAAAAGATTTGGAAGGTCCAACCATCAGTTCTACTCATATTTTCCCCTTTTAGTAAAGAGTTGTATTTTAATACTTTGCGTTTTGTCTGCCAGCAATGAATACAATTAAGATATTTCATCACAAAAGAGATGGGTGCAGTACGTTAAGACAATCCAACTGGGTACCGTGAAAGACAAAAGCTGCCATCTTATAAATATAAAAGCAGAGTACTTGTAGTGCATGAACAGTCTGTGACTCGGACCACATCATAACAAGAAGGCTGGCGAGTTGTTTACCATCAAATATGCTCAAAGTGTCAAATACTAATATGCAGTAGTGAATTTCATATGTCAATTTCAAGCCAGAAGACATTTTGATGCCATTTGCAACAATATCCTGAAGAAAGTGCTCATTTGTCATCAGTAGGAAACGTTCATGAGTATTTGTATCTGCGGCTTCACTTTTCAGTCACACACACAGACACCATTCTCCTCAGCACCTTATCTCTGCTCTCCAGCTCCACGCAGACAAAAGAACACCCATGAAGCAGGCCAACATCAGACCGCTTTTAATGAATGAGTGAGTCAAAATTAACAGCACTGAATGAAGTGTTTAGTGGAAATGGACTGCGTCTGTCCCTGGCCCCGGCCCGTGGGGCTCAGTGACGGATGATGATGACAGTCTATTCAAGCTATCTCTTTTCACACTGTAGTTCATCAAAACTGGGTAGATTTTTACACCGGACTGCATGAGAGGTAATGAGTCGAGTGAAAGCGAGTGTACATCATGAATGCAATATGACTGCTTTTCCCATTTTTGAAAGTACGTCCCTTTTCCCACCCGGTTTATACAGTAAACTGAACAAAGGACTCGTCAGCCAATAGAGATTTTATGTAGGATGTTGAGTTGACATCTCGCTGGAAAGGTTGTGTTTAAGATATGGAAAACAGATCTATGTTTAAGCATTAAAGTTTGTTTAAATCAAGCATGGGTGACAACGCACGCTCCCAAATTGAACACTAGTGGAGAACAGGAACAACAATTTAAGGACATTTATTGGATGGTAATTAAATTACCCACCCAATATCTTTCCCATAAAACACCAGTGCTGAATTTTACCAGACAATATTAGTGAAATACAGCAAAGTAAACAGGATTCAAACATACAAAATAGCTGGGCCCCTGCTGGGACCAGCTTTTAACTTCAAAACTAAAATAAAGGACTTACCAGAGCTTACTGACCCAGAGGAACCAGCTCCCTCTTGCATCTCAGTAGCTGCAAAGCACAAAAAAAAGATGAGATTAGTTGCGTGATCCCCAATGTTCTTGAATGTAAATATATTACTTTTCACAGATAAGCATCCACCATTTTCTGAATGGGAAGAAGGATTACAATTCGTACAAATGTAAACTGGAAAAATCCTAATTTCGGTGGGACTTGCTCTCACTTATCACACTCACAAAGTCGGCCACAGTCAAGAGGCTCTTATCAATGTGCATACAGAAGGTATTTGAGCAAGCTGGCAATCTCACCCTGCAGAAACCTCCCATTCACATGTAAATGCCCTGCGACTCCTACAACCATGCCCCCCACCCCCCAGAAGGAAACTACTTCTGAAGCAAAAATAAAAGAGTTTCGCTGTTTGGAAAGAAGAAATAATTCAAGCTGAAACTCATTTTAACGTGATATTTACTCCGAAATGCCAAATTACAGGCAACTGAAACAGCACTTAACACCAAGCTTCTCCAGATCCCATTTAGTTTGGAAGTATTAAGTAGAAGACTTGTGTTTTGAGGATTAAGCAGCCCAGACGTCTGCAAGGGTGTAAAACTGTGCAAATAAAATAGAGTAGCACCTTTAAATTGGTGAGATTCTAACTTGGGTACCGTGGAGCTAATCTACGATGTGTGATCAGATTAGATTGCACGGTCGGCCGCCGTGTGCTGCTTCTGTTAAACGCTACTCGAAGAGCCCCGAAACTGCAATCGTCCGTGTGCTGACGATGACACTCTTAAACACAATGTAGATAAAGTGGACAAATACTATGGAATTGGGGAGGAAAGTTTGATTCAACGCGGTGCCGCTGAAGCTAAAGTGGCTAACGGCAGCTTGTTGTTGTTGCACGCTAGCTAAGCCCGCTACTAAAGCCTCCGCCGGGACGACGTGTTCTCCCACAAATGTCTCGTTCACTTTTACTACAACCGAGTAAACAGACCAGGAGCTAACCGCCTGTCCAACCGCCGACCCGCTGAGAATTAGCGGGGAATTGTTGGAACTAAGTTGGCGTGTTAATTTTCGTTAGCCGCATCTCTTAGCCGATGCTAATGCTAGCAGCGGTACTTACCTCCGGCAGAATACATTTTGTCGACTTTTCCGAGCGCGTGTCGTGGACGTACGGACACCCCACTTCAGTTTGGACAAATTCCACCGAAGCTCATACGTGCGCGAAAGTACGTATGTGTTCAAGAGTATGGTTTGAAAAAAAAAAAAAAAAAAAAAAAACTGTTCCGAAACAAAGATATTTAGTTTAGCCAAGTGGTAAATATGTGGAGTCTCTCATCCTCGCCTCGGCCCCATCCCCCCAACACACAAACTGGAACAGAGAGGCAGGCGCGCCAAGATGGTTCCCTCCCCCACACGCCGCTTATTTCGTCACACTTCCGCCACTCTGCAGTTCCACTGATGAATCGATCAAAGAGTCTTTGATCAGAAAAGATAATCATTATTTAGTAAAGAATTACGGTAAGAGAATCATAGCAACACGTCAAATTAGAAAATGCCAACTCAAACACCAAAAACTGAAATGTAGATTGTTGTGGTCAATAAGTCAACACAGTAAGAAATGAAAATGTGTATATATATATTTGTAAAATCAGAAAGGATGTAACATCCTGATTAACCTGGTTATCCCGATTCTATGATATTTCTTTTTAGGACGAGCAAACCAAGAGCCCTGTTGTTATCACATACACATGGTGACCTCAAACCTAAACCTTGATGCAGCTGTTTTGGAATACAACGCGACTTCTAGACATAATTTTCACTTTGAGTCACCGACCCCATTGGCAAAAGTCGACATAACTCAAGCTATGTTTGCGTTCCCTTCAAACAGCGTTACAGCACTGTTAGGTTTGAAGGGGGGTGGGAAGTATCTTGTTTGTTGAAACTCTCTGAATGACGTCAGACGCACGCTTGCGCGCTCTGAGCGTAAATCCAAATTCCAATAAAAGATCATCCACTTTTCCAAAAATAAAACATACTTATTAACTATTTTTAAACGTGGTAACCTTCTCTAGTTGAATACGTGCGCGTAATAATTAATTTAATGTCTTACCGGAAACGATGGAAAGAACTAATCAGTGAGAGAGGGGGAGGGGAGTATTTCCGGGGTATTAAGACGCGGTACTAAATAGCAATTACCATAACAAATTATCAATTTATCATTTACAAAATAATGATTTGGCTTTTAACGCAATGTTTAACAAGGGGAGTGACTTGCGAGCAAATAAAAATCCTGGACATTTAGGCCCAAACGAACAAAAAAAAACCCAAGATCAATGTAAAAAAAAATTATTAATTAAATCATGAATTGAATCACCCAAATGAAGGTAACATGAGGTCAGAGCGCGATATAAATCTACACGGAAGTGTTTTAAATTGATTCTACATCATTTATATGTTTTCTTAAATTGTGAGCATTATAATATGATTTGCTATACATTAATATACTTTCCAGTTGTGTGTCAAGCTGTGGCTGTTGTAGGTGGAGAATGAAGCATCTGGCAAATAAAATAAAGCCAGAACTGGTTAGGTAGAAATCATCCAGTGACGGACAATGCATGTTTAAACACTATGCCATCAAATACATTTATTTTTCTATCGTAATGTGGTACAATAAAATGTGGTGCACATGTGGTACTGAAAATGATGTGAAATGTTATTGCGCATAATTTTTTTCTATTTTATTTTATTTTATTTTTAATATTGTTTGAACCGGAATACAAACGTATTGTGAGCGATACCTCCCCTTGGCCGCTGGTCGGCGCTGTTCACCACTAAATGTGTGGACTCGGACCCAGAGGAGTCTCCGTGCTTTGAACGCGGCTTCATAAAAGAATGACCCGAGATCAACGTTTACTGATCTCCTTCTACCAAAACAATACGACCACATCAGAGCTGCTGATGACATGTTGGATACAAACATCCCGTTAGATGTAACTGGGGGTTTTTACTGGAATTTCCACGAGCTTGGTCGTGTTTGATTGTTATTATTTGAAATTAACAATAAATGAGCACAGTGGTCAACAGGAATCCTTCCGTTTCGTGCGTTAATGTGGAATAAGTGAAAGGTTTTGATGCCAGGCTTGCCCTTCGTTAAATAATAGATTAAAATAATGTCACGTCTGCTTTAATAAAATGCACAAATACAGATTCATGCAGACAGCCGTAGTAATCGGTCAAGTCTTACAGCAGCGGCCTGTTTCGTAACGAGTTTTTTTTTTTCTTCTTCTTCTTCTTCTTCTTCTAATTTGTCTTTCTGATAAATTGGCGACACTGTAATTGCTTCCATTGATTGAATGTATAAAAACACAACAATGCAGCCTCATAGTCCGGGTGGTTTCCCCCTTTAAAAAAAAAAAAAAAAAAAGCTGGCGGAGTGAATTGGGTGTAGCTGTGTCTGTGTGCGCCTTGGCCAATGGAACCAGATCCTCCCTGCAGTGCGTAAGAGCGCGATTTAGGATTTAACCAAGTCTTTGCTGCGGGGCTGGCTCCAGTCTTCATCAGAGCCCGACGGCCTGAGAGCCTTTCAACAATGCCACTGTAGTTTTCTCTCCACGTTGGAGTCAGACTCTCTCGATTATAATTTTTTTCTCTCTCTTAAAGTTAATTGATTCAAAAAACATTCCCAAGCGGCTTTTTCTCTTCTACTGAAGTATGACTGGAGTTTTCGACCGGAGGATCTCGAGTGTGAAACCTGCAGACTTCCAGAGCTCCTTTCAACTCTCCACCATGCACCATCCGTCTCAGGAATCTCCTACTTTACCGGAGTCCTCCGCCACGGATTCTGGCTACTACAGTCCAGCCGGAGGAGTCTCCCACGGCTACTGCTCTCCCAGCTCCACGTCGTACGGGAAGCCCCTGAATGCCTACCAGTACCAGTACGCGGGTGTAAATGGATCTGCTGGAAATTACTCGACAAAATCCTACACTGATTACAGCTCGTACACGACCCCCGCCTACCACCAGTACGCCGGGGCTTACAGCAGAGTGCAAGCCCAGCCGAGTCCACAAGGTACGGCAAGATGCCTTATATTTGACTGCCAATATGTTGTTGTTGGAGGGGGGAGGGGGGGGGTCAACTCTTCAATTCATTTCTATGATTTCTTTTGCGCATTTTTAACCACACGGCCCTAAAAAAGAAGACATTAATGTTTGATCTAAAACAAAAACGGAGCAGTTGTAGGCTGTGCGTATAGATTTTTTTTAAAGATTAGATTTAACCGTTTAAACATGCTTTTAGATAAATTCAATAAAATACATATTTTGAATTGATGCACATTTTGTGGCATCGACATTTTTTTTTTTTTTTTTGCACAGTGCATTCAGACCAAACGGCAGAGGAGCCTATTCTTATTGTGATTGTTTCAACAGAAAAAGAGATAAACGAACCGGAGGTGAGGATGGTGAATGGCAAGCCGAAGAAAGTGAGAAAACCGCGGACTATCTACTCGAGCTTCCAGTTGGCCGCCTTGCAGAGGCGCTTTCAGAACACACAGTACCTGGCGCTGCCGGAGAGAGCCGAGCTGGCTGCCTCGCTGGGACTCACGCAAACACAGGTGAGATTTCACATTTTCAAATGATCCACATTTAATTCAAAATAAGAATGACTTTAATGACAGTAAGATTTTTTTTAAACGTATCTGAAGGAGTGTTTTCTGCGTCGGATTGTGCGTAATTACGCACAGTGCGTCTCTCGTTGTGAGATTTTAAATTAAGTATTCATTCTTGCGGTTTCGGCTCTTTTTCCAGGTCAAGATTTGGTTCCAGAACAGAAGATCCAAAATGAAGAAGATCATGAAAAACGGCGAGCTTCCCCCGGAGCACAGCCCCAGCTCCAGCGACCCCATGGCCTGCAACTCTCCACAGTCCCCGGCAGTTTGGGACACACAGGGCCCCTCCAGGCCGCACAGCCTACAGCCACAAAACATCAACACAACGTCCTCTAACTTTTTGGAAAACACTGGGTCGTGGTACACCTCAGCCGCCACCTCCATGAACCCCCACCTTCAGACCAGCTCGATACAGCACTCGTTGGCACTTGGAGCGGGGACGTTATATTGAAAACCCTTGTTGTTCATTTCATTTTTTTTCCTCCTTCTATGGGACTCGTGTTCACATTTCAGAGGAATATGCAATGTATTTGATGCCAGTCATAGAAGAAACGTGTAAAATGTGTAAATGTGTGCATGTAATTTATTGCATTTTGGAAGACTATTAAACGTTTAAATGGACAATAGACCTTTGAAAGCTCCCGCCTCCCTGTAGTCTCTTGTTATTTTAACCCTCAGTAATTCAAAATAGACCCACGGACATGAATAATGTGTCAGCCTCAGGTGATCATTTCACACACGCTCGTAAATCACAGCTGCGAAATGTATTGGGATGACTTATCTGCATGTAATTGTTTTTAATGTACCATGACAGCCACAATCTATTTTCCCGTTTATTTATACGCCCTACATTATTTTATTTATATTGAAAGATTGTCTTGCTTGTCTGCAAATACCTGCAAACAGTTGTAATATTTGTTTTGGAAATACATGCATTTATGTAAAAAAAAACAAAAAAACAACAATTGACTTCTTGCGTTTTGAATTCGACCAGTTGAATGAAAACCTTTGGGGTATTATTAAACGAATTAGGAGGAATTTGAGAAAGTTTGGCTCCATGTAAACCTTAACATGCCACAATTATTACACCTATTTGTTGAATCCAGGTGTTTTACTCTGTTATTGTTGGGATTTTTACAGCATAACATTGTGTATATATATATATATATATATATATATATATATAGTTTTATTATTTATTATTATTTATAGCAATAGTAGACGTATTATTTTTGTATACATATAATCACATTTAAAATCATTCGTGTTGTATTTTCGTGGAAAATGTTATATTTTAGTGGAAAAGTGCTTCGAGCCTTTCAAATGGTTTCAGGTCGGCTCTTAAAGTAAATGCGTGCTTCTCGCTGCAGACAGTCTGCAGTCTCTCTCGCTTTGTGTCCCCTACAATTAGCCGCTTTGAATGGCAGAGAGGAGGCGAGGGGGGCGGCACGGAGATCTGAGACAATCCGCATTCCTGTGGGGGTAGACCGGCTCCCGAGCTCTGCCACTCCCGGCCGCAGCCCACCTTCCGGGGTAAAATGCAACAAAAAAAAAAAAGAAAAGAAAAGAAAAGAAAAAGAAAGAAAGGTGAAAAAAGAAGGAAGTAAAGGGGGAAAATGCAACACAAATTCACTGTTATTAGCAGATAGTAATACCAACGCAGCCACTGCAAAAAACAAACAAACAAACCGCTAAACACACTGAGGTAAAAGCAGGAATCCGTCTAATTGAATTTGCTGGGCCGTACGGGTAGAGATGGTATAAAGTCAGTTTTTTTTACTAAGTGGCGTGTTGCATCATACCCTCCCAGCCGCTCTCCACCTCTTTCCCAAACACACACACACACACACACACACACACACACACACACACACACACACACACACACACACACACACACACACACACACACACACACACACACACACACACACACACACTAAACAATACTCAATCTGACCCACACACTGACCCATGCGTGTTACCATTTCCACCTGACACAGGGTCCTCTTATTGATTGCAGCCTACTGAATGCACTTCACGAACTTTACGCACAGGGAAGCAGGACGCAGCAAAAAGAAACTCCTTAGCATATAATACAGCGCCGACTCTCCTTGTTTGCTGTGCCCAGTCTGATTTCTCTTGCAGACCCTTGATGGTCACTCTATATATGTAGACTTTAACATTCTGCGTGCATGTGGCAAGACGCGCGCAAAAATTGGGGACAGGTTCTCTCTCTCTCTCTCTCTCTCTCTCTCTCTCTCTCTCTCTCTCTCTCTCTCTCTCTCTCTCTCTCTCTCTCTCTCTCTCTCTCTCTCTCTCACACACACACACACACACACACACACACACACACACACACACACACACACACACACACACACACACACACACACACACACACACTAGTGGTGCCATTATATCGAGAGCCCCCGTTTATTTCCAACCGAACATTTTCCACTCAGCTAGTTTTCCCCCCGTTTTGCAAATCGAGACTAAATAATGACAGTTAGCTTTACTGGACAGCTTCAACTGTAACACTCCACAATAATTATTCTCCAGGATTAGGGCCTCCATTATCATAATCTGGACATTGACAATTACCTATAATTTGCAAAGATGCGCTTGGTTCTTGATTGCAGAGGGCTTTTTTTTTCAAGCTCGCCATCACTAAACAGTGACAGTAATAACAGCTAATTTTGCAGGCAATATATAAGAGCTTACCGGGGTGTGCAAACACTTTCCCACCTGGATTTGCTTATTCAACCACCAGCAGTAAAACCGTGCAGCGCGTTCTGGTTAGTCTGTGTTAGGGAAGCGGAGAAAGGTAAGCACTGGGTCCATCTTCTGTTACCGGCTCGGTCCTTGGATGAGGCATAAGACAAGCCTCCACTGCTTTTAATATGGGGATGGAATGTGCTTCTGTGGAATCGGATTTATTTTTATTTGCTGCAGGGAACCTATGCGTTATGGTTGTTTGTTCATTGTCGGGGCGCCGCTGTCTTCACAATTAATGAGATGAACTTGCGAGAAATCCCATGTTAAGAGCTTTCGTGTGACAAGTGTGCTGTAGTGCACCGAATGCTGATGGCTTGCAGCTTACAGAGCAAGATATGACACATCCCTCTTTGCATCCCCACCCCCATCTACTTCACCTCACCCCCCATCCATCCATCCGTCTATGCATCTAAAATTCATTTCATCAGCTCATCAAAGCTTTTTTTCCCCTTCCATTTGCAAAACATGATGAAACGTGTCACTTCTTGCAGCTTGAATATGCACCACTGTGTATTTATGAGCCGTGTTGATGTTTACCCGGCTGCTGCTTGGGGCTCCCTGCAGCCCGGGCCCGGCCCAGGAGCAGATAGGCCCCAGCCTGCATGGGGGCCCAGGTAGACTGAATGTGCGCCAGTGGGACATCCGCGACTTGACAGCTGCATGAAGCTTTTCAGCGTCGTAATTTCAGATAATATCCCGAGCGCTCACTCTTCTCTGCAATTTGTATATGAATAACCGAATAATTTTCCCTTTTGTTCCATCTGTGCTACCTCAAATCCAAATAAAGATGCCTTTTAGTATTAAAAGTGGTAGAAAATTACAGGTAATTATCTTTGACGGTAAAAACGCTGTAATCAGCGGGCTACATCAAAAATTACCCTAATTATGCCTGCATTTATGAGAATGGAAAAAAAGCCTCACTTGGATAAAAACCCACAAATTGTCCCAAATATCTCCTTCATATTGAACGCCACTGCAGCTGGCTGCTTTGTTCAACATCGATCCCGTGGAGCTTGGCATTTAACGGCCTGCATTAGGACGGAGAGAAGGGAGAAAACATTTTGTCAATACTTCTAATAATTGAGGGTGAAATGACAAGATAAGCTGGACCTGGAGCAAATGTCTTTCGAGGTGAATGTAGACAGCGGCGGTGGAGGGTAAGTTAATTTCCTCTGGCGTTGAGTGCATTTGATAAATCTATATACTGCAGAGTTCTTCATCAACCACCGAGCGCTTGGATTTATTTAATATGTTTGCTCTGCTGAAATTGGCTTTTCACTGTCACCAGCGTCGGATCATATTGTCTTGTTAGAGGCTTTTTATGCATCAGTGAGACGGGAAATATGCTTGTTATTATGTGATGTTGGCCCAATACGGAGCATGAAAAGGCCCATCTGAAAATGAGAATCATTTTCTTTTAGAAATCATGCAACAGCAGGAGTCTGTTTTGAGTCACGGTTTACTCAATCTGACAAAACATAAAAAGTTTATGTACAACTAAAATCGCAGATTATATTTACAGACAGACAATTTGCTTGGTTTTGCATGTTGGAGAAACAACTCAAAAAAATAGAAAAGAAAAGAAAAGAAAAGAAAAGAAAAGAAAAGAAAAGAAAAGAAAAGAAAAGAAAAGAAAAGAAAAGAAAAGAAAAGAAAAGAAAAGAAAAGAAAAGAAAAGAAAAGAAAAGAAAAGAAAAGAAAAGAAAAGAAAAGCAGTCAGGGGTCCACCATTGCAAACGACTCAGTGCGCCAGTGCGCATGGAGGGTGTAAGCAGTCTTTGTCCAAAGTGGCGCAAAATGTCTGATAATATTTGGTATACTGACGTTCAGATGTTGACATGAATGAAAGCATAACAAATGCGACCCCACCGAACAGCCGTGTACGTTTTGTTTTGTTTTTTGTTTAAAAAAAAAAGAAAAGAAAAGAAAAAAAAAAGGTTAGTTCCCTTGCTTGTGTGCTCACACCGAGGCTTGGCTGTGTTTCGTCCTCCAGCAGAAGAGCAGCAGAGGAGGCTTTAGTCCTCCTCTCCAGCATCCATGTCTCTGTTGCTGACACAAATTGTAGGCTACCGTGGAAACTGCATGGCGGAGATCCGATCCGGAGGCCTCCAGACAGCTCACTGACCTTCTCTTCTCGTCTCTTCAGTCTATCTCTGCATTGAGTCCTGATGTGGGGACGAATACCAGTGAGAGTAGCCGGGCATGTAGCTGTTGGCCGGCATGTTTACTCCTTTAGAAGAGGCCGAGACGTCCCAGATTGGAGGGATGGTCGGGGAGCGTGGGGAGAGGGACATGGAGCCTGGCATGGGGTCACTCTCGAGAGGGTTACCACCTTGCTTCAGCAGCTTCTTGAACTTTGACCTCTTATTCTGAAACCAGATCTTTACCTGTGAGGCAGGAGGAGAGGTGGAAATTAGTGATGTAAAATAAAAGATAATATTTTTATCAAAACTTAAAAGATAACATATGCTGAGATTTTTTTTTAAAGGCAATTTCAAGAAAAAGCAGTGCCCGTGTGTGTCGTCCATACCTGTGTTTGTGTCAGTCCGAGGGACGCAGCTAGCTCCGCGCGCTCCGGTAAGGCGAGATACTGTGTTTGTTGAAAACGGTGGTTCAGTGCTTGAAGCTGCAAACTGGAATAAATTGTCCGAGGTTTGCGGATCTTCTTGCCTTTCCCGTTAAATCGAATCTCCCCGTTTTCGATCACTGTCGTTTTCTGCTGCTCTGCAACAAAAACAAGCAATGTTAGTATTCAAAAAGGCGCCGGACCGCGTTGATTTCCTCGCCGGGGAGAAAACGCCGGTGCATGGATATTTGTGAGAGTGGAGGTGAATTCAGGAGCAACGGAGGAGTATGTTTAAAAAAAAAAAGAAAAAAAAAAGAAAGAAAATTCAAGCTTATAAACGTTGCTATCGCTCGTTTCCTCCATGCGCCATGGCGCAGCCACAATCCGCTGTCATATTTAGGATATTGCTGGTAATGACATGTCAATTAAATGCTAATTACAACATTCAAGACGTGCGGGCTGCCTAATTTCCACGAGTAGTTGGTGAGGATTGCACGGTCGTGATGATCACACCCCGGGCATTAAAACAGATTTTGTGGGAACTGAGGGGAGTGCTACACAGGACGGCAAAACAGGCAAAGAGAGGTAATAGACTGGATGTCGAATTATCCGGTGCCATTTACGCACGATTTTCTTCGGTGTAATCGCCCACTTAAAAAAGATCATTCCCGGATCTGGAGTGGCAACACGGGGACTTGGGAACGCTGCAACACTGGCTTGGAGGAAGGTTGCTTTTTTTATTTGGTCCCCGCTGTGGGCCACCCTCGCTAAAAGAAGCTATGCGCGCTAATGGCACTGTCAGACGCCGCGGATGGACGTGACGCCGCGCGTTTTCCACTTGGCCGCTGAAAAAAGGGGGTCTCTTACCTGCGCCGTCTAACCTTGTCTGTCCTCCCGTGTTGTTGTGATACGATGGCAGGTACGGGCTGTGGTGCGGATGGCTCACGTAGGGGTAAGGTAACGACCTGTTGTAGGTGTTGGTCCCGGGGTAAGGGGTGTTGTCGTGCTGGTGGTGAGCGTGTGAGCCGGAGTGGAGACAGTGCAGCGGGTAGTGGCCGCTGGCCATCGATGGGGAGCTCTGCTGTGAGTGCGACTGCTGTCCAAACTCCATGAAAGCAGACTTGGACGAGTCCTGAGCCTCCAGACCGTCAGCCATCGTAGTCATGGTCATCATCGAATTTTCTGCCTTGAGAGCACTCACCCCCCTCTCTCTCAAGACCAAATCGGTTTTCTCTCTCGCGCTGTGCTGTTGTCTCTCTCCCCTCTCCACCGCGAACAGATATTGTCCTATTAACACCCGAATTTTCCAGAGGCGTCTTTATTTCCCCCCTTGTCCTGTGATATTCTCACTCAAAGTGGCGGAAGGTAGGCATAAGTTAAGGGAGAGATTTTAAGGTGGATTCTGTTAAAATTGAGCCCTTGCTTCCAGACTTGATGCAGACACTACAAGTAAAATGGTTTGTCTCCAAAGGGCAGCGCCTCCCGATTGGTCATCCAACCCAACGTCATCAGTGCTCTGCGCTTCACGGAGACTTGAGCTGGAGTTAACCCACCTTACCAGCTCCCACCACAACTATGGGGGAAATAATATGTGGTGGGAAAGACGCCTAATTCCTGCAGACAAGCTTCACGCGTAAAACCAGCTCTTTCGGAATTGCCAAGTCGATTTTTTTTTTTTTTTTTTTTTACCCAAACCTCCAAATTACACTCGACGCACAACACAGTGCGCGCTTTGATGTACTGCGATACGCGGCTTATATGTGCTTCTTTTCCTTTGCAGACTTTAAGCTTTTAGTCCAAAGGAACTAATTACACATAGCAAAATAACGGAGAAAAACGTGATTTTGGTAAAAAATGGATTTCAAGCAAAATCAAGCAAACCCTCCAGAAGTTAATCATGCAAAGAAATGTACGCATCAAAAGTTAATAAATCATCATATGATTTGAAAGCAATCGTTGTCTTTAAAGTTTATTTTTGCATTCTTTTCGAACCACACCTATTTGATACCGATGAAGTAAAGTGTTTAATGTCAATAAAACTCCAGACACAGGTGGAGTTGGGGAAAAAAACTGTGAAAACACGCCAGCAGCTTCTCCCCTTTTATTTACAAGTTGGATTATTTTGTTGTTGTTATTGTTGTTATCATATAATTTTCCGGAGGATATCTTTTTCAAATAACTTATTTCACAAGTGCAGAATTTTGCCTTGATGTTGCCTAATGAGCAGTCCCCTCTTACCCCCACCCCCACCCCCCTTTTCCTCTCCAAGTAACGTATATTATAACTGTTCGTTTCTCCTGGGGCTATTGACCATATGATTAAGGATCCTCAGACAATTCAAATACAGTACATGTGACACATCAAACAACAATATGACTGAGGTACAATAGGTTATTTTGCAGATAGAAGGGTGGATACCCAGATAAACTGACAGTGTCTTTTATCCCTGTTGTAATATGAGGCCTGATAGGGTCCTCAATATATGTAAATTATACAGTTTGTCTCTGAGGGCTGCGATAAGATTAAAATTATATTTCTGCTTATTCTAATGCAGTAGGTATTCAAAGCATGTTTTGCACCACTTTCAACATATTTTTGCCGGAATGTAGCATTTAGCAAATTCACAAAAAAGGGCGACGAAAAAAATAATTATGGTTGCAATCAAGTTACTGCGAAAACCTATTTGATTAGCGGCCACACTTTACTCAAATTGCTGCTATAAAATTAAGAACAATTCGCCTGTAATGATTATGGACTGGATTTATTTTGGGAGGGTGGAATAAAAGTGGATATAGCATAAATTATCCCCTAATTATACGCCAGTGTGGCCTCAATTATCCTCTTATCAAAAATGGTTGTCTAAATGCAGCGTTTAGTTTCAATTTTCTCCTTTTCTGTAACAAGAACTTGGTACCTTGCTATTATCGTCAGCTACGGTTATTTACTTTGTGGGATTTAAAAGTGCACAACCCAGCCGGATAATCATTTTACAGCAGCGGACCAAGAGAGGAGCACAGAGGCAGGGATGTGAGTCTGAGGCATCCCGGACGGATTGATTTCTATCCATGCATACTCTTTTAGATCTATTAATTTCTTTAAAAAGAACGCCGGTGTATATTTTTTTTTTCCCCAACAAGAGGGCTGCAGGTAAGCACTCCTTTACGTGATTTCATGAGATGTTTCTGTATTTACGACACAGTGTGGCCCTGCAGACCTTGCGGGAGTCAGCACACCTTGGTCACCCCTCAGTGATCGAACATAGTGGCCAATTCCCCTGCCCGTGTTCCACTTGGACACGCAGAAGAGAAACCAGATCCGAGACCTTTTCTAATCGCCCCTGAGTCCTACAAAGACATACATGCTCTGCAGTGATGTCGACTCGACTCCCCGCGGGGTTTAAAGCCCCGGGCTCGATTATATGAGACGTCTTCATCCCTCAGCTTTTGCAGCATCATGCGCGCGCCACCGCGGGATTATTAAATTGCGGGATAACATGTAGCGGGTAATGTCAAAGTCTTGGTGTCCCGCAGGCGCGTGTTGGGAGGATTTTCTGCGCACACTGAGATTAAGTGAAGTGTTGAAAGGGACGGATATGTTGGAACAAAGAGAACATGACATGCACAACATTGCTGCTTGGCAAATGTTTAAGATACTGCCCGGGTGCGCGCTGACAACCTTTACAAGATATATGCAATGTACACAGGGTTATCGTTTCACAAAATCCCCCCCCCCCAAAAAAAAAATCAATTTTCTGTTGTAAAATTACTAAATGAGCTCAGCTTCACCTGCCGCATCCCACCTCATGTTTTACCTATTAATCTTGGATTACAGGGGTCCATATCCTTATTCAGGAAGGAAATTATTTCATATTTCATCTCGACTAAATGTCAATCACAAAATGAACAGCGTTCAGTTGTAAATCTAAAAATCACTTTGTCCCTAAGTAGATGATTGACCTTCAGCACAATCAATGGCCTTGGTGGTTTAACAGAAGTGGTCTTTATTTCCAGCTGTCTTATAAACGCTGATGAATGACTCTTTAAAATCACTCCAATATCCAGCCGCTGTGGCTGTATATCAGGCCTGGGATTTCCCTGACATCCATTGTCCGGGATGGGATGCATGAAAGCTGAGAATATTTTACACTGCATTTACCAGTGTAACCTGACGTTGTGTTGTGGTTAACACCCTCGACGAGGAAGAAATCTCAACCGAAACTGGAAATACCACTACGCCTACCTGAAGGTAGATTTTTACGCACGCAATATGGAGGATTTATACCAATACAGTTCATAAAAAAATGAATGCGCAAGAGTCGCCCCCCCCGTCCCTTCTCTTCGCTCTTCTGTGTCACTGGCTGTTTTAACACTGTATGTCTTTTTTTTCTTTCTTCCTATCTGGCCACACGTGTTAATCATATCCAAGCTTTAGCTCTCAGTTCCAGCAAGACACGGGTCATAATTGCAACGAGAGGCTGGGTGTTTGCGGTCGGTCCCACTGACAGCTATTTACTGGCTCGCATGGAAAGCCACCTCCTTGGCTTCTCGGGGACCAGGCGGTTGGGGGACGATGAAGCATGTCACTGCAGAGAGAGACCGGGGAGGCACTTAAACAACATGTCTCCCTTCTCTGCAGCGCGAAGCCCCCGGCGCTCCACAGACAGCCAGGCGTCGACTGCTCTTCAATCTCTGCAGTGTGAAGGGTGGAAAAGTGGCGAAGGGAAGCGCAGATGCATACCACACACAGCTGTCAGTATAACGTGGTTCATTGTGACTAGATTCGGTGGAGCAAGTCCCTCACGAACACGCTCACACGTACACATCAACATGATCACTGATCAGACTTTAATGCCCCAGTAGAATTCACCCGTGCCCGAACGGCGGTGCGACTCCTTTACGCACGTAAATTGCGCACTTCCTACTAGTGCAAACCCACTTATGCAAAGCTTTGATGTGTTTGGTAAAAGCGTGCAACTACAACAAGACAAAAATTAGTGTGTTTTTGTCATAAAGAACACTCCGGTGCTCGCGGCCAGACAACTGTTTACAATAAGTTTTGCATCATAAATTAGAATTGTATTATCCTTCGAATAAATAGCGAAATTGGCATATGCACGGCCCCAGGTGCAGACGGGGGCCTGAGTATATGGTCCCAGTGTAGCGTGCTGCTATAGTGCAGCTAAATGACCACAAATAAGCAAGGGGCCTGCACCACTGAGCCCTCACAGGCTCTTGTAGAGTAATGGGTTTAATTTGGCACGGCAGACACTGCTATGGTCCCACTCAGGACCCGGGCCCTAATTAGAACTGCTTGTTTCTCTTATCGCCGTCTTCTTTGCGTGTTTGTCCACCTGCGTGATTATATATATATATAGAGTGACATATATATATATATATATATATATATATATATATATATATATATATATATATATATATATATATATATATATATATATATATATATATGTCACTCTGTGAACATGTTGCACCAATCCCAAAACAAAGAAGCTATGTTCCAAAAGTTGATCTGAATTTTCATGTTGGTGACAAATAAGACTAGTGAGTGCAGCAGTTCCCCCCCCCCCTTTTTTTCCTCTCTTGACTTAATACGCGACATTATTAGGTCTGACAGCACAGTGGTCGGTCTTGAAGGAGAGGATTTGGTCGGTAGATGACAGACAGGAAGGCCAGCAATCATGGGGTCTTTTTTTTTATCAGAATGTACTGTTCGATGCCGTTTATCCCTGATGATAGAAAATTGCTCTGTTGCCAGGACGCTGCCGCCGAAATAGAGGGCAGGAGCAACATTTCCATTTTCCAGTTTGAAAGCCATTGAAATGAATTAGTAAAAAATGAAGAAAAAAAAAAAAAAGGGGGGGGGGGGGTAATGAGAAAGAATCCCCTGGTAAACAAAGGGGAGCAAACAAAGATACCATTTTCTTTTACCGAGAATCCACCCTCCTCATTTTTCCCGTTTTTCCCTTCTGCACCAGAATGAAGGTTTTACTTCAACAGTTGCAAATCACATGCTTGGCTTCTAATGTAGTCCAAGGCCTATAGGCCTACTTCAAAGACAATCATTTATTTCCCAACCTCCTGGAATAATTAGAGCACCTTTTCATCTGTCGTGACAGAGAGAAAGAAAGCGAGAGAAAGAGAGAGCGAGAAAGAGAGAGCGAGAGAGAGAGAGAGAGAGAGAGAGAGAGAGAGAGAGAGAGAGAGAGAGAGAGAGAGAGAGAGAGAGAGAGAGAGCGAGAGAGAGGGCAATTTATAGAAAATACTCGAGTATTAAGCAAACTCCTGAAAAGTTTCATCACTGGAGATAAATGCAGTGACCTGTCATTGGAAAACAGGCCGAATGTCAAAGAGCAAGATCAAGTTTTATCAGTATTTACAACGATTTCAATTGCGACCATTTCATGTTAAAAGTTAGACTTTTCCACATGATAACAATAATTTGGTTCATTTAGGCCGAACGCTTATGTTCGTTTTATTTGTAGGAGACATTATTATTATTATTATTATTATTATTATTATTATTATTATTATTATTATTGTTATTATTATAATAATAATAATAATAGTCATTATGACGATCAACGAATATGCATGAAAACATTTGTGAATGTGCATGAAAACATTTAGAAAAATGTAACTGTTATAGATATATTTGTTTTAAAAAAAAAACTTAAAATCACATCTTTGGTTGCTGACCGGTCCATCGTCAACTAACGTATTTGTCAATAAATATAATGTCATGTATTTTTAAGGTGTGCTGGCGCTTCACGGATCAGGTGCTATAGGTGGTTTGGAGAACATTTGCTGTGTCTCAGGCATGCAGAGCCTGTGGTGAGGCCTGATAGTGCAGCAGGGTGAGTTTACTGTCTGCGTCCGAGCGGGCAGGTGCTTTTAAAACCTCAATCGACTCTGTGCGCGCCACCGTCGCGCGCCATGTGTGGCACGGAGGGCTGATGGATGGAGAAATTTCACCCTAAACCTGCGAGGAGAAGGGGATTTTTTTAATTCTTTTTTTTTTTTTTTTTTAAAGGAAAGGATATCACACTACGCAGGAGAATATTTAATGTCCCACCACAGATGTGAAATGTCTTGCAGATTAACGTATAAAATAATAACAAGGTGTAACAACTCTACAATTCTAACAGATACATAGCACAGGTTTGGAATAATACTATCAATAAATGGCGAGATCCGAAGTGTGATAATCCGATGGAAAAAAAAACAACACACACACAACGGTAACATAATTCATGTTTAACTGAGAAAGCAAAAAAAGTGTGCACAATTTTTCTGCATCATAATAGAGGCCTATATGTATCTCTTTATACTAAATATACACAGCTTACTGTTATGATGCATATAAAATGCCTGATTGAAAGGACAGAGGCCTGACACCTTTAATCATTAAATAATAATATATCATTTATGCAGGGGGGGTAAAGCAGCGATTTAAAATGTAACCTTGATATAAGACTATGGTTCACCTGCAGAAACAATTGCTTTATAATACATTCACTGCTTTAACTCTTAAAGTTTTACCACCTATTAAACTTTGCAGTGAAAATCCAAATTGTTAATATACATATACTCCTGTTGGGGGGGCCTTGAATTCTAAATGCATATTCTCACATTAACAGAACAGGGAAGTCTTGGCCTTCAGAAAGGAATGAATACCTCCGTGTTGGAAACGCTGCACACAATAGCAAACACTGACCACAAAATAAAACAGGCTGAAATTTAAGAGCACAACTGAAGTGGAAGAAAAGTGAAGAGAAAAGGGGAGTCACACCTGGTGGAATACAGAGTGCTGGAAAACCTGTCCCTGGTTCTCATGAGCTGTGGGGTTGCAGGAGTTTGTCAGGTGATAGCTGTGCACCTTTGTCTGGCTGCACTTTAAGACACTCCTACCTGAAACTGTGGCCGGGATCAGGCTGGGTGAGGGTTTGAATCAGAATTATGTGTGCTTTAGGAAAAGAAAAAACAAAGGTTGTTTTTCCTGTTTGGACAAGCGTGCATTTAGAATTCAACAAAGACAGATGGTAAACCTTCATATGTTATCAGTTTTGAATAAATCCTATCAATGCTTTATTACATAAATGTATACTCAGATTTTATGTATATTGTGTATAGTGTATATTTGATTTAGATCCTGCTTTAGTTGTGGTCATAATCATCATTATCACTCATTATGTTCTTCACCTTTTCAGCCCGTACAAACTGTGCCTGATCGGCAGTAAACTTATTCCTAAATAGAAACCATTTAATATGGCAAAAAAAGAAATTAAAAAAAACAAAAAAAAACCCCACAAAAGTAGAAAAGAGGAACCCTATGCTTTAAAAATCATGACAATGTCTAAAGGGAATGATCAGGAAACAAAAAAAAGACAAATTCACTTGACAAATAAAGACTATAAGCATAATATGTAGTTAATGCTGAATGTACTAAACATAATTCTATTATTATGTTAGAAACTACCAATATTTTTTTTTAATAAATGTACAGATTAAATTATTAAAGCAGTGAGATTTTGTTACCCAAAGAAGGCATATAAGTCTGTCCTCACAGAAAAGCAATAAATAACGTTTAAAATAAAAAATAAAATTAACATTCATACTAACATATAGAATTGTCAATGAGCCTCCACTGGAAACCATGATAAAGCAATGAGCAGGACAGATCCTCTGAGTTAACAAACCACAGATCAACTTAATTATTTTACAAGGGGATAGTGTCTTTAACCAGCCTCATAATATCACAGTTATTAATTCATTGTCTGGAAAATCTACCCGAGCCTTCATGTTCATTCGCTCGGAGCTGTCAGATTCAGCCTGGTCAGATTTGAGTGGAGACATTTTTAGGACTTTGTCCATTTTGGTGAAGTGAAGCTCGCCAATTATTGTCATCATTGCCCTTGAAAATGCATTACGCCTCACCTGAGGGCTCACTCAATCAAAGAGACTGAAGGGGGCGATTAACAGATGACTTCTGACCTTAATCCACTGCAAAAATCACCCCAAAAAGGGCCAGACAGGCAATCAGTATTCCTCGTTCAGCTTCACGCTGCAAACTTCCTTACTGTCGACGTCTAACCTTGGGCGTCATTATGACAGTTATCACTTTGGGACCTTGAACACTGACTTGTATCGTCATTGTCTGACAATAGATTTGGTGCAGCTGCTCAGAACTAGTCGAACTTTGAGAGTCAAATTCACATATTTCTTATTCTTACAATTTAAAGTATTCATAACAATTCTAACTTTTTTTTCCCTTTCTTTTCTCATAATGTTATTATGTTTTTATGCACCGGCCTCACTTTATGGCTCTTCATAAAATCTAAGTGTATATCAATGAATTCAATTATTAAATTAAATACGTCACCATGTATCTCATGATAATATTGTCTAAATCGTAACTGATGGCACTCAAATAAAAACTCGGCTGAATTGTCACTGTTCAGTTCAGCAGTTTAAAGTGTGCTTGATTAAAGAGAATGGATTATTAGAGGGTTGAGGCCTCGCCGCGATGAGAGTTTCAACTCACAATGCTCGAACGCATGAAGCTGCATGAGCGGCTAGTTTTAATTCAATTTAACAGGGATAATTGTTCCCTCCGTTCAGCCTCTTTCCGTCACATCTGAGTGCAGATTTCTCACCTGTAGGAGCCGGAGGATGGACGAGGGTCTAGCATTATTTCCATCAATTGCTTTTTTCTTCTGCTGACAAATTGAAATATTCAAGTTTATTTACCGTGTGACCTTTTTCTTTTCTTTTTTTTTTTTGCTTTGAACAATCAGAAAATGTGAGATTGATTTTTGGAGTTGGTAAATCATTGTGTGTAACTTTTCCTCTCTGTTTGCCCCTCTCCTCTATTACTTTTCCATGACACCCACCTTCCTCTTGTGCCCCCCTTTACCTTCCCTCCATCCATCCATGTCCAGCCACCGGTCTCCATCTCTCACCCCCCCCTTCTCTCCTCTCTATCTTCCTCTTCATACCCACTCTACCCCCTCTCTCCCTTTCCCCTCAACCTCACTCCCGCTCCCTAACCCCCCCCCCCCCAATAGGTACGCCTCCATCCCCTCTTGGCAGCTACATCTCCTCCTCGCCTCCCCCTGTCTCTCCACCCTCTCCCTGGTTGGTTTCCACAGCTGTGGTGAGTGAGGGGCAGATGACCGGAGAATTGGCCCCTGGGAGAGCGCTGAGCCATCCTGGTGCTATTAGGCTCGTGGCTAATAATAGGTGTTTCAGACCGGGGGAAGATCAATCAGGGGGAATCATGGGGAATGTTCAGAGCAGCGCTTTTTACACATCGGCCCAGATGGATGAAATTACACTTGTCAGTTTTTAGTTGCATTACTCCCAAATTGGTTGTCTACTCTTTTTTTTTCTCTCTCTCTCTCTGTCTCTCTCTCTCTCTCCCTCCCTCCCTCCTTCGCTCACTCTCCTATCCTTTCTCTCTTTTTGCCCCCATTCATGTGTCAGTGGCCTGCTAAAAGGATTCGGTGGTGAAATCCCTGTCATTTTTGTCTTTTCCCCGTTTACCCTTCAGCCAGCAACTCTTTTGCCTGCATATATGCACTTAGGGGAAATCAGTGGAGGATCTTATGTTATAGCTCAGACTGCTGCCATGTTAAAGGAAAATCTGCAGCTGGCACTTTGTATGTGTGCTGCATGCATAATAACATATATGCATTTTTTTTTTCAAACATTCAGAACAAAGAAACTGGACAGTCAAATGTCTTGCAGCAATATTAATGATCATCCATATTTTTTAGCTATATTTAAGTCATAATGCCGAAACGGTATCGATTTGCTACATTTTGAAAGTGAGTATTTTCTATTCTCACTCTATTCTTGTGCTATTTTATGCCATTATGCATCGAATGCACTTGAGTTGAGAAGTGTTTGTCAAACTAAATATATAACGTAACTGCTGCCATCTCAAAAATAAAGGATTATTTGGTCAACATTTCAGTAGTGACGAGTGAATTGACGTCACATGAACTTCAGGTATAAAGAACATTTTCACTGATTCAGCACTGCTAATCATATCCTCCATTAATGAGGGGCACCATGCAAAGTGCTCAGCATCCACTGGGAACAAGTGTCTTGTTAGAGCTTTCAACGTATGGAAAAGGCTGGGGGGGGTGTCGAACCACCAACCGTCACTCCACCAACGGGGCTACATCTGCCCCACAGAGGATATCAGAGCTCAGAATATTTATGCATCCTCTGATTGAATATTTACAAAACACTTGGGATTTAACCAAGCTGCTGCTCGTGCAAAATACAAGAATTCCTTTGTAACTGCATAAAATGTCTTTATAAATGCAATGTGATTACAAATGTCACGCGGAAATGACGCATGCAGCTTGCATATATCTGTTTGGAACTCAATAAAGTTTTCTACAAACGCTGACTATTGTTTGTGTTCATATCGAAGAGGGATTTATTTTTCCCTAATTTTTTTTTCTTGAAAGGAAGCAAACATGGCTTCAGATTGGACTTAATGTTGATAATATAATACTGTGAGAAGTTTGTATCACTGTACTGAGCAACACAATGCTTAAAAATCGTTTGATGATTAGGTGATAGATAATTCAATTTGTAAACTACAATAAATTTAATAATTGCATCTGCAGTTTAAAAACAGGATTTGGGATCAAATCAGTAAAGCGAAAGAGCTTCTTGCATGGTGGTCCAATGCACGCCTTAGAGCACACAGTTCAAATCTGCAGCTCCTGAAGTGTCACATGATAACACAGCTGAAAGGTGAGACTGAGCCGGATTGTTTGGAGGCAGGCACACGGCAGCTATTTGTGTCAGTGATTTCCACAGCTGACAGGCTAAAATGTTTACTGTTTACAATGCTTTCCTTGCAGCTTCTTCTCACATTAGCCATTTCCTACTATTTCCTCTTCATGGGCCTACCAACGAAGTCTGAGCTTCGGGGTCGGGTTTGGGGGGAGGGAGGGTGGGGGGGGTGATGGCGGGGTGGTATTGATATATTAAAGTGCTTGCTTTTGTTGCCCCTGTGTAAGACAAGCGGTTACAACACCCTGCCATCAAAACACTGGCATGACAATCACAGCAGAAGATTGGCTGCGTGCTAAAGTAGCTGCTCTGAATAGCTCACTTGGGGAGATGTTTTTTTTGTGGTTTTTTTTGTATTTATTTATTTATTTTTCTTCCCCTCCTGGAAATCAATACAGCCCCCCAGATGTTGGGGTCTCCCGGTCCAGGGCCCAGCCCGATGCAGTGATGTTCCTCAGTGTCTGATTGCACAACGGAGAAAGCTGGAAACAGAAAGGCTTCTTTGACTGAAAGCGCAGTGACCATGGGGGAGGGAACCAGGGCCTCTGTGAGAGAGAGTCTCCTTAGCAACAGGAAGAAAATTAACATTGACATCCTGACTTCCCAGCAAAACTCGTCGCAGGGCTGCTGCTGGATATTTCCATGGGGTGAGTAGGGGGAAAAAAAAGAAGAAGAAAAAAGATGTTCAAAAGCTGATATAAAGACACACACTCCCTGCTTGTCTTCCATTTATATTGAAATGAGTTTTCCCCCCTCTGCTCAGCTTGTGTGTAGTGAATACAGAGAGTCCTAATGTATGTATTTTGCTCATTTTACTGTGTCTGGCGTTTCCGCGCCTCTCCTCTGTGACTCTGTGTTTGCCTCCTGCTGTGGTAAACACAACATTGCTATGATAGCACATGCATTTCAGAAAGCTCAAAACACTGCCGAGGAGCCGAAACATTCTCTCTCTCTCTCTCTCTCTCTCTCTCTCCCTCTCTTGCTCAATTTCTTCCCCCTCTCCCTCTGCCTTCGTCAGTCCTCTCCCTCACTTCCAGCCAAGGTATTCAGCTCCCATGATTGCAAACACGCATAATGACAGCATCTCCCGGGGGCCAGCGGAGGTACCCCACTGATGCTGAGAGACTCTATCCTGTCGTCACATTGCAGGAAATTTGTACGGCACCGCACGCTGGAGCCTGGTGAGCTTTGGCAAGGCACCACCAGAAGCTGGGCTGGCTGTTTTTTTGTTAATAAAAATGAAGTGCAAATTGTGCAGGGGCTCGTATGCATTGGAACAGCTCGCTGCTTCCTCCCATTACGAGGCCAGGGCGAGCGCCATGGAAGCATAAGCGTGAATACATTATAAAGTAATGAGGAAACATCCAGGAGAGGGTCACGGGGGGCGTCAAGCGGCTCCAGGGGCCTTACGAAGAGCTTTCAGTGTGCTCCGTGATGGATTAGTCATTCGTGTTTGAAGAGCGAGCGAGAGGTGGAGTTCAACAATGTTACACATAGCAACAGTTGCTAAGAGTTGCAGCGAGCAAGGCCTATTCAGTCTGTGAATATGTACAGTCGCTGCCGAGCCCGAAGATAGGTGAATAGAGATCGAGCTGTTTTGTGTATCAATGATGATGATGATGGTGACATTTCTAACAATGCTGCATAATATTCACGAAGACGGAAACACGGCTATGAATCATGGGAAGCGGAGGGGGATAATAATGTAAACCATTCATAGCATAGCAGCATGAGAGCATAGACATGCATGTGTCGCCGAGTCGTACATCTACGTTGCCACCATATTGGACCGGGCAACCAAATACTTCTCTCAACAGCTGGTTGGATCTCATTTTGTAAAGAAATGGCAGCAATGCGCTTTATTCACCTTGACAAATTAACACATTTTATTATTTGAGTATGTTTACAGATGTTAATTGTTCATTTGTTATTTTCTGAGGTGTGTAATCAGTAAACATACATAATGTATTCCACTTTGTTACTTTATCTATTTGAAATAATACTGAAATAATATCAAAATCTTTGTGTGTACCTTTGTTTACAGGATAAATTACCCTAAATTGTTTTTTGGGCTTTAATTGAAAAATGCTTTAATTGAAGTTATTTCAAAAAGCAGAATTCAATAGAAAAACTATTAACAATGGAAAAAAACCTCCCAGCACATAGAAAAAACCCAAAACATCTCTCAGTGATTTTTGAGAATACCTTGTACTTTTTTTATTTTTTTTATTTTTATAAAGACTTTTTAAACCATAGTACATTTGCCTGCGTTTGAGTGCAGTTTAAACAATGTAAACTGGTAGTAATTATGTTGTGCACTTTAGCACTTTACCGTCTCAGATCCCAGTGCTGTGGTACCATCTCTGGTCTGAAATCAACAATATTTCTTTTGTGAAGCATTTCCTCTTAGAATTTTGCATTTCAGTCTCATCATGCTGTTATTGTTATTGCTGTCTTGCAGCGTGTTACTTTATATGGCTGGCATGGGCCTGACATATAAATCAAACATTTAAATTAGCTTTGGTTATCCTCTTTACATTTTCATGTATATGTTACATATGTTGTATATGTGTCCACTGTATCTTGTCTGAATAAAGAAATCTGAATCTGATCTAGACTTTTTGTAGTCTTTCAATTGAACTGCTATTATGAATCTATCCTAATATTATTAATTAAAGTAATCAGATAATATGATATCATTATTACAGTCTAATTCTTCTATGAACCATTCACTAGTTCATGTTAGCCTGTAAATATAAGCTGTACACACAGTTTCATTATTGCGCTGTATGTTTGATTTCATTTTGTTGTGGTGTAATGCTTGAATTGATATCCTTGAAGGCACATTTGAAGAAAAAAAACCTGAATGTTATTGATATATGTTGGAACAAATGTCTTTTCTCACAAACAGAAATATAGATGATAGACTCAGTATCTTATTGTGTACTCTGCATTTGCTGGATTTAGTTAGTTTTGACCATCAGAACTGAACTTTTGGTGTATTTTTCCACATGAAAAAGTCACTAAGATGACTATTTTCTTTTCTGAAACACGATGAAAGTAAATGTATAGACAGAAAAATCTGTTTCCCCTATGTATAATGTGAATCTAACGTTGGCGCAAACTCTTTTCCCTGTACAGCTGCAAGCAAGTTCCACGGATTAAATCAAGTGGAGAACCAACTTTTTATTGTCCTTTATGAACATAATTTTAAAAAAGAAGGATGTTATTGAAAAGCATTGTGGAATAAAAACAACGTTGACACCCTCAATCTATATTCATCCACTGGTCAGTGTCACCTGGTCCAGTATGGCGGATGTGTTTAATCCCTTTAACAGGCCAAAGCTGTCGATGCAGAGTGTAATTTTATATGTATATATAAGAAAGTAGCTATGAGAATATATCGGCGATGTTTGGAATTTGAAGCAAATCCTTGTGGATGTGAAAAATGATATCCTAATCCTGCCTCGACTGCAGCTGGAGCATATTGTGAAAAATCAGCCACAAAAAAAAAAGAAACTCCTATAGGCTAAAGCCTTGTATTTGGGCGGGGTGGGCGGGGTGGGGGTGGGGGTACACACATCACTTTGCTCACCAGCAAATCATTACTAACAGGAATTATCAAGATCTATTTTCAACCCAACTGTGATGTGTGACAGAAAACGTTGAACTGACATACTTAACGGAGGAAAGCCAGCAAAGAGCGCCCGACTCTCAACTCTCCCTGCCAATCATGGCTCACACAAACAGGTCACATTCTATACATTCCCGTAGGGTGGGATGGGTGGGTGGGGACTGGCTGGAGCCCAGCGCTTTAAAGCCACTTTCGGTTTCTCCTCAACACAAACGCCCTCCCATTGGCATTCAGTCACTGATGAGCCCGCCGAGCCGCAATGGAGTCGCCTGATGGAACGCCATGGCAACGGCCGACACCTGGCAAGAGTTCATCCCACCTCCTCTCTCTCTCTCTCTCTCTCTCTCTCTCTCGCTCTCTCTCCTCCATCATCCCCCCTTTCCCTCCTACTCCTCCCCCCAGATGCTGGAACATATTTCCCTCAGACTGACTGAAAGCCCCTGTGAACAAATAATGGGTGCACGCCAGTCTAAATAAAGTGCGGTTTATGAGTTGTGGTCAGAAATGACTCCCCCCCCCCCCCCCCCCCCCCCTCCTCCCCGCTCTCTTTTTAATGTTTTGCACAAAAAAAAAAAAAAAAACAGTTGCCAACATTTTTTTCCCCCTTCTTTTTTATTTTTTTTTATTTTTTAGACCGTATAGCTGCTTGGTGATTATACAAAGCCATTTTTTCCTTTCTGACAGTGAGGCACACAGTCAAATAAAGGAGAGCGGCTCCACACCAGTAGTCTGTGAATCCATTTCGTAAGACGGAATGACGCTCCCAAGCCAAAACAAACCAGCATGTCCCTTTGCCATTTTTCATCTCCGGCTCTTCAAAAAGCACGTCAGACCTCAGCCATGAATAAATCTTCTGTAGTGAGCTTCGACTCAGCTGTGTTATCAATTAATCAAATTAATCAGGCCTGGAAAAAGTGCAAGCGAGATCCTTGCAACTGACTGAGAGTCCGCATCACTGTTGAAGTAAGCCACTGTTTGATGGAAACCCCCAAAGTATGAATCACATAAACCAAACTTGGCCATGAAGGGAGATCTGTCTGTGAAGTTTCAGCTCTCCACTGAGATCAGCTTCAAATGTTTACTATTGCAAGATTTTGCAAAAAGCTGATAGAGATAAATAATAACTGATGATAGGTCATGCCTTGCAAAAGCAATTCACTACATCCACTAGTTGTTCATTGCTTTAGTTAGTTGCATTAGTAGTGTAATTGATTAGTATGGTGTTGCTTTTAATTGTCTCACAATTAGAATATCTTAATAACAGAGTAGTGATATTGTACTTGGACACATTAGCGGAGCTGTCAGCCTCGTGTCTGATTCACTCTTCAAATTCTTGGAAGTTTAATGGTGTGGCACACATTTTTATGTTTTGTTTGAGGTAAATACTGATTGTTGAAGTCGATTATTTTCGACTGCCAGTGCCCTTCAGCCCTTGGTCCCGTGAGAACGGTGCAGTATTCAGCAGTCATGCAGAGATTGGCATAAACACCTGGTCCTGAAAGAAACAGATTCATGAACTAATTACAATGACAAGAAGCAGAAATGAAATACCGAAAGTAAACGTAATCAGTTACTTTCAAATGTAACGCGTTATTCACAACTCGAGCCACAAAAGTATTCATGATTGGTTGAGTCCAGACATGAAAATGACATCTTTTTGGTTTGAGAAAATAAGGCCTAACAGAAGTGAAATACTCACTTATGGTTACATTAACATAAACTTCCTCAGTGGTTGGAGCTTAATAATACATTTCCTAATTATATCTTTTGGTTTTGCACGGTTCTAAAACTCTGATCAAGTGGTTAAAAAGCGTTGCTGGAGATGCGACCTCTTGAAAGTTATTTCTCTGCTTTTATTAAATTGATGACTTTTGTCTGCAATTTCAATATCCAGTGGAGCTCACCATAAATCTTCAATTTGAATTTCGTATGTGCAACTGAACACCACGACCCGTATTTATGGAACCGATAAAAGACAACAGTAGTCAATCTGTTGGACTAACCACATTTAATTCCTTTGGTTTCAATTTAACGGTGCACATTTTTAAATGATCCGTGGCTCAGATGGTAGTACGGCGCTCCTCTGTGTTTCAGACTGACAGCAGCCTGTTAATCATTCAGTGCAGCTGAAGCTTTTTATCATAAACTTTAATTCCACTTGTTGGCACAATAAGCATGTTTTAGAACATGGAAATCTTTTCCTTCAAAATGGAAATATGAATTATTTGAAGTGAGATTCATTGAGAATACTTTCCCATCTATCGACTCAATACACATGTACTATCTATCCTGAAAAAAAAAGAATAGAGATTGATGACGAGCTTGAAAGGCCTTGATGGCGACTGACTAATAAAAACAATCTAACCACATTGTAGAACTGCTTCTAAGGATTTTCTTGGGAAATCCTGGTAAGTTACTGCGTTGGCCTCCAGAATTTATTACCACGGTCTGTCCCTAAAGATCCTTTTCAACTAAAACAAAAATACAGAACCCTTTGGGTTGTGATGAGTCATCAAGAACTTTTCAGCATAAACTTTGAAAGAATCACCGTTGTGTATTTACATGCTCTCGGTAGAGCGCGTTCCCCCTGCTGGCTCTTACAACTTTCACACTTTCTTATAAGGTATTTTCTCTGTTGCACCACTTTGTGCCTGATTTCCTGATTTAATTACTGTAATTCTTCAATATGCTTGGCAATCACAATTCACATCGCGTTTTAGCTTGTGGTGGCTCAATCCACACACATAACATGAAGACTTTTCCCGATAATTCCCCTCGTACATTCCTCAACCAAATCTTATACATGCAATTGAATACTTCTGTTTGCACGTGATGTCACTAGTGGAGTTATTCTCACTTGATGACCAGCAGCGTGTTCGCAAAAAACTAAAAGAGCAATCTATTTGCATGAGCATGCAATTCAGTAGGCTTTATTTGGTATCTTACTAAACTACCATACGAGGCCATATTATACTGTAATACACAACATGACTCCACATTTTGCCTTGATACTCACATACTGCACGTAATTGACTGTCAGGTTTATTCCACCTGCTTTGAGAAAACAAACAATAGATTGACAGCATTGTAAAGAACAAGCAGGTGGTCAAGTTCAAGTTGTAGACTAGAGGCTCCTACTTATTTCTTTCTGGTGTTAACAGATGTCTTACATTTGTTTTATATCCAATGTAAATTGCTCTGTCTGCAATCCTAAAATCGACTGTCCGTCTGACAAAACATCATCCGAGAACACTTTTTCTAAAAACAACTTGCTTGTATTAATCAAAAAACATGATTTGTATCATAACCTGATATAACTATTAGAACCGGCTGAAACAATGATTCACAGATAGTAAAACAAGACACCATGAGACCGAATGTTAACAGAATATTTTCACATATTGTCTTGGGGAGTTCGTATATTCACTAATAAATTAGCTACAAATGCATGCAGTGCTCGGATGCAAACCTCGGGGATGGGTGTCTATTGGGAACATGTGAAGTATGAGGAAGCCGTCCAGCGGTCATTTGAATGGTCAATTTTCAAAAACCGATGGCCGAAAAAAATCGCGCACAGCTTGCTCAAAGCCGTCTAAAATATATGTACAGTAGGACCAGTAGGGCGAGGGGACCCGACGAGGTCACCCTGTACTGAGCAGACGAATCAGCGTGCACGAAGAGGTTGAAAGTGATAACGTTCACCTAACTTTCACCTTATATAAGTATATTTCTCCCATAACAAATTGGGTGGGGAGCCCCCTAATTGATAAGGTTTGTTCTTTCTTTGTGTGCTCCACATATTTGGGAAAGGGGGCTGCTCCTCTATTGGGAACTATACAGTACTTGCTTGAGCAACCTGTGAGTTGTGGCTCCCATTGCTATGATTTGGTGTTAAACCAGTGGTCTGCCTTCCTTTGCGTATGTCAGCATTTACATGCATCATTTTACCCCTAAAACCAAAATGAGGATCCAAGAGATGCCAGCTGAAAAATCCAGATGGTCTCTGCAATAAAATAAAGGTCGGATGGTATTTTTGAACATGTCGACCCCAAAACGACTAGATTTGAAATCCTGCTTTCCTTCCAGCTTTCTAATGTTTCTGCAGTGAAGCATGCGGCCATCACCATATTACGTATGCTAAATTGCCAGAGCTATAGGAGGCATGGAGTAAAAGTGGGAAGGAAAACACGGTGAAGAAACACTGGTTGGCTGCTCATAAAACCGAGAGACATGGCAATAATTTTAAATAGTGCAATAGAATTCCAGTAGGCGCTCATGCTGCTCTCGCCATAATCACATTTATGCATGCACGTAAGATGGAAAAAAGAATTCAAAATTATTTCTATGTCAGTTATGATAGCACGGTTCTAACGATGGCTGTATGAGCGACCCAACGTCCAGAAAGAAGCAGACAAACTGAAAAGAGTTATAGGGAATTATAACCAGCATTATTTTATACAAATTGCTGACATATTAACGTCACATATATATCCACTTTCATGTGGATGCAGAATAATATTAGTTTTCATCTCTTAACTCAAAGTTAGATTTATATATTTTTTTCAGTTAAGATGGATCAACTCAATTAGTGTCTTTTATTGTCATCAACAAGATGGAGTTACTCTCTGAAGCTGTAGAGGAGGCTGAAGTGTTAATGAACATTTAAGAGTAATTATCTTTGTGAGCCCTCCACATGCCCTCCATTTGCACTAGTTCTCCTAACCATAACATTCGCTCCTCCTTTTGAAAAGCCGCACATTTGCATGATCCAGCCATATGGTGGAATAAAGAAAGACACGACTATGATATCACTGAATTTCCTGCAATAATCTCAAGACAGTCTCATCTCAGATCACGTAGGCGTTCACAACAAGAATGTTAGCTGTTCATGAATCCGTCTTTCTTTGTGGGAACAATTATTAGGTAGGCTGTCATTTCTGTAAAGTGGACAGTCGTTTCTTTTTTGTCCATTCATGCCCATTCAATGGGAGAATTAACGCAGTTCCCAGAAGAATGAAAAATAAATAAAAAAAATTAAAAAAAAGCCTCCCTTCACAGTGCTGAATAGACAGGCTTGGAATAGGTGTGAATGACAAGTGTGAAGTGGACAGAATACCTCACACACAACTGAAAACAATAGTCTTTGTGTTTGCTAAAGGAAGACAAACAGGTGGCAAAGAGTTTGTGCGTGACAAGATGCATTAATGTCACATTGAAGGATGAGGGAGGGAAAAAAGTGTCAGATCGTTGTATTCCTGGGATAAGTTGCTTCTCTGAGGATTTTCATCCCATAAAGTTTGAGCAAAATGGAAATTCAAAACAGAATGAGCTCATTCGCAAATCACTCTAAACAACATATCTGTAGGATAACGTGTTGAAAGTTGAATGTGAATATTATCTGCTCATATTGAGTTTGATGGCAGAAAAAAAACATCTCAGAAAAGTTGCATCATGGGTCATGGTTTCATCATTACGTAACATCCAGTGCTCTTGTAACAACTGATGGGAGGGTGAGAAGACGAATTTCTGGTGTTTTGGGAGAAGAACGTCGTCCATATTTTCGTCTGGGGCGGAACTCCAGCAGCTCAACAGTTTTAAGTTGTGAGGTTTTAGTTTTATGATGCGCCAAATACTTTCTTTTGGCGAAAGGTCTGCACTGCAGGCACACAATGACTCACAATGACTCCTCGGCTCATGCGATGGTTTCCAGGACAGAATCGAGCCTGTTCTGTGTGCAGTGCTGCCCGAGGGCCCTGAGACCTCTGGCCCCGTCCCTTGTGCACATTTTTCCATATTCTCTGAATCATTTGATGATATTATGAACACAAGTCCACACTCTTAGTTTAGCTTCGTGATGAAATATTATTTACAAAACACAGGTTTTTGGTGAGGTACTAAAAAAAAATGTGCTTAATGACAGTAAATACTGGAGTTACCTCTTAGAAAAGCCGTGAAGTAGCTTTAAAAAGAAAGCAACAAGTGAATTTAGAAAGTCAAAATGCTTTATAACCCAAACAAGTTGGGTTTGGTCTAAAAAGAGCAAAAGACAATGTGGTTTCAATTATGATGAGAAGCGGTTTCATGACCACCACAGATTCTACAAATCCTGAATAAACAATACCAATCTCGATGTCCAGCACTAGATAGGTTCACTACTTACTGAAGATTGAGAAACAGCTTGTTCAAGGGCATAAAAGGTTTTATGTGAATTCCATTGATTTACACAATGTCGCTTTATCAAAAAACAAAGGTCAAACACAAGCTGTTACAAGTGTAACAGTGAGGTTTTTTTGGGCCCCTGCTTAACATCCTGGAATTATGAGCACAAAACCTGTCCAACCATGTTGCCAACCACACACTATAACCTCTCTGAAAAAAAAAAAAAATGTGTTGGGGAATAATTACAGTGCACAGTCAGCATACATCAACACCTAACGGGTGCCACTGGTTTTTTTTAATTTTTATTATCACAACAACAGTTACTGTAACACTAACTCATGGCACTTCTGGGATTTACAAGCTTTCAGTGCAAAATTAAACAAGTGTGCTTCAACATAACCACCTTAAAATGGCCGTCGTAAATTATCTCACATTAACAGACACTTGTGTAACAGTGTTGTTCCTCTGCTGTAAGAAGAATCGTGTCCTGCAAGGACCGCTGGACAAACATTGCTCTGTCTCCTTGATTACATCAAATAAATACTACCGTGGGAGTGATACATCTTGCGTGTACGTGGACCACAGCACCAGGATGTGTTCATGAAGGGGAAGCAAAGAAACTTGGAAATGTCAATCTCTCCGTGAACAGCAGAGCAGCCACGGTTGGTTGCAGAGCATTTTCTGACCTGCTCATTCAAACGTTGCTTTACAGCGTTGACACGCACTCCTGACGAGCAGCTAAAATGCTGCCTAATAAATTTCGCCTTCGTTTTTTTTTTTTTTTTTTTAATGCCGTCTTTGAGGTAGCCCTAATTAACCAGGCACTACACGCAAGCCCCCAGTGACATATGTCCCGGCCGGGGCCAAAAATAACACTGCCGTGCCGCCATGAGGAGATGGAGGACGGAGCAGGAGAAGGTGAGTGCTTTGTTTTGTGTCTAAGGGGCATGCTAAAGCATCAAAGTACTCCAGGCAACGTGTTTGCGTGTCTCTCTGCTCTGCCTTTTTTTTTGGGAGGGGGGAAAACAAAAAAAAGGTTCCAAGGGCCAAAGTCTCTCAGATTTTGAATTCAAGTGTGGCTGCACATTTGCATTAAGAGTGCAGGCCTGGGTCTGCGGTGGAATCTCCCAGAGGAGTGCTTTAGAGGCCGAGGCCCCCGGGCGATGAGAGGAGCACGCCTCTCTGAGAGTGAGGTCAGGGCAGAGCCACCTGCGGGAGGTGGAAGGGGCAAGGAGGGAACATAAGCAGCGGTGTGAGAGCTGAGGGGGGGGAAAAAAAAGAAAGGAAAGAAGATGATGGAAAATTGTGATGAGTAAAATAAAGATAGTTCGTCTTTGCACTCTGAGGCCTGATGCTGCCGTTTGCAGGGGTGGAGGAGGTGAAGCGTGGAAGCCGCACTCACGCAGGGCAAAGCGGAAATGATCAGCTCCCGAAAAGACAAATAATTGTGCATCAAGGTGACGAAACAAGCAATAAGTTAGCCCACAGAGAGTAATGTGTGTGTGTGTCTCTACACACTCTATACACTGGTTCACATGAGGCAGGGGAAAGAGCATGTTTCAGCTTGGAGCCACGCTGTAACCACATTTTAATGTTGACTTTGAAAAATGTGATGAAACGTACATCTGTGTACACACCAAGCACACACACACACACACACACACACACACACACACACACACACACACACACACACACACACACACACACACACACACACACACACACACACACACACACACACACACACACACACACACACACACACACACAAAGCAATGTGAGCATTCATCTGGAAGCTGTGTATCTCACTACCAGATGAATTTATATCCTGGATTTAATCTCCTCTTAGGGCTGCTCTCTGCTGCTGTTCACCTAATAGCTTAGACGTGTATCTGGCTTTCCCAGTAATTAAACGCTCTGCTGTGTTTACCGATTTGTTACCTGCTGTTTATGAGAGCATTTTGTTGCAGTGACAAGGATGAAGCAAAAACACTGAAGTTGTGGTCCATAAAACAAAAACAATGAGCTGAAAAATGATCAAATTGCTCCGCAGAGGCTGAGTACATGGTCACATGGCGCAGCTTCAACAGTGGCTGTGTTTTGAGCTGCTACCGAGTCCCATAAAACGTGATTAGTTTCATGTAACCGTGATCATCAAAACATTTGACGGGAGAGACAGAAATCTTGAAATTCGTTCAAATACGGGATCGATGTGGACCCAGACTGAAACGTCCACCACAAACACATAAGCCAAGAACTGAATCACTGCCCCTTTTAACCAAGGAGTGATAATTGTTTCCTTAAAGTCTTCATACAAGTTACCGTTTTAAGAACCGGTTGTTTAAAAATACTTTTCCGACCCCAAAAAAAGTCAGCAGTTTCACCTCTTCTGTGCTCCTTGTTATTCAGTAAAAGCCTAAACGTCAGATCCCAAACAGCGGCTGCTCTTTTGAAGCCAAAAGCTAATTGATATTTTTCCACAAACAGCATCCAGTAAAGTTCTCGAATGGTCTTAAATCTCAATCCCTGCGTGTGCTCTCGACTAGACATGACGTCATGGCAACAGGTAGCCCTGTTTGTTCCACGGGTCTTTAATCATTAAGATTGCTATCATAATGGGTGAGTGGGCCACTGCTTGACAAAAGAAGGCTTCTCTGTGTGGAGGAGTCAGATAAGGTATGTCTCCGCTTCAAGTAGTCTGGAAACAGAAAAGAGAACAGTGTTTCCATTATGTTGATGTCCCAGATGAGATGATACTTAAAAGTTATTAGTATTTTGATTAATGAATTATTGGATTGCCATATCCCCCTAAAATCATAATCGCAGTTTTATCGCTGTGCTTCCTGCGGTGCAATGGACTGATAAAAAAAATAAAAAAATACAGATGGCTCCCAGACTAAGACATCCAAAGACAATCAACAGCTATAGATTCAAACCATCACCAATAACCAGACCCCTGCCAAAACACAATCAACTCCCTGTCAACACGTTCACTGCGCTCCCTCCTCGTTTTTTTTTTTTTTTTCCCTCTGTCCTGCACCCTCTCCTCCTCGGCCCTGTATGTTGGATGCCTCAGTGTCAGCCACACCAGTTATTCCCTTAATCCTAAACAGATTGGCTTCCGCCACAGAAGAAAACCCTCAGTCTGGCCGTCTCCTCGGCGCTTGCTCCGCAGAAAAACCCCATTAATCGGCAGCACATGGCGATAGGTTATGGAATGGATTACGAGCCCTGCAACGTATGTGGTCCGCAGGCCGCTCTGACGGCTACATGGTGGCGTTCAGGGACACACTCCTAACGAGGAGACGGAATTGATCGGCGCTGTTCTCACTTTTACAGCCTGCCGGTCCACAGGGGGAGGGGGACAGTTGTCAGTCATTCCTAATAGTTGCTCCCCTCAACAGCGGAGTCAATGGCTTTCTCCCTGATGTGAACACTGCATAGAAACTCATGCGGCGTGCTGAACGTGTAATTATCAAACTTGGAGCTGCTTATTAAGATGAGAAAGAGGACAAGGCGATTGTGTTCCTTTTATTTTTTTGTTTCTCGGCACAATGGAGTAAGTGGAGGTCTGTGAAATCATGGTGAAGAAGAGGGATCTGAGAGGAGGAGGACAAGGGAGGAGAGGGAGAGAGAGAGAGAGAGAGAGAGACGTGGGGAGATCCAGATAAAGGAAAAGGAGACAATAAAGCACACACATACATGAAGACACATGTGCACATGTACACACAGTCACAAAAACATAATAGTGAGGTAACCACAGTCTTCTTTCTTCCTCCGCTGCGCCAGTAGGTGGTATGTATGAACAAGCGCGTATGTGCGTGTGTGTGTGTGTGTGTGTGTGTGTGTGTGTGTGTGTGTGTGTGTGTGTGTGTGTGTGTCTCAGAGGGGGGTGGGTGAGGTCTCAGGATCACAGCTGCAAGGCCTGCTCTGTCTCTATCATTTGTACAGCACCAGTCTGCCAAGGGTGAAAAGTGACCAAAATTATCCAAGAATTTGTGGTGAACAGTGTGTGTGTGTGTGTGTGTGTGTGTGTGTGTGTGTGGGAGAGTGTGTCCTAATTCCGGAGGGAGGGGTGAAAATTACACCTCTGCCAACAGGTCCTGAGAGTGGATCATCCACCGGGTGGTTGCAAAGCCTTCTGAAAATGGAAGATGGTGACTGTGAGAGTGGTTTTTGTGTGGGCTGCATGAAAGCTCGAATGGTATCCGATCGTTTGCTTGTTCGTCAACAAATATCAGACTCAGACCAAAAACGCAGCTCCGGTGCAGCGATCGACCATACACTCTAACATTTGACGAGATGAGCAGTCAGATTAAGGTGATTTCTTTGTTGAGGGGTGCTTGTGCAGCCCGACTAAAGATATGTTGAGACATTTAATTAATAAAAAAATACATACAATCATACTTTTTGTTTAATTTTTCCTGTCACTCTTATAGACTTTCGTCCATATCAATCGATGATTTATTTTTGTATTTTCTTTCATTGTCGTTCAGTCTTTCATTGATTTTTAATGTTTGTTTGGTGTGTAAAATTCAGTTTAATCTAATTTCTTCAGCAAGCTTTTGTCAATTTATCCTCTTTAATTATGTATTTATTTGTTTATACACACATAGGCGAATCTCCATGAATTAAAAGTGCAATGAATCAAATCAGTCAGTCAAAGAAACTTTGATTCTGCTCTCATTTTTTTTTCATGTTGAAATGTCAATAGATTTGAGATTGATTGATTGATTTTTTTGTTTTCTTTTATATATTCTTTGCTAAGGGCACCATTGGCTCAGTTATTGGAGCAGGTTGCATTACAACCTGTCCATGTGTCGAAGCGTATTTGAGCAAGGCACTGAATCTCAAACTCCTCTCAGTGGTGTGTGAGCACGTTGCACGGCCGCCATTGTATGTGAATGAATTTGACTGATCATGTGACGCATATGTTCAGACTGCTCAAACAGTACTACTGTGATATTTACTATGACAGTAGTGAATATCCCCAGCAGCTTGCAGTGTCTCTTTGAAGTGAATACACGTTCTCCCATTGTGTTAATGGGTTTCCTCTAGGGACCCTGGCGTCCCCTCACAGTGCAGTTTGGCGCATTTGGGGTCAACTGGTCACTGATATGTACGGTAGGTATGAGTGCGACTGTCTATCTCTCTCACTGCTCTTCAATGTTTGTCAGTCGGGATCAAGTCCACAAGACCACAAGTTGGGTACCTGTGGAGACGGGTTGATGAATTTGACTTGACATAAAATTCAAAATACAGTTTAGAATCTTTAATAGGACCAAATGTGGTTTCCTATCTTTTCTCCTGGGGCAAAACGTCATCACTTCATGTGTTGTGGCTCTTGAAAAACTCACAAAACTTTTCGAAATGCAGCTTTGCTACCCCCTCTTTCAATATTCTCCTGTATCTATTTTCTTTTATGTGCTTTGTCAAAGTGTCATTTTTCTCAGTCATCCGTGCCGTCGACTGTACGAACCCAAAGGAAAAGTCTCAATCGAAGCATCAGCTGAGTGATTGCAACTGCTCCTTGCAACTGATGAAAGCTCTTGAGATTCATAATGAGGCAAAGCAATATCAATCTCAATAGAAAAGATAGTCATGCTTTATTGAGGCAGGAAAACCTAAAGTATTTTTTTCATGTGTTTGTGTGAATGGGGCAAGAGTTTTGTGTCAGCGATTGAGGTTCTCTGGCGTTGTGAGACTTCGTGTTGTGTATGCAGTCGCACGTGACGGGCCATGAGGTCTGAGTGTGTGTAGGCCTGTGTCTGTTCACGTAAACAATGGGGCTGGTTCATAGATGCCACTACAAGCGGCCCAAGGCCATAAAAGACGTCGGCCCAACAACAGCTCACTCAGACTCCTTGGCCTCGCGCCCGTTATCTTCCTCCGACCAGCCAGCCAGAACTGCTCTGTGTTCTCTGGCCTTTTACAAGAGCTAATGAATAGACTCAACAGCCAAACGTGTGAGTGCTTTAAAAGCCATTCGGGGCACACCACAATGTTGAAAGGGCTACTTATCCAATGAAGAGTTAAGTCTATTGCTACGTCCGCACCTTTTCAGAGGAATGAATGTGACATATACAGTAAATGCACTTTAATATGCGAGTAGAAATGCTTACTTTCTTTGAAGATGATGGTCCTCTTCCATTTAGACGTTGCTCAATCAAACAAAAAGGCAAATAGCTCCAAAGTCGATAGGAGGACGTAACATTTTCAGAAATGAAATCCCACTGATATTTTCAACCTTCACACTCTTCAGTGTCAAGTCATCAGATGTAATTAAAGCAGCAATCCTGTAGGTGTATAATACCCAGATGAATCAGTGGGATTTTTATTTCATTAGAGCCAGGGGGCTGCACCTCTTCACGCCGCTGCTGCTGCCGTGTACAGTGTGACACGTTCCCGCTGATAACACCACCAATGTTTTTTGTTTTTTTTTAAACGCTTATTGTTCAGCGCTGTGAAAGTTCACATCATGGAAGAGGAGAGGTGTTTCACTGTGCAGGTCAACTCAAAGTTACATCATTTGAAGTTCTTTATTATCTTTTTACTGAGTTCAAACAATTTTTCAAAATGGGCACTTTGCACGCACGAGACGGTTTGGGGAAATCTGCTGTCAAACATCTGCACCAGCTCATGTTTATGGTATTTATGAATTGATTTAGTGGCTTTATAAAACATACATCAATATAAAAAAAATAAAAAATTACTTATTCCAAAACTTATTCCAATTTGGATTGATTTCTGGTAGATAAATTAAGAAATAAGGTATGGTGGGAAAAAACTCTCTCGCCCTTTCTGGTTTCTTCAAATTACACCATGTTCATGTCAAATCTTTGGTCAACAGCTGTGCAAAAAGTATGCAACTAATGTTGATTATACAGCGATTAAAAGACCGGGTTATCTTCAACAATCTTTTTATGAAGGTGGATGAGTCCCATTTGCTAATGAGCCATAAATTGTACTTGAAATGGCTTTTACAGAATTTGAACTTTTGGGGAAAATCTTGTTTTCTTCTGCGAGGACGGTGGAAAGTATCCAGTGCAGCCATGGTCTGCCCTTTGTTTCCCCTTTCGCGTGTGTGGAGATCTGAGAACCTCCTACACGATGCCAGACTGCCTTGCTCTTGATCAAAGGTACCGTGTGTTATTCAGAGGGTCTCAAACTATGATAAAGGGACTCCTGTTACAATTAGTGGTGGGAAGTTGTACTTTTTTCATCACAATAGCCCCCCCTCCATGTGTTGTAGGCGCACTGGTCAGATCACTGAGGACATGAGAGCACTGGCTCCGACCCCTGCTTGACAGTAATGATCGCACATTGACCCCTCGCCTTTTTTGTTTTAGTAGTAACAATGACCCGCCATGTATTTTTAACATGACTCAGCATGATATAATGCAGATTCCTGGGTGATATGATACACAGAACACCATTTGTACAGCGAGTAACAGGATTGGTAAACCAGCTGATAGACTTTCATGACCACATTGATCCGTTTCATGCATTTCATTCTCCGAACCGTCACTCCATGTACTGTAGCACTGAGCAGTTCCAAACCCTATTATCCCACATGGCTGCATGGGAACGTGTCCTTTTCCCCTTGCGGTCCCCCCTCTCCCCGGCTTGCTTCCCCCCCATCCACTTCCTGCTATCTCCAGGGCCAATCTAAAGCTCCGCTATTACGAGTCATGTACTGGGTGTGTTGGCGGCCGATTTAGAACATCAACACCATCAATCAACCAGGCAATGGGGCCAACCAGCTGGCTGAACCGTCCTGTCCCAGTGCCGGACAATTTGTCATCCGACGAGGCCAACTCGCGTTCATGTAACTACACCCAAACCTTTCTCCACCCTGTCTCACCCCGCGCTAAAAACCTCTTTTGATGACTTTTTGACTCACCCACTCAAGTGCTTCCTTGAAGCCTTGATGCCTCAATTCACCACCTCTTCTCCTCAAAAAGCTTTACATTTTTTTTCTTTCTTTCTGTCAATTTGAAGGTAATTGAACACTTAGGCCCATGAGACAAAGCGAACTTTGGTTCTTTTTTTTTTTTTCAGCTGGGTTGTTGCTGTTCACAGGGGAGTAGCAGCCTCTTTTATTCACTGTCGTGGCCATTACTTTTGCTGGGAAAATTAACTGTGCATTGGTCATTGTAAATGTTTCCCCTTTAGCTTTATGTGGGCTCATGAAGGTGGGTCATTATCCACAAATCTATGGCCAACAAAGAAACAAACAAATAAGCGTGCAGTGTAGAAACCATGAGTCACAGTTCTATAAAATACCAAATATACTCACATAAAACTATGCAGAGATTTCATTTTATGTATGCTTCCTGTACACGTGAGCTATAATAATAGAGTAGAACAGACTTTATACGTCCATAAAAGTCATAGACATGGTCGATAAAAAAAGCAGGGTTCTCCCAAACTAATAAAACATAAGGGAGAATTATGTTTTGAATTCATGCTATGAGCTAATATGCAACATAGAAAGACACTGCAGGTTTTATGATGGAGAAATAGATTATTAATTTGAAAGAGCTCATAATGACCAAAAAAAAAAAAAAAAAAGAATTGTTGCTTTCATAAATTCCCTCTAACAATGATGTCATGGACACACACACACGCACGCACGCACGCACGCACGCACGCACGCACGCACGCACGCACACACACACACACACACACACACACACACACACACACACACACACACACACACACACACACACACACACACACACACACACACACACACACACACACACACACACACACACAGTAAGTGCCCAGCCTTCACTGTCTTGCCTCATTTTTTTTTTCATTGCTCTCATTCTCCAGGCCAGCTGAGAGAACCCCGGGGGCACAGCGGGGGCCTTAGAGTTGTCCAAACACCCCAAATGAAGGTCTGGGGAAGTTCCTTGCTCTTTTGTCTTTGCAATCTCTGCCAAAGGAACAAGTGCAGCACAGTGCGCAGGCCGGGGAGCGTCTGTGCCGAGGTCACGGCGTGGCTGCTCAGCAGTCCCTCACAGTCACGCTACCAGTCCTCCGCTCAGCGCCCCACTGCCCTGCACGGCCAGACAGTCGGCCCCAGCTGCACAACTGGCTGCCCCTTACCAGTTCAATCAGCCAAGGTCACCAACAATCAACCAGTGATGATGCACATCTGTGTGTGTGTGTGGGCAGGAAGGTATGCAGCAGCAAGCCCTCTCTGAATTCCTTTTAACAAAATGGTAATGCATCTCCCACCAGCACACACTTGTCAACTGTCTCACACACACACACGCACGCACGCACGCACGCACGCACGCACGCACGCACACACACACACACACACACACACACACACACACACACACACACACACACACACACACACACACACACACACACACACAGACAAATCATGTTGTAGCCTGTCAGACAGCAAAAGCTGGGTCAAATTTAAATGATCAGTCTGTGAAAGGGATTAACAAGAGTCTGCAGCAAAACACATTCAACACTTCTAAATTTCACTGTGCAAATGATTTCTGCTAAACAGAAACATGCACCAAAACAGGGCCTGCTTTTAACATGGTCGCACGCAACTTTATTTGCCTGTAAATAATTTTCCAACATCCCATTCAAGAACCAGTGTGTTTGATTTCAGTTTTATGAGAGCATGTTTTACAAATGGGGCTCAGGCCAAGAGTAACTGTACCTGGCAGTTAATACTGAAAAAAAAAACTTTCTTCACCTTCACTCGGCACTAATGAGCTAAGAAACAGCTCCGATTCGATGCCAAAACACTGCAGATTACTTTCAGAGCAGCAACTGAAAGCAGATTGCATGACAAAATGCAAAAACTGTTCCAAGCATGTTGAGGTTCATTATTTGCAGTGGCCACTCTGAAACAAGCAGAGTTGTTCACTGCGACATTTCTGGCATTTTCATCTTTATGCATTTACTCACAGACCTGCAGTTGCAATATGTGTGGGGCCCATTGGATAGTTGGAAGACGAATGTGTTTAAGGCCATAGGGGGAGCGATTGGATGAAATTATAACAAGCATAAATTGGACCCTTGGCATTGGCCTTTCTTTGAAAAGTCTTAATGACAAATCACCACTTTCCCTTTCACCTCCTAGTGTTTCATCTGGACTCTACCCAGGGTGCTCTGCTCCGATCCCACAGTGCCACATCATTGGCTGAGCTGCTTAAGCCTTGCCCATGGCCAAATTCTCAAGAAAACAGTTTTTGGTTTCATGTGCCTGCTTGGATATCAGCACTAAAGTGACTTTTTATTCTCACCACTCAGTGTTACGGCAATTTGGAAGTGCAGACTGGCAAAGTCGATGGGAACTGTGGTGCGTTGTTGAACACGGCGACCGATTTTAGAGATTCCATCCATGGGTTGAAAATAAATCATTTATGAATACACATACCAAACTAAAGAAATGCTACAAATCATGCTTGTAAAGTACCATTTGTTTGAGTTGCAACATTCATGACACTTCGTTTTTCCTTAAAAGTTGTGAAATAATTAAGAACAGACATACTGTGAATATTTGTATGAGAATTATTGAAGGAGAAGAATCAATTAAAAAATGATAATGAATAAACAAACGGAGGGATGGGAGACTTTAGTGCCCACTCTTGCATGCTTCCTTTCACGTTTTGTCATCACACAACTCAGTGCATGTAGTAACTTGAGTTGTGAACTTTAGTATCAGGCTACTATCATACATATAACGATAAAACGACTAGTAAAGACAAAAATGTACGAGTTCCATTTGACTGGAAGGCATCACCTACTAACTATATATTTTACAATTCATAACATCTCCCTTGTAAATAACACTAGTTTGTGATTATGCAAATGAAAGAAACAGCAGGATGCTGTGTTTGTGGTGGCTGTGGTAAGAAGCAAATCATTTCATTTTGATTTGCTTCACAACTCTTAAGAGCAGAAGAAAGGACTTTAATTTAAAGACCAATGCTGAATCCGAGTCCAGGTGACCCCCAGCAGCAGTCCCTGTCTGCAGGAGGGTCTAACTACTTAATAAGTGGCTGTCCCAGGTTTCCTGGACAAAGTCCAGACAGGCAGAGGCCCCATTCGAACGGACGCCCAAAAGCATAAGTAGGGCTTCATTTATCAATCAGACCAATCACAGACTTTTCCGGGGCTATGGACGGCCACATGTTGGGGATTAGTCTCGTGGAATTCAGTACAACCAAATTGTGGGGAGTTAGTCAGGTAGAGATTACAGCAAATCAACAATTTAAAGAGTTGGATTACACTTCGGTTGCAGCTGGATCGATGTGCTGTCGCTATCAATGTAGGTTTAAGACACCTTAAATTGACGCACGCTAACATGACAGCAACCCGGGAGCAAAGAAAAGACAAATACAAAACTACTGTACCAGGAGCGGAGTCCGACAACCTGCAATATGTTTTCTTACACAGCATGTAGAAGTTATTCATCTACTTCAGTGACTCCTCCCTACCGCTCTCTGACAGCGTTTTGAGGAAATGCAGTACAACTACTTTTATTTATAGTCAGAAAGAGCGAGCACAAGAACAGCTTCGGTAGACTTGTAATGTTGTGATTTATGGAACGTAACACTGTTTTTCCCCCGTCGCGAAGTCTTCTAAGTTATTAGTTCAAATACATGAAGACAAACATGAATCTGTCATGACTTCTCCTCCATGTCCGTGGCACTAATTCAAAAGCGTGAGCGCCGTGACATCAACTGCATTACAAATTAGGCTCATCTGAAGGCTGGGAGTAGATAATTATTGTTACCCAGCCAGCACACAAGCTGCGAGCTGCGCAACTGATTTAGAAGCTGACGGAGACGGGTGAGGCGTCACCGTCACCTCTGGCATGTTGTGTCACTCCCGCTCATTGCCATCTCTGCACACAGATGACAGATGAGGCTCTGACAGGTGTCGGAGCATAGCAGAGCAGGTCTTGTCAGTCATTCATGGAACCCCCTACTGTGCGGGACACGCACACTTTGACATACCATGACTATAACTAGAGGGTGAGCGCGGCGTGTCTGTTTGAGTGTGTGATGGACAGAGAAACAGAAAAAAATGAGTGAGGAAAGGGAAAGAGAGAAAAATGGGAGAGACGAGAGATGAGCGACGATGTGAGTTGCAACAAACAATTATGTAATGATCATCTTAAAATACATAGCAGGCAACTGAAGAAGTGCATGAAAACAAAGAAGGATGCAATTTTATAGCATATCAGCAGTAAGTTAAATATGGAAATAATCATTGGCATGTAACATCTGTCATACCTCCATACTTAGGGTCATGGGACACTGTAGCCCGGCGGAGAATGGGTAAAGGAAGGATACACGCTCTGGTCCGGTCACCAGTCCATCACAGGGCAAACATACACACACAAACAGAAAGAAAATGTAAACTCCACATAAAAACAGATATTCTCACTGTGTGCCACAAGTGCTAACCAAAAAACAATATCACAGTACTATAGGTCCACTGCAAGGCAAAAGGCTCAGTAAGTCAAAAGACTTAACATTTAGGATTACACTTCAATGTCTGGCTCGGCCTAAATAATGACAACTCTGCTATTATATTAATGCATCGATACTAACTCATTATGTACATTCCTTTATAATCTATCTGTAATTTATTTGCAGTAGTCAATGAAAATGGTTTCAATTCACCATGCGCCAAAGCCAAAGAAATTAACCATGATTTTACACAGAGGACAGCTTAAGCTAATGACTTAGTGTCAGCATGAGGATAGACTTTGCAGATAATGGGTACTTCCAATAAGAGTGCTTTTCACAGAGGGGGTTATCACCTATGGTAAGAGTGTGTGAGTGCTTTTCACATACAGTACAGGTCTGCGGCATTGGGCCATGGGCACAGAGGTAGTACACTATTAGCGCACATTACTGAAAATAAATTAGCATGTAATTTTATGATTTTATTAAATGATATTTTGGGGGTCCAGAAGTAAAGCTGCCATAATTGTAAGTGAAAGTGTTTGGAGTGCTGGGCTTATCATGTATTTATGCAAAGAAATTTAAAATCTAAAAATGGTCTGCAAAGCCGGTGAGTGGCATTTGTGCCACATCAGGAATTATGACAAATGTCCCAGGATATGCAAGTAGTTTCTCAGCAGTACAGGTAATATGCCATTTATTCCTATAGACACTCCTGATCCACCAAATAGAGGTATCATTTTTCCTCAAGTCCAGATTTCAACTCGGGGCTCAGGCAAATCGGAGCTAGACCCCCCATATTTCATTTCTCCCTCGCTGATAGCATTTATCAGCAGTGTCCTGATAAAAACAAAATATGCAACTTAAGCCTGAGCAGGGCTTAGCCGCCGAGGTGGACAGGATTACCTGGAGGCTAGCTGGGACAGGCATCAGATTGTACTGTCATAAAGGACCATTAGCCTCCTGGCAAACTGTACCTCAAGCCCAAGATGACAGAGCTTTTCAAGACGGACAGGGGGGAAAAATATGAAACTTAAATTCGTCATGACAGACATCTCAATGAATGAGAGCTCTGGGAAAAAAAAAAAAAAAAAAGGATTTGTGAAGCAAAACAAACATAAAATGTCCATTTCTTTTTACATTTTTGTCTTCATTTAGTCCCCACGGGAGCTTAATTGATTTTATGGCCACGTTTCTGCATGAAATAATGAATATCCGCTGTTCCCCACTGGATGCAAGTACTCATATGAAAAAGAGAGACATGGTTTCTACACAACACACAATGGAGTAGACTTACTGACTAGCTGGGATTAAATTTAATACAGGTTCTTGACAGACATATCCTGGAAGCACACCGCCCTCTCTGCAGATTTACTGGGAGCAAAGCTTACATGTTTTTGGTCCTGGATTTGCCTCATTAATTTGGCTAGTTAAGTCTTCATAATCCATGATGATCACTTACTTGTATGTCTCATGGCATTTCTTTGAGATCATATGTCCTATTACTGGTCTTGTCTCAATAATCCACAGCTTTGACATAAATGCAAAGACAACATCACTCTCTAAGGTGTGTGTATGGAGCACCATAGGAAGCATCTATTTTAAATCAAGCAAAAAATGACAATGAAGTGTAATTACATGGGGAGTGTGGGGGGGGGGGGGTGTCTCCACAAACACGTACAACTAGTATAGAGTGAAACACCACAGCAGACAGGCAGATGACACTTTCTCAAACATTCGGAAGAAGCGGTCTCTTCTTGTGCTATTTATTGGTGATGATCTGGATTATTTGGATCCAAATGCAGCTTTATTCTCTCATAAATCTCCACACATTTCCGCCTCAAGGCCATATCATGAGTCAGAGTCGTGATAAAGAGCAAGGCGGGAGCTTGTGGACGGGGTGGGGGGTGGGGGGGTGCTGTCAGACTGGAAGGGCTTGCTTCAGCCGGAGTCTTCCTCTGTCTGCTGTCTCTTTCAGTGTGCGTTTAGCTGCTGCCGACCTGTCCTTTCCCAGAGGGCTTTGTGAAAGGACAGAAATGTGATGCTGCTAGTCAGACACAAGTCGCAGAGGCCACGATGTCTCTCTCTTCTATAACCACCCACCCCTCCACCTCCATCTATTTTCCCCTCGGTCAGAGAGACTCCAGGCGCCAGGCACGGTGTAACTGCAGTCTGAGGTATGCTGGGCGGGCGCGCCGACCACTTCCCAGGATTTCACCTGCACCTGAGACTGAGTGACACGGGAGCCAGAATCAGCTATACCTCGGGGAGGGCGGCTCAAAGCAACACAGTGCATCATTCATAAATCAAGTGCTCCATAACTGAAGACATGAATGAACTTGTCTCCTTATTTATTGTGTTAACCTGAGTGACACTGCATCAGCTCATCATTTTAATTTTCCCTTATTTAAAACGGGACATATGGATGTAACCCTATACTCTGAATACAACTGGGGGGATTGGGGGGGGTGGTATCCCACCAACCTCAGGTCTCAGCATCTCTTCATTCTACTGAATTATAATTAATGCAAGGGGGAATAAAATCCATCCCCCCTCATAATGATAAAAGCTACTTCAGAAGCAGAGCAGAAAAAAACAAACAAAAAAAAACATTTAAAACATTAAACCCAGGTGATGCAGAGCTGCCAACTCTGGGAATTCAGAGTGAAAGTCACACCATTCATAGCACTCTTGCCTTAAAGCAAGAAGGGCCTTTATGTTTGGAGCTTGCATGTTCTCTCAGTCCGTGCATGTGTTTTCTGTTAAAGTGTTTCCAAAGAAAGTGCCTTTGAGACTAATTTGCGTGCCCAGTGATGGACTGCTGAGCCGTCCATGTTGTACCCTTCCTTCACCCACAATACTGAAGTGGATAGTTTGGAGGATCAATGGATCGATGAACTAGACTTCCTAATAAATATTATTAGGATCACAGATATTGACATCCATAAGCAATAAAAAGTGAAGGCATTCTTATTAGTTTGAAACTGAGTTACAAAGCTTTATATTAGGGCTTCAACGGCACATTGATGAAACGCTTTCTCAGAAATACAAATGTTTGGAACGATTTGCTTATTAAATCACGATTTCCTGTGAAATATTCTAACAAATAAACAACTATTTCAGCAATCAATAAATTAATTGAGATCACTTTAAAGTAACAACACTAAAGAGTATTGGTTTGAGCTTCCAAATTCCAATCTTTGTGACAATAAACGTACTGATGATGAAGCAAAAGCAGACACTTCAACACATCACTTTGAGTTTAAAAGATTTTCAAAGGTATTTCTTGACACATTTTATTTCAACAATTTTACTCTCAAAAATATTAAATAGGAGACAATCATCCACTTAATCTGTGGTGAAAATACATAAATGCGACCTTATGAATGTCAATAAGCCAAATGCCATTATTCCCTCGTTGAATATTTCAACTGAATTACTCATGTCTTCATGAGTTTCTTTTAATTTGAGAACAATCGCAAATGATCTTTTATACTTAATGCCTGTGACTTGCAGTTCCCTTCCCAACTGAGTTGACACCAACAAAATACATGGTATTAACTCCCTACACTTCTCCGTGTCTTGTTCCTTTCCTCTCCGAATGTTGTGGCATTGTCATGTGTAAAAGCTTAGGATGATTACGAAATAATTTGAAAATGGAATAAGTATGCAGAGCCTTAGTTGAGGTTTGCTCCATCTGTCAACATATGACAGCTGCTAAGCAATTTTCATTGTGGTATGAGTGGTTTTGTGGTAAATGTGTGTTCTCATTTATCTAAAATACATCCTAAGCTGTGGCTGCTGCTTCATTATTTGAGCAGGCTGCACGGGTTACAATGTGCATTTGTTCCTAAACGAAAAATCTTTGCTGAAATTTGACTGACTTGAGTACATATGTTTTGAGGAATGGGGGCTGCTGGAGGCTTTTGTGGTGGAGTGGGAGAAAGAGCGTGTGTCTCGGAGAGAGAGAGAGAGAGAGAGAGAGAGAGAGAAAGAGAGAGAGAGAGAGAGAGAGAGAGAGAGAGAGAGAAACATACAGGGGAACATTTTGAGAGGCAGAACAAAAAGAGACAGAGAGAGTATATTGAACCACACTTTTTGATGATTCTGTGTATAACAAAGAGGTACAATAACAGTCTTTCACAACGGTGACTTTGCATTAGCCAGTGGAATGCACGGGAAATCACAAGCCACCTGAAACAATTTAGAAAAGTGTGCTTTCAAGTCCAAACATCTCATTTGCTCACATGCTTAATGACACTGTCCCTACTTGGTTGACAATAAAATCCTGAAATTCTTTGCATGGGTTGTAAACCTTGATATCACACTATTGTGGATTGGTTAGCAATCTCAACTCGCAAGAATGTTCCCAATTTGATTGATTTGATCTTGTGAATTTTACAGGTTCTTCCTGTTTTCTCTCGGTGCTTAGTTTCTCCTCCCACAGTACTAAAACATGGATTTGTGGCTGATTTGTCTGAACAAGGTCTCCAGTGGTGAGCACTATCGCCCTATAGCAACAATGTGGCCGTGGCTTGGTGTCCAGGCCGGCCCTCTTACTGCGGCGTTTTCATGTTCTTTCTGTGCATTCATGCCTTTTGTAAATAGGTACTCTGGTTTCCTCCTCCAGTCCAGCAACATGGATGTGAGTTTAATTGGTAACAAGTACCCGTAGATTTAATTGTGTATGTGTGTGTGTGTGTGTGTGTGTGTGTGTGTGTGTGTGTGTGTGTGTGTGTGTGTGTGTGTGTGTGTGTGTGTGTGTGTGTGTGTGTGTGTGTGTGTGTGTGGTCTGTTCTTTGTTTGTCCTGCGATAAACTAGCATACTGTCCAGGGTGTATCCTGCCTCCACCAGCAGGACAGCTGGGATCGACTCCAGCATGCCACAACCCTTCGTGCATAAAGCTGAATAATAGGCGGATGGATGATGAAAGTCTAGCAAAAGATATGCCTTATAATCCCACACATGTCCAAATACACAAACTCGACAGCTGATAAAACTCAAATTGATTTCTAGTATAAACATAACAAATCACACCAATCATTTCCTATCAACAAATCATTTGATCCAAAGAGCATTCAACCAGACACTACAGGAATGAGAATTCATATAGCTTATTTTCCATATTGCAGTGTATTGCTTACTGAGATAGTTCCCCAGAAAGTTTGTGTACTTTTAAATGTGTAACGTGTGTTGCTGTTTTCATGTCCACGATGCAATGTTCTGCAAGTAAAGTTATGTTTGATTACAAGCATTTTTACACAGTGAGTGTGACTTTTGATGTGGTTAGCGACTTCCTCTTGGTGTGTGTTTCACTGGCAGGCTGTTAAACAATAAGGGGCACGATTCCTGGGGTCCTGCGGCGCAAAGGCTCGTCTGCGAAACCGAGTTCAACTCTCTCGACTGAGTTATTGCCAAAGCGCCCCACCAGCCTGCTCCAATATGTTTACGTATACAACATGTTTTATTGTCACAACTACAACTTCATAAAAATGAATCCCAAAGACAACAGGAGACATTGGAGTTCATGTAGATCTAGTTGGCTTTCTGGTAGTTCGGTACAACAATGAATTGAATGGTTTCAAGGCCTCCCTTTGTGACCAATGGTGTTCTTTATAGGTAAGTTAAGTGATAACTGGTTAAGTTGTAGCCAGTATGTGCAAAGCAACTTTTGAGAACTGTATTATGAAATATTATATATCTGCATACACATTATATACCGGTACATTAAAATGTGAAAGTAACTGCTGCACTCTTCTGTTCATTAGCGTTACCTTGGCTAGTCTTCCAGCCACAATGAGTTAACACTATTCTTACTGGAACCAAATGTTTGCTGTTTGGCTAACCATCCACACATATGCAAAAACTACACTTACTTCTACAATAATCACTTTACATCTAGTAGTTTTAGCAACTGTGATTTGAAAAGAGATTGCAAGGTTGTTCTTGTTTTTGCTAAATGGGAATGACATTGATTGTGCCCTCAGGCCTCACTTGTTCTATCCTGGCAACTTCTGGCACAGTTGTTGACTGTTCCAAATAACTCTTGTAAGGAATTAATTGAGCATAGTGTTACAATCATTGTTATTATTATTAGGTACTGTCAACTTTTTCAGCATTAACTAAGATCACTTCAAGTTTGTGCAGACACACATTTTGTATTTGTTACTATTTGGAGACATTGCTTTAGTTAAATTAATTTCCTACAAACTTATTTTTGATTTCACAATTTAGCTCAATCCAAACCATAACCTTAACCTAACTTTAAAACAAGTCTTCATCTTCGCACACACAACCATCATGGAATCACTTTTCCTTCCAAAGAACTTCTTCCAATGAAACGAGTAGGTAACTGACTGGGAACAAACTATTTGAGAGCAATAAAATAGGTGATGATGTAAAACAATGGACATTGTTTCGTAATTATAATTTCTAATTTTGAAAAATTAGAGCACATTAACTGGACAAAGTCTCCGTAACCCATGGATTCTGAAAAGAAAAAAACAATTGTGGGACAAAGGATCTTTGACATCTGACTGACAACTGGAACATAACATGAGACATGTTTGTGAGTCTAGCAGCCACTGAGATCAACATTGTTTGTGAATAAATTTCTTTGAGGTTGATATCATTACAATTAAATAGATTTGAGAACCTGACAGTCTCAGAGCCTGTACCGTGAAGATCTGGAGGAATGTTTAATATTTGTGGATTTCTAATCATGAAACTTTTGCTGCACAGTCGTTGTGCTGAGTCAAGTGATATATTTAGTTTTATTGAAAAAACGCTGAAGCGCATTTGTGTAATACAGCAGAAATTGGATTGAATTTACACAACAATAATTATATGAGAAGAAACTGTTGATAAAACTGCCTCACCTCAGCGTCTGTGTTGACCTTAAACGAATGCGCCAGATGCGCTTTCCTGCGCAGTTGTGACGCAAGCGCGTCCCGCTCGAGACACCAGACTACCCATGATCCTCTGCGTGCAGCACAATTCTTTAACACACATAGCAACCCCGGAGCTAAGCTGCTAACATGTCAGACAAGAAACAGACCGTGGACCTGGGCTTACTGGAGGAGGACGACGAGTTCGAAGAATTTCCCGCAGAGGGTAAATAGTAAATGGGGTCCTGGCACTCGTTTTGATATTTACTGAGTCGAACTTTTTGGTGTTTTTATGGCCGGCCGCACAACAGTGACTCAGCTAGCTTAGCTCTAGTGGCTTTAGCATTGGCTACATCGGTGGTGTTGACGTTCATTTAAATCTACAGTTTATAGTTCCTACTTTTAAATTTTTGGGTATTTTCTTAACCGTCCTCTCGTTTTAGCGTTACGTCTTCTTTCTTTTTTTCGCGTGTACTTAATCTCTTCTCAATATCATGTCGGCTAACAGAAAAGAAAGCTCACAAGCTAAATAAGGACGAATCGTCTTTACATGTCCGCCGGCTTGTTTCCTTGTTTGTAAACTTTGACATGTGCTAATTTATTAAGAAACGAGTGTTGTGTCAATACAAGTATTAATAATAACATTGCTCTCATGTGTACGTAAAGATTGGACGGGGCTGGACGAAGACGAGGATGCTCATGTGTGGGAGGACAACTGGGACGATGACAACGTCGAGGATGATTTCTCAAATCAGTTGAGGTAATATGAACTCATACTTTACACCGTCAATATGACATTGTGCATGTCTTCATTACGCACTGTGAGGGAGACGATCAGATAATCATGTTCATAGCAGCTGGTAGCAATATCTATTGATATGAATGTCATAGGTCCTGCTCTAGTTGTACTGGCTACTCAAAACTCCTAATCAGATTACACTAAAGCTTGATGTTTAATTATTGCACAGACATAGAAGTGTTTTTCTATTTGTAAGTTCTAATGTAAAGGCCATTGTCTTGTTTTGTTTTTTTATTGTATTTATTGCTACACCATACAAGTAAAATATAAACCCCATAATGGAGATTTGCCTTAAAAACATTCAGCTTTCCCTTGAATATGTCTTACCTTTTTTGGAGTTCTCATTTGTATAGTGTTTAAATAAAACATATTTTTTTTAAATTTATGCTTTGTATTCACTGATCTTCAACATAACATCTATGCACGTTTTGTGAGCTAATGGCTATAGGCGCGTATATGATTATTGTGGAGGCATTTGTTTAGTGGCGACAAGTTCACCAACGGCTTTTAAAATGTGTGAAGATTTCAAATAGCTGCAGAAGTCTACCATAGCAATTTATTCACATCTCTGACATGTATAAATGTTTATGTTTGGTGTTTTTAAAGTAGTTTGGTCCTTGCTGTTTAGGTACAACTCAAACAGAACCAGTTTGTCTAGAAGAGGTTCACTTCTTTTGTTCATACATTATTGTTCATTTTGTTAAGAATAGACAACACTAACACCGACATCCAGCCAGAGCCCATTTAAATGAAACCAAATTCTATATTCATGATAAATTAGAAAGACAGAGGGGAGTGCTGTAATTCAAATTACTGCAAATTGAAGACTTACAAGATGAGGAAGTGCTTGTGTATGTTGAAGAATAAAATGTCGTCATTGATAAATGGTAGAAACCTATTTAATTAGTTTTAGGAAGGCTGATACCGTTTTGTCTGCACTAATTATTGTTGTAATTATTTAAATGATAATGAAGTAAGTTTACCATTCATGAAATTGACTCTAGGATTTTTTGATGTTTGGATTGAAAGTAAAACATTTTGGATTTCAACAAGTTCCTCTTTTTCTTTTCTTTCATTTTTTTTTTTTTAAACTGCAGCCTCCAAGTTTGTCTCTGCTCACGTTTATTTAAATGTCCATTTACTTGTCATTATTTTGCTTCGCTCCAACGTTTTCTATTGAATCATCAATATTTTCTCTCTGCCCGTTTCACCTCGATTCAATGCAAGTGCACCATAATTACCTCCGAATCACATGCATACAGACGTATATTGTTTAACGGGGTTTGTAAAATTCGTCATGTTTTTGAAGCTCGCACTGACTCTCGGCGAATAATCAATAAGTGCTGATAGATAAGTGGCTGCTTTGTTTTTATTTGAGTACACTCCTCAGACTAATATGCTATTGTTTTATTTGGAGCAATTATGATAGGCACGCTGTCGAGTCGTTCCTTAAAGATATTATTACAGTGAAAGGGCAATGCCACCATATATATATATATGTAATCATCAAATCCATAGCTGCACGCATTATGCAATATTTATATATTTTTCACTCCCATCTCTTAATGGTTCTTACAATCAATAGCAGAGGGTACTTATGCCTCAGCCACCCACCTGTAATCATCTCTTCTGACTTGATCTTTCCATTTTTCCTTTTCCTCCCTGCAGAGCGGAGCTCGAAAAACATGGTTACAAGATGGAGACGTCATAGTAGATGACAAAAGCCCCTCTGTCTTCCGCGACATTGGATATGGACATTTCTATTTGAAAATTCCTGGCTGACCACCAGAAGACGAGATTTGAGGATGTTATCGTTTCTTTTTTTGTAAGAAATCTAGATGGAAGTAAAGCATTTCGGAAAAAAAAAAAAAGCTTGTCCTTTTTGTTGTATTCACTGACTCATTGCTCAGCAAACATTGAGGTGGTTTTAGTTATAGAGTTTGTGACCCAGTTTATACGTTTCAGTCTCATCCACAGGTTGTTCCGAAACTTTAAGAAATCAGTTGGATTTCTTCTCGAAATAATTATAAGCATTCTTTGGGTTGAACGAGCTCTCTGTAGCAAATGAATACATGGTGATTGCCTTGGATCCAATTCAGACTGCAAAGCCAATGGAAAATGATGCTTGAATGGTCATCAGTACAAATTCAGCTGCTTCATCTTGCACTTGTTCTTCGGTGCATACACTAAACCCTTTTTTGCCATTATGTTGGTATAATGGAAGATGACTCAGGGTTTGGCTAAAGTATCCCCAAATTACAGTCTTTGTAAGAGCTGTTGATCTCCTCAGAAACTCACCTGCCAAGTCAACACAATCTACCTGTAATGGGCAGCTTGTTATTGGCCTCTGACACTGTGCGTTTATTTTGGACTCCATGAATTTTGCATGATATTACTCAGGTTCAAGTGCTCAACAGATATTCGCCATCATTTTTGCCGCAAGCATACTTTCATGAAAGGCTCTGTTTATTGGAACTGTCAGAGTGATGTCTGCATGATCGAGGAAGAGCGGACAAAAGTGTACACAAGAGAAAATGGAGACGCACAGTAGAAGTACACACAATGCAAACAAGTGTGTGTGTGTGTGAGAGAGAGAGGTACACACATACAGAGGCAGTTCCTCTGCACTGTGCTGTATAACAGCCCCCTTCCCTCTCAGCCCCACAGCGCTGGGCCGAGTCCCTGAAGGAGAGATTATCCACTGCCGTGTTTGTCAGAGGCAGGGAGGGGGTCTCGGCATGGGGCCTCCCAGCCTGCTTTGCCTGGGCCTGCCCCTACTGCCAGCCAGGCCCTTCTCTTCCGCTTGGCACAGCGGGGACTCTTGTACTGAACCAGAGGCCAATTTATCCCCACCACACTCCCCCGGCAAAATGATTTCTCTCAGTGTTTTGCCGACTCTCGGTCCCAGGGTCCTAATGAGGTGAAATGGATGCCAGTAAGACCGATGGCTGCGAGAGCTGCTTTCATCCTGAAAACAATATCCATCCTCCACCTTGAGAAGTGGAACGACACCTGAAGAACGGCTCCCCAAGTACCGTATTTCTGCTCATTTTAGGTTTCCTACGATAATGCAGCTTATTGCAACTGTTTCTAATTGTACGCGTTCCATAGTAAAGTGATTTGGTGCATTTACTGACATAATGGGTTGTAGCTTTATAGCCAAAACATGGAGTAACATCAAAAGAGGAAGCACTCAAAGTGGTTCAGTTTCATCTTGAAAATGTTCACAGTACAGTGAAGCGAGTTTCTCCGAGCACATAATTAAAAACGTGGCGAGTTCATCCCGTTTATATTGTCTTTCTTGACATTTTGTCAAGCATTATGTTGTTGATTGAACTCAATTTATAATCTCAACATGTTAAACTCGTATAAAAGACAAGTTCAGGGTGTTACTGCATCACAATTTAAAATAAACAGATAAAACACCTTCAGATGCATTCAGTTGGCAGATTAGGTAAAAATAAAACTCTTCGATTCTTTAGAGGAAGTTTTTGGGAACCCACAGAAGACAGACATTTTATATAACCACAGTAATAGATTGACTGGCCCTACAAATAAATATAAACACTTTCAAGTGTGAATAAACTGTTAATGTTCAACTTGTATCATACAAACAAAACCTGCTTAAAACATTAAACTGACCAAAAAGAGACCCAATTCACAATTTCAAGCATAAATATTTCTTAATTTGGAGCTCATTGGATTTCTGTAGAAGATTGTTCATATGATAATGAATCCCACTGTCCTGGGATATTTCCAGTAAAGAACAATAAATACAACTTCGGACCAAGCATCGGATACGAGTTCGAAAACTGACTCAGGCACCAGCTCGGATATGTTTCTTTCTATTTATAATATAAATATTTATTTTTTCCTTGTATATTTTTGTGTTTCCTGGTACTGTCATATTTTCAAGTTGAATGAATGAATCAAATGCACTAACAGAGAGGAAGTTGTGCTTTTAATGGGGAACAATAACATCTATTGGAATATTTAACATGAATCAATTGTTCGTTTGTTATTTAATTAATGTCATACATTTAAAATTATTGCTTTGGATGAAACTGAAGAAAATACGCAAGTTAGCAATAAAGGGCAAAGAGAAAGTTTTGTTGAATAATATGTTCTGAGTTGAAGGTGTTTGTTGGGACACTAAATCAGAAATGGAAGTTGTTTCACTGGTGGCTGCACAATTCAATTCCAATTCATTCAGATTTAAAGCGATTGTCAATGATGTATGGCGTTTCATGAACTGCAACTCCATTCAGGTAAATGATTATGTATTAAGCAAAATCCAATGCTGAATGGCTAAAGAAGAAAAAAAGCAGATTTGAAACTATTCAAATTGTATGCAAGGACAGAAATTACATGAAGAAAAAAAAAAAAAATATATATATTTTTTTTTTAAGTAATACTGAACTATTTCTATAGATTTGATTTTATAAAGATACATTTAAAGTTTGTGTGTCCATAATTTTTTCCAATCTTCTTTGGATGCTTTTCTAATGCTAATGTAATTCCATAAAATGGAAGTCGTGGCGGGCTGGAGATTAGAGCAGCCAGTGTGTGACCCAGGAAAGACCAGGAAGAGGATTAGGCTTAAAACCCAGGGTCAAGTCAAACATCCATAACTTGACCCTGGCGTGGGGCAGCTGAAAAATGACCACCACATTCAGGGGGAATTGAGATTCCTTACAAATCTCCCACTAGACCTTTTTTTTTTTTAATGTACACATTTACAATAATCAGAATGGTTTCCAGGCCTGTGAGCTTTCATTTGCAAGCACTATTTGTTGTCTTGTGTCGGGTTAGAGTTGGCGAGAGTGGCTCTCCAGTCACACTCAGACTTCAGCAGTGGAGCTTGGAAAAAGTGGAAGTGGAAATCTGCTTGCTCAGGTCATGCATTTAAATGTTGGCAACTGGAAGCATCTGACAGTCACTTGTTTTCTTCTGGGAGAATTCAAAATCCCTGTTTACTACTAAGTTATTATCCCAATCAGCTGCATGTCACAGCCCAGCAGCTCTCCTGGGTGCCCTGCTCGCAGTGTGTGCTCCAGCTGCTGATGACATGCACAGATGAAAAATACATTTTGAAGCCGCATGCGAAATGAAGGGATCGCATGTGTTCATCAGGCAAAGTCGGGGAGCTCCTAGACATATGATATGTTTATGAGCATGGAACTGAGAGCCGGGGGCCAGATGATTATTCTAAGGGTTGTGAAGTCAGTGAGGTGAGAGAATCGGTAAGTGAGAGTAACAGAGGAGGACTTGTGGCCATTTTGTTTGTGCTGAGAGCGTAAGATTGGTCCCTTGTGTCTGACGCTGTGAGGGCCTCCGCCGGCTCCTCCATATTCAGCCTCGCATAGATCGCCGAGCTTTTCAGACAATTCTACTTGTGCCCTTCTGAGTCTTTTCAATAAAGACTTTAATTTGTGTTAGCTTTTTTTTTTTTTTTTTTTTTTCCTTTTCATGTTTCTTTGTCACCCACATGATTCGCCTTGACATTGATGGCTTCACAGTCACAGCGGTTGATATTGACCGACGCAAAGGTTCAATAACAATATGCTGGGGCCAAATATTTCAACTTTAAATTGCTGCTTTTCCCATATTTAAAGTGGGGCATTTTTCTTACAAGAGCCTTGACATGATCATGTTTTATCTTCACACTGAAATTCAAGTTGCGTCGCTAATAAAGTCAGAAATTTTGACCCAGAATAAAAAAGAAAGAAAGAAAAAAAGATAATAAGAAAAAAAAACCCTGCTTCCTGTCTTTTTGAAGGCTCAGACTCTTCAAAAAGCATTTTCTTATTTGCAAATCATTTCACCCCCCTCGGCCCACGCAGTTCTGAGACCACATGCAAGAGAGCAGCCAATGGAACTGTGGCGAGGACTATTTCATAACTCTTCATGTTGGGAGATGGCAGATCCATTGTTCTCAAGGCCCACGAGCCTGTGGGCGAGAGTCCCTGCTGCTTCTACACTGAAGAAACACACTAGCCACCCAGGCTATATTTTCCTCTCTTTTTCTACAGACACTGGAGGCTACTGTGACCATTCCAGCTCTCTCTCTCTCTCTCTCTCTCGCTCTCTCCCACTGGTACAGGCCCCGCTCTCGCTGCTTCTCCCCTCTCCAATCTCTTCGCCAGTGAACCGTGGTGAAGACGAAGCTGTCGCTGCGCAGCTTGGAAGTATGCAGCTGCTACTATAATAGCCCTAATTGCACGTTTCTTTTGTTGGGCTGAAATTAGCGATGGGGCTACAATGCTACTACTAACCCCCCCCCCCCCAAAAAAAACCTCCAAGTAAAGATGGCGGGGTGAGTGTTAAGAAAAAAAAAAAAAAAAGGCGCTCAGGGGTGCGTTCACCAGTGAGACTGCCAACCCAGTGCCGAATGGCCCACACCTGCACGCTCGCACTCCCGCTAAAGTAAACACAGATAATAAGGTATAATTACTTTAGAAAATAATAACGAGGAGCAACCCTCAAGACCCCCCCTTCTCCCAGTGACAAAGGGCTGCCTGTTTATTGTGGGGGGTGAAACAGCCCCAAAGGACGCTGGCGAGTGCCCTATCAAAAGACCTGAGGACCCTACTGAGGGTCCCTTATAGGACAGCCATCAGTGTCAAGGAGGACCGGGGCTTTTAAGTCTCCGCTAGACTAACTGCCTCAATTAACCAGTATGGACTGACCATGGGCTACTTTTGTTTTTTGTTTTTTAGCTCCATTCATTCTAATCAAAACGATCCTGTGTTGTTCTGAATTATTTTTCTCCAGGAATAGACGGAGGCACAGAATATCTGCCAACATTTGTGTCCGAAAAAAAAAGAATGTGCAATGTGAAATTCAAAAAGGAATACGTGCAATTGACCAAACTTACTCAGAAAGTGGAAAATAGTGCATGAGAGCTTTGTGTTATCTATCATACTTGTACACGAAATACCAGTGGAAAGTCAGCTTTTCTTCGTAACACTTGTAAATAAACTGGTTGGTTTTCAATGAAACAATTTTACAATGACTTTATCTTGAGTACTTCTTGGCTCAGTGCAGTTAACTGACTGCAGCCAAAATATTCTGGCACATAATCCACCATAGAATGGCTAATTGATGTTTTTCTGTTTTGCCCTATTTACAGTGTTTGTACTTAACTTAGAGAACTGGGTGTTAGCCTCACATCTAAAGGGGAATATATATATACACACACACTTGATAAATTGTTGTATTTTAGAGATATAATTGTCATAATATGATTGATTTAAAAACAAACAAATTGAAGTAATCGAGCAACGTTGTCTAAAAATCAACATGTAAATCATTGGAAAAGTTACGTCCTTGTTTTGAGAGCGAACACTACTTTTGCCAAACTTCTATATGACTCCGCCCACCTGCAAAGATAACTAAACAGTTACAGTATCCGGATTACATATCGTACTCCAACCCACACACGTGTGTATTCTGTGCCACCGCAAGTCATCAAAGAATGACGATAAACTCATCTGAGCATGTGAACATGACACTGGGTGGTTGAGACAGTGTGGGATCACGCCATGGCCTCACTGTCACTTAAATCGGTCCAGACTCTAACCCGACCTGACATGTTGGCACACAGAAAGAAACGGATGGGTATGTTTCAGTTTAACGCTATCCCTATAAAAACACAAGAGGCCGGTTTGATGTCAGGTCAGATTATGAGCGCCCTGTTTCAGCGGTGCAGTTTATGACATGATCCATCTCACAGGAGTTTGGCAGATAAATGTACGCATTCATGAAGGTGAAAACCTTCAATATTCTGCGGCTCTGCGAGGCCAACACTGTAACAGTAACTGTAGCGAAATTGAGTGAAGACCAAAATCGGACATAACTGCGTATAATGTTCAATTATAAAGCTGCCCTGGAACCTGGATATGCTTTAAAATAACACACACCAATAAAGTAGTAACTCATGTAAACTGTTTTGTATCTGTTTAGCACAGATATGGTGAAGTCCAGCACTTTTACCAACAGAAAGGGTTATATAATGGCTGCTGTGATTCAGGGTCGAACGTAAAGTGAATCGTGTGAGTCATCCTCTTGCCATCATTAAACCATAATGTGCAACCGAGCCGAATGGCCCTGTAAGCATGGCAGCGTGTTTTTAACTGTGATGCCTGTGGCAACAACACTCCCCCGCTGTGTTTCCTTCCCGTTTGCCGATGATACCTGGCAATTAGGGAGTTTGTTTTCTATTTATACTTCTCAATTTTAACCCTGTCCCCTCCCAAACCTTGAATATTTGAGCACGTCGGCTCCGCCATCCACCTGTCCTGCTGCACTTAAAACCACTGGACAGTGAAGGAAGAGGAATTAATAGGAGAGGTGGGTGTGAGGGGGACAATTTAGACAGTGGAGAGGCTTTTGCTGCCAAAGTAATAAAGCATGCTTGAATCTGTGGCGAATTATCAGGCCTCTGATAATTGTAATTAATCAATCATCTGGCTCACTCATGCACTCATGAAGCCCAACGTTCATGTAGACCCCCCCCCCCCCCCCCCCACCACCACCACCAAATACCACTGACCTGTGGAGAAAGATTAATGTGAAGCATCGTTTCATTGAGCTTCTTTGAATTGGAAGTCAATAAAGTACAGTTGATGACATGACACAGTATGTGCTCGATTACTGTACAAACAAGAAGAAACCATCGCACAATAAGTCCATTGGTGACCTTTAATATTGCACAATACAACTGGAGTAAACACAAAAAAAAGGTTTCAGGACAAATTCAACGGCTCACATCGCATCGATCATTTTTACCACATTCGACCAAGGAAACCTCCCCACTTCACTGTGTGGCCGAGTGTAAAACAATAGCATATGTTTAAAAAGAGGGTGCAGTGACAGACAAACTCATAAAATAGAACATAACATTCTTGTTTTCTCTCTCTTTAGCGTCTTTGCTTTTCAACACTCTCTCTTTTACTCCTTCCTTCACACACACACACACACACACACACACGCATGTCTGGAAATGGTGGGTGGGAGGCCTTGGCCCAGCCATAGTCAACTGGTCCCAGTCCCAACAAGGAAACAATTAATCATGTGTGAGCGGCTGTCTGAGTGTCTGCACTCTGGACAACAACAACACTCAGCTATTTATCTCCCCTCAAGGCAGGACAGACAGCCAGCACACCATGCAGGCATGCACTCTCTCATCCTCCCTCTCTCTTTCTCTCGCTCTCTCTCGCTCTCACTGACACATACACACTCACACAGATGTGTAAGAAGAACAAAGTTGAGCACAAAAGTCTCCACACACACACACACACACACACACACACACACACACGCACACACGGACACACTACATGTGCAATAATGAACACATGCAGCATGAAATGCAAAATGCACGCAGTTCCCATTAATGCAAGCACATGGACGCATGGACGCACAGATATAAAGTGCATTTGGCAAAGCGTACGCACACACACACACGCACACACACACACACACATGCACACACACACCTGCACAAACACACACGCACAAACACAGGTGCCTTCTGCTTTGTCGTCCTCATCAGAAGATGGACGTCAGCACTTCCTAATGGTCATGTTGACATATGCAGGGGCTACAGGCTGCGTGCTCACCTCGAATCCCTGAGATCAAAGACAGACAAACAATGCCTTTTACCTCGGCTGCTTTTGATATTTCAAACTCTGCCCGCTGTTTATTACGCAAAAACAGAATGGAAGCACCAGGGTGTTTTACTTGCACTCTTCTTAGATGATGGAGCAAAGTCGAGCTGACAGTCATTTCATTTCAGGAAATTTAGTCCTTTTCAATTTAACTCTTGGTCTTCCGACGTGGCAAGGCATGTTAGGAGTGAGCTAAAACAGGCAAGGCTTAGTGAACTGAAGTAGGAAATTTGTCGTTTATTCCTCATTGCTACATGGACCTCAGACAGGGGGTGGTTTGTGAGCGTCGGTGATTGAACGTGCGGTTTAATGTATGCAGCGGTCGAGTGTGTATGCAAACATCTTTGTTAGTTTGAAAGTGTGCGCATCTGTGTATGTGGTGGTAGTGCAGCTCGGTGGAGGGGGGGGAGCGCCTAAACCTCAAGTGAAGCAAACAAAGAAGCCGGTGTGTGTTTCAGGATGGGGCATCTGGATGGCATCAGGGGAGCCTGGTAGATTAGTAGTGACACAGGTTACTCCCAAGGTCCCTGGTGAGAAACACATCGCTGTAGTCCGCCGTGGAAAAGAAGCTTTGAAGTGCTACTGCATAAAACAACGCATCTGCCTTCAAGTGTTTTCATGCGGCCAGTATTTTTGATTAAACCGCCCACCTCTGCTTCAGAATAAGTTTGCACTTTGTAGGTGGACCATGGCTAAGAGTGTCTCGGCAAAGGAGAGAGATGTTGCAGAAATATCTGCACATTGTTTTTCTCTCATTAAATCACCGTTATGCAGAGGATGTAGGTTTTGTGTACGATTCAGCTCTGTGAACATGAGTGGCAAGCATGCAAAGTCTAACACCTTGGAGGAACAGCTGTCGGCAAAAGTTGATCTATTTTGGTACTTGAGTGGATTTCACTTAAGGTGACTAATTTACTATTCTACCTTTCTCCCTGCTTTTGAGTTTTTCCTCCGAAACACTTGAGCAAAGATTACTTTCTTTAAAGTGGTCTGTTACTTGTTTAAAACTCTTTGATGGTCGTTCAGAGTTATAGTGAAAGAATCAAAGTAGCTGCAGAAGTTGATAAATAATCTGAGTCCTAAAACATCTCTTCAACAGTAAGAAGTCCTTCTGAAATAAAAGGTTGCAACGGAATTCACCGTGTTTTATACAAAGAGCAGCTAAGGTTTTTCTGGGGTTTAGAAAATATTTTCATTACTCACTCCAAACAATGATACAAATGAGTCACGATCGGTGTCTTTGTGCTACTGATTGAAGCTGATCCTTCCAGAGTAAATAGTATTACAATAACAATAGTTATTATAGTGTGTATGTGCGTGTGTATACACACAGGCGGAGATATAAAAACTACACCGCCACATAAAAAGGGTTCAAGAGGCCTTATAAAGGCATTGTATACCAATAAAATGATAATCTTCTTTGAACCTTTGACTTTTTAAGCCTTTTCAACTCTTCCTGTATTCTTTTTTTTATTTACTGAAGAATGTGAGCATGTTTGCCACGTCTGCATGTCGGCCACACAGATTCTCCAATAAGGGATGTGAAATTATGTCATTCTGAGTCAATTCTCCAAACTTGCATGTATTGAGTTCCTGAAACATTTTCTTGCTTTTGTAAAAAATAACGTCTTATTAACTTGAATTCATCCTCTCAAATCACAACACATTTTAATTAAGCAGGGTGTTACTTTTATTTAATTAATTGTTTTGAATTCTTGAAAGTCAATTTGGGGTTAGACTGTTTATAGTTGGATAGTTTATCAGAGTGTTTTTAATTTCAGACGAGTGAACTGTGGAGTGGTGTAAAAGGGGAACATTTAGGAGCCTAACTTCTACTTGTGGGGTCGGGAGGAACACCTTCACATTTACAGTTTTCAAACATTTGGAGTTAACAGGAAACTGAGGGAACAGCACGTTTTAACAGACACATGTTGTAAATGGTTCATACATAAACTGTTTTCATACATACATAAACTGACATGTACACATAGAAATATCAACCAAAAATACACAGAACATCAACGGAAAGCCAGCCAGCTCCTGGCATCCTTAAAGCTCTCTAATGAAGACTTTAAATTGTTTCCAATCTGAGGTGTGAAGAGGCATTTTGGGGTTTTTGGGACTTATGTTATATTTCTTGGCAGAAGAGAGCAACCTTGTAACACATAGGGTTTTTATTGCCAAGCTTTAATAACGCGTGCATATTTATAGGTGTTGCAATGCCCATATTTTTTTTTAATTGAAGAAACAAAGATTAAGAAGTAGTTTTAAAAAAGACTAATTGTTAGACCAAGCAAATTTAGCTGACTTGTGGAAGTTTCTGCTGTAAGATTATCAGTTATCATTGTCAAATTCAATGAAGCTTGTGATTGGTTTGTGCCAACCTAAGTGGTTTCTGGCTGAAAGCCTGCAACTCCATATTGAAACCACAAACATGACAAATGTATTGATTACTAATTAATTACTTATTTATTTATTTTCAAACTTTTCGGTTGTATTTTTTGAATGAAAACAAACAGCCGAAGAAGTTATCTGCTAAGCTAAAAAGCCAATATATAGCTTTGAGGAAACAATCAGAATCATTTAAAAAATAATTACGCTCACTTTTCACATTATGCTATAAAACTTCCTGCACCAACTTGGGCTTTTTGACAAATGTGACTCTCTCACTCCCTCCTTCTACAGTCCAGGTGGCAGCTTGACAGGAAGAGGAACAGGAAAGGACTTAAAGATTTGCTGCTGCTCTCGTTCTTCTTCAAAGACAAATGGCCCTCTGATAATTTCCCACAATGCCTCTTGCATGGAGGCCTCTTGTGATCACTGGTTATGAGAAAGTGCAGGAATCTGACAGACAACTGCATCGAGAAAGGGGGACGACAGAACGAGAGGCAACCCTCCGTGTTTTCACTTGTAACCCTCATTCCCCGATCCTGGTCGCTCTGCTTGTGCGGGAAGCATCTGGGTTCATTTATCCCCACACAGGCATCCTGAAGGACCCCTGTGCCCTCTCAGGTTGCAGGGTCTGAGTGTTGCGCCAGTGTGGGTCCTTGTTGTTGTGAAAGAGAGGAGCTTGAGGGCTGCCCACTAGCCGGTCTGGACCATGTCAAAGCTCCCATCCACCCCTCTCCCTGCCTCGCCATCCCAGATGCCCCCGAGCATGGTTAGTGTAGTGCTTCATCCGAACTGAAAGATACAAAGCAGATTCATTCAGAAGCTGCAGCAAAGACAGTCCGCCCCGACGTTTGAGAGAATTGCATGACAGATGGAATATAAGTGTATGTATGTGTGTGTGTGTGTGTGCGCTTTGGCTGGGCTACTATGAAATCAGTGTGTCTCACGTTTGTGAAAGTAGATGGCGAAATTTGCATAATGAGATGTACGCCACTTATACATCCGCGATGTGTGCATGCAGGAAATGCACACCCACGTCTCAAGACTGCAGGTGGAGGGACTTGAGGAATCCGTCGAGCTGTGCTGTTTGATTCAGCCCTCCAGAGTCCACTACATGGCAAACGTCAGTCCAGGTTATCAGGCGGCACAGCTGAATGGAAGCAGAGCGAGCGTGGCTGGTTACTTCAAGTCATTGAGAAGTTATTCAAACACCCGGTTATTATGGTGTAAACAAAGACGGCTTGTCACACACTATTACAGATATGGTGTTTACAAGAATGCCACTTTAATGCAGTGCATGTTATGTATGATAATTAGGAATAGTGTTTGACAACCTGATTGGAGCATGGTAAGTAGATTATAAGACACAATGTTTTGTTGTGAGTCAGGCAGCGCAGCATACAGAGTGAACTCCGAGTGAATCGTTCTTCTTAAAGGATCACTATATGATTGATAAAGAAAGCACATCAAAGCTATTGAATGTATTATATAATTTTTTCCAAAATGGAAGTGGTCAAGAAAACTAAATAAACAGGAGAAGCACATTTCTGGTTCTGTATATGCAACATACTTCATGAGGATGGTCTCATTTCTCTCTATTTCACCTTCTCATCCTTCATACTGAAGTGGAGAGTTGTTTTGAGCGTTGCACAATGGATTGTTTTTATCTCTAAGTTTTCATCTTTCAAATGTTGAGCACGGACGGCTCTGGCATGATTCTTTGTTCTTAGATGAACCATAGTTAATTAGAGGGGAAGTAAAGTGGTTATAATTAAGTGGTTGCAAGTTTGCAGCCACTGTGTCCATCAGCAGTCGTTCTAATGTGTCCTTAAAGAAGAAGTGAGTTAGGTCAGGGCCACCCAACAAGAAAATACCATTTGATTTTGCCAACCACACTGTACAAGACACTTTTAAAAGCACTTAGCAGGATTTGGTTTAAATAAATCGAAATCTAAACATGAGACCAACAAACTGTCCTCATTATATATTCAATTAACTAATAAACCCTATTTTGCATTTGTACTTCCTCTGTGTCTCAGCCACACACTTTACTACTAGTTCTCTTGTTTATTTTTGACTCTACTAAACACTTCTGACATTAGTGACTCAGTTTGTGGGTCATCTTCGAGGAACCAGCCATATTTTGTCACTCTTTTCCGAAACAGCACTCAGCAGTATAAAAACAGCACTTTTGTGCTTGGAACTGTTAGTTTTGGCTGGAACCTGATCTTCTATACTGAAACCACCTCACCAAATTCTGAAACCATCCTCATTCACATAGTAAAGTAGAAACCAGCCATTTATCTTTGAACAAACTTGCTCAGTTAGGGTTAATCCTGTAATCAAGTCAGTTTTTTAAGTCATTCAATATCATATCAAAATTCCCAAACCTCCAATGTGTGGCCACATCTCTTTATACAATCTGATACCTCAGCCTTCACTACGGCTCTCCGCGCACAGACCTCGAGGTGTTCGATTGAAAGTGTAAATCTTTCATAATAGTCGACTAATGCATAGTTTCTACAAGTTCAGCTTTTTTCATTTGTGGAACTGATTAGAAGTACACGGACAATGGAGATCACTTTAATGATGCTTTACCACATTCTCCCATTCTCACACGCCAGTGGAGGAAGCTGCTCAGTCCATCCACTGAGAGCAGTGTGGGGTTCAGCGTGTTGCTCGAGGATGCTTGGAATGAAAGGGGTTTGAAAGGCTCGTTCTAGAAACCGAGCCATATTGGTGCATAGTAATGTAATGGCCAGCACTCTTCACTTTGTGTCCAGGCTTTGAGAGCCTTTCTGTGCATGTTCTCCCTGTGCAGGCATCGGTTTTAACCAGGGAAGTCTGGTTTCCTCCTGCAGTCTGAAAACACATGTCAGAAGTCAGTTGAGTTAGTGACCTGAAAATTAATTTTCAGGTCCCTGTGATGGACTGCCGACCTGTCCAGGGTGTAATCTGCCTTTAACCATAGTCAGCTGGTATCTGCCAGGTTGGATAAAGAGATATAGAAGAGGAATAGATATATGAATATATTGGTCTTTGAAAAGTAACGCTGTGCAATGGTGTGGCTTTTTAAATGTATACGTATATCTCCAATGCAATTGAATAGTAAGAAAACATTTTTACGACATTCACCTGGTTATTTTCAACCTTCTTCTGATCTTAGCAAACCCCTCAAATAATGGATATGATGAAAGATTTCATGATATCCAGTTCAACGTTCATTGCTTGATTACATCTGTTTATATTGCATATATCAAATCCAGGCTGTCAGAAATGTTCATTTCCTGCACTCCTATACTTCCTATACTGCATTTCAGGATGTTGCATTGTTGTGCAGCACAACAATGCAACATCTACTGGTTCACATGTTCTCCATTTGTCCCCAAAAACATTGTTGTGACAAGTGGTTGACCAATACATTCCTCAGTGTGTTTTCACTGTTAGGATTTCACAAGTTTTGTGTCGCCAGTTCAAATATTGTAAAATGACATCAGGAATACTGAAGAGTGACTGAGGAAACTATACGTACTCCTGAGCTGTGGGAAAACAGGACAAAGGCTTTGCCTCAGGCCGCCTCCTATTCCAGGTAAAACCCATGTGCAAATTTGAATCTCATTACCATATCATGAATACATCTTTATGAATCCATTAGGCCTTTTCTGCCTAAATCTAGAACGAGAACTCACATTCAACCAAAAGAAAGAAAGAAAGAAAGAAAAGAAAAAGGAAGTAAGGAGAATAAAGCCCCAGCAAGAACATTACTGTAAAGCTGTTTTAGCTCTTTCAGTCCACTTAAGAAGAGGCAGAAAAAAGAAAGATGTGAGTGACTGACAGATGATAGCAATAAAAGTAAGAACAAACTGGCCATTTTACTGCGGTAGGGCCATTTGAGAAGGGATTATTAACTTGTCAGCATTTCAAACTGAGACACAACTTTTTCTCCTCCAAAACACGTCCCCATGTCTCCGTTACTTTTATTAGAAAGTCTTTAAACCTTTTGACCCCCAAGGGCCTCCATTATTGGCTGTTAATAGTTATGCATGGGTCAGTGGGGCGACCCTAAGTGCCCTATTAATCATTTGTTTAGGGTTCCAGCCTATTTTCGAAGCTCTGTGTTTAGCGTGGGTTAAAAATAGAAGGAGGTAGATTAAGACAGCCGTCCGCCACTCATCACTCAAGCTGTCAGGACACGTGGGCCTTTGGGGACGCGGGCAGGAGACCCCTAAAGCCAGGGAAGTTCAGAGGTTGCAGGGTTTATTATTACCCTCTGCTTTTTAGTGGCTGACACAATCACTGTTTGGTTTGATTGCCGCCAAAAATAGAGAATGACTTTAAAATGTCTCCCACGACATGACAAGCAAACATCATTTCACCGAGTGTAATTTAAAAAAAAGAATGTTCCATGTAAACAGTCAAGAGTTTCATGTCTAAGCTGCTAGACACTGGAGTTTACGTGCATCAACTAAACTTTGCAGTTCATAAATAATACAAACGCCAAGCAAATGCTACTACATGCTTCCTACACTAAATGCCACAAGTAAGAGAGTTGTTTTGCTGGCAGATTGACAGTGACTGGAAATAAATGTCACCAGATCAAATCATTAATCTTGTCAAATATTGTCATATGACAGGAGAAAATACAGGTGTGGAGATTGCATCGGCTGATAAAACATTACTTACAGCCATTTTTCCAATAAGCGATGGACCCAGTGCTGTCAATATTTGGAGGGGATGCGAGGTATGCCCTGGTGAAGGCCATTTTGCAAGGAGCAGAGAGCCTGCTGGGAAAAATACAGTGGTTCATGCTGGGTCTCCGGGAAGCTGAAAAGCCACCGGCAAAAAGCTATGAATTATTTTGAGCGCAAAATACATTTTCTTTGAAGACTGTCGGGCCATTAGAGCCCTTTTGCTCCCTTTTAAATTGTTTTTATGCTGTGAGTAATGTTAACCTTTGCTTTTGTAGTCATGAAATTCTCTCTGTACCTTTTCCCTCCTGGCACAAAACACAGACGGGCTGGAAAAACTGGGAAATAAAGTATAGGAACCATTTACTTTGAAGGAAAGAAGAGGCGTCAGGAAGGAACTAAGGCTTTCACAATGATGTCTACACACTCCTGTTCTTTAGCTGTGACTCAATGTGCATTAAAATATATAGTATGCATACTAAAAGATAACATGTGTCAGAAAAAATTTGTAAAGAAAAATGGTGTGCTAATGGATGGCAAAAAAAAAAAAAAGGTTATTCCTGTTTTGTTTTTACTGCTTTCTACAGAGTAGGGTCAGAGGTCTGGATTGAATCTCATCAGTCGTACCCAGAGAACCTTGGAGAAACTGCAGACATGCACAGGTAGAACATGCAATCTCCACATAGAATGGCATAGATCCCAGCCAAAGCCACAATCCAGCTGTAAGACAGCAGTGCTATGACATTTGTACGTTATTACTAGCTCATTCACTTTGCAACGCACGGGAACAATGCTTCTTGTTCTTGGATAGTAAACATCATTAATTACAAGAATTTGAGGAAGCCCTACAATAGTAGTGTTTAATCTTTCAAGAATTGTGAAACAAAGGTCACCACAGCCACTTATTGCAAAAGTTGTTTCATTTTTGTGTGTGCTGAAAATAATAATAATAATAATAAAAAAAAACTTGGTTAGAGGAAATGTCCTTCAAATATAAGCTGTAGTCTCAACCAGTCAAAGTAATAAGATTAATGTAACAAGAACAAATAAAAAGGGTCATGATGTCTAATCATGCATGCAATATGCCAGACAAGTAAGGGTAATAAATATGGAATAACTGTAATTTTGGAAAATAAATCTATTGCTATAGTGCATAATAAGTTGCTAATTTGTCAGATGCTTTACATGAAGGTCCTGCTCTGAGCTAAGAAGTGCAGCATCACACACACAATACTGGTCGCGTGTACAAAAATGTAATCTGTGAGGGTGAGTATTCTTTACCTCAGCTCCACACTTGACTGTGTTTGAGGTCACTCATCACCTGACTTCTTGTGTGAAGCATTCATACAGCCATATTAGCACCACCAATGCATGAGGAAATATTATTAGTTATGCAAACCAGTAGGAAAAAGGACCTGAATATGATAATTGCTTTTAACTTTGACGGAAAACCACCCATTTATCAAAGAATTGTATAATCTAAACATAGTGCTCTTGTCTCACAGTGAGAAGGACGTGGCTTTAAATACCGTATATATAAATACATATAGTTTGCATGTTCTCCCTGTGTGTAGGTTTCATAAGAACTGTGATTTCCTATGACAGTCTAAAAAAACAAATATGCGGGTTCAATTGGTGACCCTAAATTGTACCGAGATATGACTGTGAGTGTGTCGTTGTTTGTCCTGTGATGGACTGAAGACCAGTCCATGGTATAGGATGTCTTTGCCCATATTGGCTGGATCACCCCGTGACCCTGAACAGAATAAAAGCGATTTAGGAGATGGAAGAATGAATTAAATCCAAAAACCAAACATACATGGTATTTTTTATAAAACATTTTTTTGGTCATTGATCAATAGTGAAAAAATGTGTGGTATGATAACATGAATTAAGGGTTAAATGCATGACAGTTGTCAGCCCTGATTTTTACATAGCAATTTTTTTAAACAATTTTTTTCAGCAATTCTCACATTTATAAATGTGATTATTCTGTCACTCTTTTTTTTTTTTCGTTTCACCCTGCCGCCACAGAACTCCAGAAAGCCTTCCTGACACCCTCCACACCATCAGATCAAAGAATGGATGATACATCCACTCACTACAAGCCTCACCAGCTGCCCTCTCGCGCCCTCCGTCCGAACCACGTGCACAGCTGATCCGCTTTCATCCTCCTTTCGCTGCAGCGGCGCGTGATCTCCATGGGAACGTCGTCACGCAGCAGGAAGTGAGCGGAGCGACCTGAGTGACAAGTCAGTCAGTGAGCTTTAAGCATGGCAGCGAAGGTAAGTGACCGGCGGAAAGTTCTCCTCGGCTTGTAGGGGGGAGATCTCCCACCCCCCCACCCCCGCCTGCGATCCTGCTCCCGCGGCTCCTGTCCTCCTGTCACGGCTATGTGTCCTCTGGAACCCCCCCCCCCCCCCCCCCCCCCCCCACCCCTAACCGAGGTCTCTCTCAGTGCCAGTTAGCTGCTAAGAGGATGTGTCCCAGTTTAACAGTGACCACACGGCAATGACATTGAGGCTTTAGTGTCGCTGGTTAGCTAGTTAATGATCAGACTGTTTTAAACTGCTTCACCCGTCGTTTAAATAATGACCCAATAATACTTTTCCCCTCCTCCCCTCTTTTCCTTTCTTTTGAAACAATCTTGTTCAGGCCCCATGTCCAGTTAAGTGAAAGCTCAGAAACAGGTGTCATTAACCTCACCTTGGTTAGCAAGGTGCTCCATGTCAGGAACTACCTGCAGGAGCTCAGGAGGGAAGATCTGAGAGACAAAAGCAGCCAAACACTTTCTAAAGTTTGCTTATACAAAACCACTTACCTGTACAGTGAAGGATTGATGCAAAGGTGTAACATCCCAACAAAATACCACCTTAAGGAGTCATGATGTCCGAATCAAAGGTTTCTTCTAATGAAGTTATTTGATCAGACTGATAAATCCCTCTAATTGCACACAGTATATTAATTCAGCTGTTTATTATGGACCTGCTATGACTTTTCACATTTGTTCTTATTTATATAGTAGCAGAAAATAGGTCACTATCATGACAGAGTTTTTAAAACTTGCTCATATTTATCCTTTATTTGGGGCGGGTGTGTGCATGTCCTTTTCTCTTTGGACTGCTACAACTCATATCAGGCTTTAACATCTGGTTTAAATAGCAACCCAATCATCAGCTTCCTAAGATTCATAAAGGGTGCAAAACAATAAACACAATTCAGAATGGCCAGTCGTCGCATAGTGTTACAGTTAAGTTCAATTTACCTTGAGGTTTTGACTTTTAATCTTTAATAAGATGATGGTGCCTGGCAACATTACACAGTGATTGACGTGACTCAGAAGTGAGGGGAGCAGGTTCTCCTGTGCTTCCCTGGAGGTTCTCTACTGGTGCTTCTGCCAAAATCTTGGAATATACAAAGGTACATTTGGAAAGTAATAACACAGGATTTATTTGACCTATATCTTAATATTTAAGCTTCACTTTACTGTGTTGTTGAGCTCGAGTTGCCTGAGAAGTGTTTTGACCACTCAAATAACATATAAACTGTGTTTACATGTCACAAACTGTTCACTCTGTGTTTTGCAGGCAGTTCTGCCGAGGCGGGCCGACCCAGCCGAGCTGAGAGTCGTCTTTGAGAAGGTGGGATTTTACTTATACTGTTCTGTGTTTTTCCTTTTGTGTTTCTCCTCTGATCAAACAGGCATTTCTGCCGCCGCTCGATTCATGTTTGTTTCTTGCTCCTTTATGAAGTTCTAAAGCTCAGCGTGTGTCCTTCTGTTATTCCTCTTTACAGTATGCCAGCGTAAAGAAGAACGATGAGCACTTCATGTCGCCGCGGGACTTCGTGAGCCGTTTCCTCCATGCCCACATCGACATCCGTTTGTCGGACGAGGCCACAACGCTGCTTGCTGGAGTGGTGGACCAGAAGAAAGATGGGTGGGTGTTACATTTTGTCTGTTCATTTTCAATCATACCTTTTTTGACCTCCGGCATGAAGGTAAACATAAGTTCTTTCTATTATCTTTGGACCTATGAGGGAATACTCACATGTTCCTGTTTTCAGGGTGCATTAAATAAAATATACTCTTCATTACTGTTTGCTGCTGGCCTGAGAGTGAAAAAAGAGATGCATCCAGGCGTTAAGCTCTTGTCATATAGATGTTGTATCTCTTTGATCCTGTGTGACTACTATCCTAGAGTCATTTAGCAATTTATAAACAAATGTAGACTTAATTCTTTGTTGCAAAAAATGCACAGAGGGATGTTACATACATGAATCATATTGCAAGAGGACATCAAACCGCAGATGCTCCTTTCAGGTGTTCCTTTCTTTGTAGATACACCCCCAATTTCACACTTAGCACCCCCCCCCCCCCCCCCCCCCCCTCCATCCCCTCCATCCCTGGTTTTTACATTAATATGTATGTATTTAATGATACATAATGATAGGTAATAAAATGTTAGGGTAAGTCAAAAAAGATTTTTTTTTTTTAAACTACCCACATTGCCATGGTAACCACCTGGGTTTCTACAAAGAGCAAAGTGCACCACATGGTTGCGTAGTTCCATGTTATTACAGCTGCTTTAGGGTTTGTGTGCGTGCGTGCGTGCGTGTGTGTGTGTGGGGATGGTGAGATGGAGTGGTGGGGGATTTGAAAAAGAGACACACACACATACACACACACTCACACACACACTGTAATTGGCCATGCTATTCAGGAGCACTCCGTTGCATTGTGCGGCTTTGGAGCAGGATAAATGGTGGCCGTGGCATCAGGGTAAATCTATTAGGAACCCATGGCCCAGGCTTTGTATCTAAACCTCATTTCGGTTTTGTGAAGGGCAATGGAAATGATACAGGGGCAAAACTGAAAAAAGTCTTTTTTTTTTTTTAAACTCCTTTCTCACAAATAATGTTTAGACCTCAGTTGTGATGCCATTCTTTGTCTTTTTGTTAGTTTTTTTTTACAGTCCACACTATTCACCAAAAAAACAAAAACGTTATTATGCACATACTCGTGTTGTGATGTGTTTTTCAAACCTGATTCATAAATAATATGATGAGACAAACAGTCAGGAAGATTACTGTGTAGATATGTCTCCAAAATGCAAAACAAGAAAATATAGAAGGCAGAGATATGGAAACATCGGCCGTGTCGGTTCCATCTGAAAAACACAAACGCATTGTTTTTCAGCCGTGCCAGCCTCATGAAAAGAATGAGAAGCAAGACAAAACAAACCACTTTAGTTGCTGCATTTCCATCCAGCTCAGCCTGTCTCATGCAAATCCGCTCGCCAACAGCACTTTCTGGTTGGTATATGAGTGCAGTGTATTTGAAGCTTGTGCGCCTGCTGCTGTATTTGCCAGGTAGGGCTCCATTTCAGTGAGATGAGTCTGGGGTAATAGATTTAGCAGGGGGTCGGGTGGCAGAGAGCACGCTCGCTTACTATTGTGTTGGAGTCTATCTGTGAGAAATTTTTTATTTTATTTTTTATTTTATTTTATTTTTTTTACTTGGATGCCAGTGTGTGTTTCAGGGCGAGTGCGTGATTGGCTGGGTTTGTGTGTGCGGGGCGATGTAAACAGTGAAAATGCATTTGTCTGCCTCCCCCTCTGTGACTGTGTAAATCAGCGGATATAGTGACAGTCCTAACAATCTGTTATGTGGAAATCACTTTTCTCCCTCTTATTCGCGCCGCTCCCGGTGAGACGGAGAGACAGATAGATGGATAGATGAGGAGAGATAGAGAGAGATGGAGCTCTGGAGGGTGGAGATGCTCAAACATTTTTTTGCCGGCGTGTGCTGCCATACACAACCACATAAAGGTTTTCTTCTTCTACGCGGCCTATTCATGGGTGTCTTTCTTTACATTCCTCCCCTCTGATCCATAAACTTCCTTCACATATTATAATGCCCTCTGAGCTGCCTCCATTTCTTTCGGGTTTTTTCAGACTCAGCTTTTCTCTCTGACTTCTTCCCTCTGATATTTTGATAGAAGCGTCTGTTCAAGTGTGAAGAAAAACCCTCTTTCCTCCGTAGACTCTTGGGGATTTAAAAAAAAAAAAAACTTTGTTAAGGGAGCGTGCTGGGAAAATAGCAGTCTCCCTGCTGCTGTGGGCATTCTGGACTCGGACTGGTGGGTGTCCACTCTTAGAGTAGAACAGATACTGGCAGCTCCCATTCACCTGTGTATGTGAGGTTTTTTTTTTTCTTTTTTGGGGGTGTGGGGGGTGGGGGGGGGGATTGTTTGCTTATATCTGTGAGCAAGCATGCTCAGGGTGGGTGGATAGATGTCAGTAACGATGCCAAGATGCCAAGGACAGGGGGGATTATTGAAGCCCCTCTAGGCCCCTCTTTCCCATTACTATCAACCTGGGAGAGTTGTCTTTCTATCCGCCAGGACGAAGCAACACTATGCATTTATGTTACTTGGCTTTTGGGCCACATGAATGTGTTGAAGTGCCCTCAAAGAGCAGACAGAGGTCAACGCTGTGTGATGCGGATGGGGTGGAAACAATTGTATGTCAGATTTAACACAGATGGGTTTAACTGCGCTGTATTGTAACTATATTATAACAAATGTGTAATTTATTTTTCATCCACAAAAAGTCTTCTAATTCCTCTTTGATGGCTCGTAGGTGTAATTTACTAAGAGTGACGGGGGATGCACTCACCTCTTCCATAAGTATTTCCAATTGAATTTAAGTAGGACTCCCAACTCCCATCAACAAATTTTTTTTACTACTATTACTGTTACTCCAGCAATAAGATATATTATCATCAGCTTTTGGTCATAGAAGAATCATAGAAGCCCACAATGCATGTCCAGTTTTGCTTTTTGTACTTTTTTTTTTTAATTATTGTAATTTCTTTACATTATATGACATCCTTGTCACAAACGTGTTTCAATAAAATAAATATCACTTTCAAACTCCACTTATACCCTGATTACCATGATTCCCTGGCCAAAATGGTTACCACCCTGTCGGTTCCATGTCATGGATATGTATATTCCTGTTTAAGCACCGAACAAATCCTGTGCAGCAAAGTAAGCAAAGGAAGATGCCATGGCACGGTATCATATTCTCCTTGTCTCAGAAGTTCATCCGGGGCTGCAAACATGGATCGGGCAGCCCTGGACACATGCCATAGCAGTTGATGGTTGGGAGATGCTGTCGGCTGATTTGATTATTGACTGTCTCATTGGGGTTGCAAAAGACGACGGCTTCCCCCCTCCTTCTCATGGTAATCATTTTGCAGCCGTCATGGCGCTGCTAATCAACCATCATAAGCTTCATCCCCGGCTTCAGAGTTTGTGTGTGGATGCTCGCAAGTGCATGGAATGTTTCTCGTCTGTGTTATGGAGATGCCCCCTGGATCTCGTCTGGACTTAACCCCGAGCTAAACCATCGTCCAATCTCCTGGTGAGCAGCAGTGCTCTCAGTTACACTAATATGCTGATTATCCATGTCTGGGCAAACACAGACAGGACGACCAGTGTACATGGAAATTGATTCGCATTAGAAAGGAGAAAGAAAATATGTTTTTTTTTTCTTCCCCCTTGGGTTTTGTCTGGAATCACGTGGGCAATGCAGTCTGTACCTGCTCTAAACTCCTTTATTGGCCTGTATAATTTCAACATATATGTCACATAGGAATGATCTTTGCTGGGGAGTTTGATAAAATTCCAGCGGCGTGAGCAGCGGTGGTCTTGGCTTGGTTTTTAACGCTGGACCCACAGTCGCAGCAGTGCACCTTTGTGCCCCCTTCCCACCTACTTGCCATCAGCAGGGCCCCCTGCTCTTAAGAACTACCTGCTTAGTTAATAAAACAATTAGGCTTGCCTTTGAAACAATGACAGCTGATTTTCTTTGGCTGTCCTGAACTGTATGTTCACTTTTATTCTTTTTCCATACTTCATTTTGTTCCCCCGCAGCCCCTTTTCCAACACACATTTCTATAACTGCACCTATATGCCATCGCTGCAGTGTGCAGTATGTATTTTTATTGAAAGCAGGCATGAATCTGTGCCTTTTGTATTCACTGCTTTGCTTCCTGAAGCCCATTGAAAACGTTTCATATCTGGTAATATAAGCTCAGCTTTATAGAGTATATATTGAATTTAAAAATGGTGAATTCTCCCAAGAGTATTTCAATGAGCAGTAACTTTGTCTATTCCGCTTCACTTCATTTCTTCTATACAGTTTCTCCGCATATAAGCTTCCACGAATACATTGCACCCACGAGCAAAACCGATGACAAACAAACACATCTACATTTCAACAGTAACATAATTAATTACAGAAACCAGGAAAATGTAATCATTGCTCCCCCCCCCCTCCTCCTCCTCTTCACCACGCTTCCCCCTCTCTGAAATTAAAATAGGTTTAATAGATGGATGCTCGGGGACCGCTCATTAGCGCTGACCCCTCCTGTAATTATCAGATCCATTTGTGAAATTCATAATGGTCTTATGGCAACTGAACCAGGGCCTAAATAAAGGCTCGACTGCGTGGTCCAGTTCTGCACTGCAGGATCCTCCGGGGGGAGGGGGGGGGGGGGGCTCTCAGTGAGTTCACATTATGTTTACTCTTTTTGTTGTTGTTGATCGTGTGCGCGGACATTTGTGCTACTGTACAGAATCAGGAGATCCACGTATTCAACAAAGCACAAACACATGAGAGGACGTCAGAAAGCGAACTTCAACTTTTACGTTGAGATAAAGTCGAGCATATATTTCAAGCCTTTGCCATATTCGCCATCGTTGTACATCATGTTTATTTTAAATTAAATTGTCTTTCCCTCCTCACAACACCTGTCTGCTTGTTTAAAATGGCACACTAAAATGTGATGCTTGGTGTGCATGTGTGTGTGTGTGTCTCTCTCTCTCTCGCTCTCTCTCTCTCTCGCTCTCTTTTTTTTTTGTGTAGATTTGGACCTCTCTGTCCCAGCTGCCAGCTCAGGCCGGGAACACACACTGAGCTTTTTAAAATGTTTTATTTTTTTGCTGTCACACTTGATGAGTTTATGACATTGCATATGGAATAACAGACTACTGGATAAAAGGCCGCTCGAATTACGTGTTGTGCAGATTGATAGGTTGTCTCAGTGTGCCGGTTTGCCACTGTGTGGCTGTGATTACAATTGAGTCTGTAGTTTAATGCAGTGTTAAAATAACTTGTTTTTTTTTATTCAATATTTCATTTCATTGGTGTAATTTTGGTTTAAGCCTTCATTAAGGCTAATCGAATACCAAAGACTTGATGATCACATGCGTAGCTGGCGAAATATTTATACAGGGATCTTTAAACGTGATCACCACACTCGGGAATGAGCTCAGATAACAGGCTGTATCTGTCTTTTTTACAGTTCTACCTATCCTCTCTCTGACCATCCTTCTCTCCTCCAGCCTAATCTCCTTTCAGGAGTTTGTGGCGTTCGAGTCAGTGCTGTGCGCCCCAGACTCCCTCTTCATGGTCGCCTTCCTGCTGTTTGATAAGGCAGGAAATGGAGTGACCACTTTTGGTAAGTAGCTCTGCCTGTAATTCACAGCTTTAGAGTAGATTCTGCACGTACAGCTACTCATCGAAATGTTGGCATGCAAGGAGTGACTACTGGAGTGTGTTTTTGAAAATGAAAATTGTAAAAATGTAACGCATGTTTTGAAATAATGCTGTTGTGTTCATTATGTCTGGTGTTTTGCTCTTCCGGAAACATTGTGTGTTTTTTTTTTTTTACATTTAGATTCCCTATTACTGAGTGTTTTAATCATATTTGTCTAAAATATAATTTAACCTTCTTTCTGAATCTTTCTGCTGACACACATTGTAAAATAGCTGCATGTGGAGAATGTGTAAATTAGCCACTGAAGTAATGCTTACTGCTTTTTTTTTTTTAATCTTCTTTTTAATAGTGTCTGAACTTGCGTGCCGACCAAACGCAATCAGGTGCATTCTAAACAGAAGAGACAATTTGTCAAATGATTCGTACCTAATATTATCAGTTTAACTGAAATTAAAGTTGAATCGATCGCTGTGCTATTGACATTTAACAAAGACTTATTGAGGCAGAACACTGCGAAGTTCCACCGAGAAAAGTTTTTTCCCCCCTAAAGTCCTGTTTTATTCATGCACAGGTCAGACCTTAGCTCATCTCACCTGTCGCCGGTTGTTCCCACAAACAAAAACACTGTGGCGTAGTGTCTTATCTGTCGTGATGAGATGAGGTTTGGAGGTGCAGAGGAGTTGGTATTAGCTAAAGGATGCTGATGACGACGGAGGTGGGGGTGGGCGGCCATGTGTGTGCATGATTGGCACCATTACTCTGATGCCTGGAAGCTCTGAGGTGAAAAAGGGAAGACATTTGCACCCGTTGCTCATTTCACATTTGCCTAATTGATTTAAACAAGTCTAATGCCAGCCTTCTGTAGGTGTGCGAGGCGTTAGCGCATTAGGCTTGATTTGAAATGCAGCGCACACATCCCGCTCGCAAACATGGAAGAGTTAGTGAATTTCATTTTAATTGTTGCTGTCGACAGGGTGCAAGATCATTGCGGGTGATTATATATGCACATATGTAAATTTTCATATTTAAAAGGATCAATTAGAGTGACGTTGTCTTGGTGGCAATTAAAAGGTCTCCTGTTTTTCTGCGTCTCCCAAAGGTTAATGAATAACCCAAAGCCTGTGAGTTATGAGACCTGTGTACGAGTGGAAAATTGCCTGAAAAACATAACAGACATCATGCAATGCGCAAACACTGACGGCAGTGTCTGCCACTTGCATCGGGCTAGCATTTCACCCAAAGCAAATAACTTATGACTGAGATTATAGAGTTGTCAAAGTTACTTTATTGTGATGCATAACAGAATTCTCTCTTTTTCTCCGGCACTTAAAATAACTTAAAATACTTTTCCAGCCATTTGATTCAACGGCCTCACCAGAGCACAACAATTAAGAAAACCCCTTCTTTATTACCTATTAAAAACACGGCTCATGTTGCACTAAAAGCCTGATTTGTTTTCTCATGTAGTAAATGTCTTCACTCTGATTTCTTTTTTGTTTCATTTTTCTGTAAAGCCATTTTTATTTGATAATAACCTGAGCAGTTTCTGTTGAGTACAGGCGGCACGCGGCTCTGCATTTCTAGCACGTAAAAAATAAATGCATAATTTGGTGGAATGTGGAGTTCATAAAAATTGTAACATGGCATATGAAATGCAATGTTGTAGCTCCGCCAGGAAGACAAAAAAAAGAGAAAAAGCTCAAAGAGGACTGAGTGTTGACAGGTCTATAAAAGCTGATAATATAAACGCCACACTCTGGAGCGGCCTCTCCTTTAAAGAATTAAAGACTGTATATTTATTGCCTCATTAAAGTGTAAAAAAGAAAAAAGAAACAACACACAAGCTGTCTTCCTTCAGAAGGTAAGATGGAGCCGAGGTAAATATCACCTTTCTCCTGCTCTATTTCCCTCCCTGTCTGTAAAAAAAAAAAAAAAAAGAAAAGTTTCTTTCCTCCTTTCCCTTCTCCACTCCTCCAGCACAGCCTGTTTGGTAATAAGAAACAGGTCGCTCTATTGGTTTGTTTTTGTTTCTTTAGTAAGGCTGTAATTTAGGACTCATGTTCAGTGTCTCTCTACTCCACTGGCTGTAGAGGCTTAGAGGGTTCAGGCAGAGGAACATAAGTGAGAAGAAAAGGCTTTTCCTTCTCAATGCTGAGCCTACGCAGCTCCAACACGTTCTGCCATGTGTCATTCAGGAGTGATTTAGAGAAAGTTAAGTCTCAATCAGGACAGAATTGTGTTCTGGAGATTGATATTGACATTTTCTCATGTTTTTGTTTCTTCGTAAAAATCAAATAATTCCTAATGTTAACCACAAGACAGGAAACACAGGCTATTTGTTGAGGCTTGACTCACAAGCCTTTGTACCAGCATGCTTTAGGTCTTAATTAGTGCTACAAACTGAAGCAAGAACAAATGTTTCACAATTGTTTGTTTTGAAAACAGCAGTGTAAAGAAGTAGAACATCACAGAGGCTTTTATCATAGGTGAAGGACTCATCCTCGGCTAACGCGCCGGTACTCGTCTTCATTCTGAGTCCTAAGGATTTGGAGATAAATGGTTTTATTTCACCTTAATTTCCTTTATTTAAATAGTCAATATTTCACAAACAAGGACACAATTATTGGGAAACGACATCAAACAGAGTGGATTTACTCAACGGCTGTCAATTTGGTCCTAAGAACTTTAATTTGCTCAAGGGCTTGAATCCTACGGCAAACCTGGACATTTGTCAGATGGTCGTCTATTACTTTGCCATTGTTTTGAAGATTGCGGTTTCAGTTTTACAAGTCTTTGTAATAGTTTCTAGTCGTGGGAGTTCTTTTATCCATCTCTGTTGGTTGAAAAGATTAGACTTTCAATCACCATTATCAGTCAAAACACACCAACAAAACAAAAAAAATTGATGGATGCAGTACAGTCGATTCATATTTATTTATAATATGCAAATTTTAAATATGAGATTATTTCAAGTGGAGCTGAAATAAGTAAAAACTTGTGTGTCTTGACCATAAAATATATTCCTCTCTTGGTAGAAGTAATTCCCCAACCCTGATCTTATGGGATTAATTACTAATAATTTCATGATTCATGGTCGTTAGGCTTCTGTAGCCAATCCCAGCAATCCCAGTAGCTTTCCAGGGACAATACTTATAATGACTATTCAATATCAAATGCATGTTTCCGGACTGTGTGAGCAAATTGTACAAATGCCAGATAAAAAACAGCGAGAACTTGTAAAATCCACACACAAAAATCCTCAATGAGGAGGGATTCTATACACGACATCGCTATGCCTATAATTAATCCATAGATGATAATATCATCCGCGATATTTGTCTGATGTCATACATGTTTTATTACTTGAGTGATGATTTTATGCAACAATTAACAAGGTAAACATCCGCTTCTTTGAGCGTCTTGTTATTTCTTTTTCTCCGCAGAGGATGTGAAGCAGGTCTTTAGCCAGACCACCATCCACCAGCACATCCCCTTCAACTGGGACTGTGAGTTCATTCGCCTGCACTTCGGCTCACAGAGAGACAAGCAGCTCAACTACGGCGAGTTCACCCAGTTTCTCCTGGTAGGTTTTTATGTTGATCGTCTGCCTCTTTGTTTTTTTGGTTTCCCATGCCAAGCTGATGTAAAAACACATGCTTTGTGTTGTCTTCTTTCTTCCTTTCTTTCTTTATTTCTGTCATCGACTCTTTTCGAAGGTGTTTCTTGACTGTATTTCCCCTCAGATATCAACTACGAACTGTTGATAAATCTGCATCGAGCAAGTTATAGACGTGCACACTTGTTGCCATGTCTTCACATTTTGCTTATGGGCTGTGCGCAAAATCCTGTCGCCATGTCAGTGTTTTACATGTATGTCATAGCTGTATAGGACTAATTCATTCACACAATCACACGTGTTTTTGCTGTTCCTCTCCCTCCCTGGCGCACCCCTCCATATTGTCCGTATTAGTCATTAATGAAAGACTGAGGTTATGTATGCTGGAGGTTTCCCGCATTTGTTTTCCATTAGCTGACGTACATCGAGCCTTATTCCCTTCTACCTTTTCTTTTAGCAGGTAGAGACACATTTCTGCCGGCATAAATAGTTGGAATATTCCTAGTGTATTTGTGGTGTGCGAGCCATTTTCCAATATGATGTCTAGACTTAAATCAGGCCTAAGCAGGGAGAGGTGGTGGAGCGGGTGAGAGAGCCGTGCCAAGTTTGCATCCACACTCACCATGTATCTGAATGAGCTTTTTATATTACACTTAACTTGGACCAGATGGCTTACGCACAGTGGGCAGCAGCTCATGGATATTGGGACATTGTTGTATGTGCGTATAGGTGTCTCCACACATACGCCGTTCAAAGCGGGGAGCTCGCGCCGGGCTCATTTCCTTTCATGTGTGAGCAGTAGCATGCGAGCGTCGTGTGTTTACGTCGGTGTTTGTGTATTCGTGGATATTTTGTTTTTGCCTGTGTGCGCAGGGGTGCAGCTGTGTGGCGTTGTGGCCAGTCGTTGCTGTACTTTGCATTGACAACATGCCCGTTTCTCTCCCAGTCAGTCGCTCAGTGGTTTCCAGCTCCTCACAGCAGCGGGCTACCAGCCAGTCGCACTCATTGCTCAAGTATGAAATGCACATTTCCTGCTCATGCTGTCTGTATTTGATCATTTTGTTCAGAACATCTGATAAATACCTCAATGAATGACTGAAAAATAATGAATTTCACTAATTGTGGGATGCTTCTCTGCGTAAGTAACTTTGGTGGTGGTTGGCAGATAGATATTAATAAAGTTTTTTAACTAACATTTCAACACGGAGCTTATATGATAATGCTTTCCAATTTAAACAAAGTTTACACAGGTTTGCGAGTTCTACTAAATATATCTGATTGCCCTATTTCTTCAGGGTATTAATAGCTGCACCAGTGAATCAATGACCACTTTGCAAAAAAGAAACATGAAGAGGAATTTTTTTGTAATCATTGCAAGACTTCCTAGTGTTGCAGTATTTGACGATTAGTTCAACTAAAGCAAACAGTGTCCCTATAAAACTCCTTTGGGTTGTGAAAACCAAGCGCCACATCATATAGCGACTATATCTTTAGAACCTAACACCCTGCCTTCCCCTCAAAAGGTTCCCATCCTTTATTTTCTCCACTTCCTGCCATACATGCATGTGTTTATTGTGTTTTTCTGCCATTGTAACCACGCCACTGCCAGATGCTCACAAGATGGGATTATCGGGGAAAACGTTTGCGCCGCATATTTCTCACAAGGGCTCTCTCTGGCCAATTACTGTCTTGATGGAAGCCAGAGATTCTCACCAATTACATGCATTTTTCCCGTCTCACGCGTGGACGCTGGCCAAAGCTCGGCTCGCACTGTCAGCGCAGTGTTGTCTCTGGCAGTGGTATTACTGATGTCCAGAGAAGTGGCACATAGTGGCACATAGTAACACGTATTATAAATTCTGGCAAATAAAGGGCTTGAATTACGTGGAGGGGACACAACACATGTCCCACTTCGTCCCTAAGCACTCAGAAAAAAAGTGAATTGTTGGCATTGCTCACATTTTAAAAGCCCCAATTATATGTTTGACTCTACCAAGAATCAGTGGGCAGCCCTTAACATCACTGGCACACATGTAAATGGGCAGTTTTGCTTGTGTTTCTCCTTGTAATAACTTTAGCCTGGTGCTGATGAGAAGCAGGGGTTTGGAAAAAAAAGGGAAGCAATCTTGCGCCGGCAAAATCTATTGTTTTAGCTTTGAAGGGGAGAGGGAATGGATTCATACCCATTGAGAAAAAGCAAACAAAAGAAACCTGAAGTGGCGTGTCATGTGTTTTTATTCTCGTCCAAGGACAATTAAAGTGACTGCGAATGCCTCAGCGGTCTCTTGCTGGCCCTCTTAAGCCCCCAGCTTTATGTCTCCTGCCTCCTGCGCTCCACTCACAAATAAAAACCATGTTCCTGAAGCACTCATTCAGTTGCAACAGGTTAGGATTTCAGGAGGCTGAAACTGTAAACTTCCCCATTGCCTGCGCCACGGTTGTTTTGTTGCTGTGTGTGGTTGACGTGTGGCTTTTCAGGCTGTTGACTTCTCCACAGAACTGGGCTCTAATGTTATTCTTCATTTACGGATGGACACAAACACGCAAATGAATGCTTCTACGGTAAAAATATGCACAGTGCCATGCACACGCTGCAAAGTCGCTTCTTCACTTCATTGTCTCGTTTAGATTTTAGATATTCCTCTCCCCTTTCCACTCAGCAAAGTGTTTTGACCTACTCACAACCAACTGCAGAAGTGAGTCACGGTATCGAGGATGCTGACACCAAAATATCTCACCTTATTTACTTTGGAAGTGTTTACATGTGTCCCTCTCTTCATTTCCTTGGTTTCCACTCACTCATCCACTCTCCAAGGCTCCTGCTGTGCTCATAGGTGATACTGACACATGGCTGCTACATTTGCCGGGTTTTTTTTTTTTTTTTTTTGCAAATCTGGCTCTTTTGTTACAATGTCTATTCTTACTCCCCTCCGGTCTCCACTCAGCTTTGTGTAAATGTCACTCTTCCCCAGTCGTTTCTCTTGGGCGCCTTGAATTTAGAGTTCGATCAGTTATGCTGTCAGAGAAATATCACTCAAATTCAACACAACAATAAGTCATAGTCTCATAGGGTTTTGTGTTGTGGTAATACCACTTTTTTAGAGTTCCATTTACAACAATAACATCTGAATCAATCAATTGAATAGTGCCATACATGTTCGGGATTTAATCAGTCCCCCAGCAGTGTGTTTTGTCCCACATGTGTGGCTTGAAAGAAAAAGCCTATTCTTCTTGAACGAATTGATTATCTTTTATTTTGAACTTGTTTGTTGTACTCAAACTCCTCGGCAGTACTTACTTTAAGAAAACATGGTCTCTAACAGGATTCTGCACCACATTCTCCTCTCAATCTATCATTTCTAAGCCTTAGGATGTTTACCAGCTTCTGTGTGTAATAAATACACCCAATTTCAGCCCTATTGTCCATATGGCATCTATGCATCTCTGATAATCTATCATATTTTAATCAACTGATCAGCTGTGTATGCTCTTGAAAAATAGTCATTGTTGGATACATTCAATATCAGCAGACAGTGAAGTTGCTTGTAAGTAAGTATACTTTATTGAGCACTCTTGGGGAGTTGTCTACATTTAACCCATCCTATTCATACTTGAGCCGAACTACACATGTAACCAAAAGTTTAACGCTTAGAGATTTTCAGATTAATAAGATAAACACAAAAGACAAACAATATATCTACATGTTTCTGAAGCTAACAACAGCCATTCATGGTTTTTTAATTAAACAAATTAAACATACTTCCTTAAAAATATACTTAATTAAATGTTGTGCTTTTGGTTTGTTTGTTCTGCTAGACTTTTATTTCTAACTTAAAGTGAGTACAGAGCCGAAGCAATGAGTTCTATATGCCAGTATTTCATGGTGATGCTGTGCTAATTTTTGTTGTCCCGTGTTGTCTTCGTCCTTTGCCATTGGTGTGTCTCCTTGCTGACACGCTTAGGAAGCTCCGATAGCAGCGGTTTGTTTACAGCGTCTCTCTCTGTAGACTTGTGGTTGCAGGTACCGATAATGGCTGCTAATTTCAAAGGCCTTGTGGGACCTGTCCCCACCGCAACCTGCTGTCGTCCCCGTGGACATTTCGCGTGTGTGTGCGTGCGTGCGTGTGTGTGTGTGTGTGTGTGTGTGTGTGTGTGTGTGTGTGTGTGTGTGTGTGTGTGTGTGTGTGTGTTGCATGAAGAGAGACAAAGTGAGCAGTTGGGTGATTACCTGGCCTGCCCGCGCGTGCATGTCCACATGCTGTATGTGTGTGTGTTTTCGTATGTTTCTCCCTCGAGCGAGTTTAATGTGGATTTGGGGAGAGTGTGAAAAGCCCAAGCGGCGCCACACAGTAGGCAAGCTGCTGCTGAAGCCTGACTGAACACTGGTTCCCCTGTAACTGAGAGTGTGTGTGTGTGTGTGTGTGTGTGTGTGTGTGTGTGTGTGTGTGTGTGTGTGTGTGTGTGTGTGTGTGTGGGTGTGTGTGTGTGTGTGTGTGTGTGTGTGTGTGGGGGGGGGGGGGGGGGGGGGGTTGTCACGGCACTATGGGGGTCCATCAAAGCACATACTATATTTTTATGCATGTGTGTTTATGTGTGTGGATTTCTAATTTATAAAGGCAACTCAACGAGGTGTATGGTTCACATATGTGTATAATAATGTCCTTTTATGATCGAACACCTAGGCTACCCTTCTTTCTTTTTCGCCTCTCCGCTCCACAGGAGATGCAGCTGGAACATGCACGACAGGCTTTCATCCAGCGGGACCAAGCCCACAGTGGCTCCATCTCCGCGCTGGACTTCAGGGACATCATGGTTACAATTCGGCCGCACATGCTCACACCCTTTGTAGAGGAATGCCTCGTTGCGGTGGGTTTGTTTTGTTTTTTTTGTTTGTTTGTTTGGCTCAGTGGTTTTCCTATCTATTTATTTAACCGCCGAGCCAAAGTGTGCGTGGTTAAAAGACTGAAGCAGTAGTTTTGCTGTCACCCAGCAGCCATGGCACTAGATCATAATATGGTATGTCAAAAATGGTGTGCTGTGTATCAAATGGACCTGGATGATAACTTGGCGTAAACTGTTCTACCTCCATTCCAATGTTATGTTCATTTGGATTATATGTCTTCAATATTAACTTTTTTTTACAATCTTGTTATACGTATAGCAAACCAGTGTATCTTGAACAAAGCAATGAAATTGTTGAATATAAGTTCATCCACACGCATTCATTTCAGAGAGAATTTTGTATCAGGAATAGCAAACAAATGTGGAATCTGAATTCAATAACAAGCCTCACAGTCTATTATTACAGTGTTTTCCATAAAAGAGGTTAAGTCACTGTATATTTCTCATCTTTTATCCTTACAGTTCTTTTCTCACTCTCCCACAACAAAACGGCGGATTTCTCTTTTCCTCGTTCTTCTTTTTTCCCCTGTACCTTGTCTGTTACCTCCCATCTGTCCTCTCGCCTCTTCCTTCCTTTTAATTTTTTTTCCCCTCTCCATCTCTCTCTCAACCGCGGCTCTTTCTCTCCCTCCCTCCCCCCATGTCTCTGTCTCTCTCCCAACGTGTCATTAAATCTAACCTCTCTGGCAGTGTCAAAGCCAAGCAGGCCAGCTGAATGGGAAGATAGAGACAGAGATAGATGGAGACTGGAGCTTTACAGTCCATCATCTCTGTGTGTCTGTGCATGTGTCCGCATGTGTGTTTAGGTGTGTGCTCTATTTGTTTTGAGCGCTGAGATGTTTGTCTTTTATTGTGTGTCTCCTCTTGTCTTTATGTGTGTTCGTGTTTTTGTTGTGCGTGTGTGTTTGTTTGTGTGTGTGCGTCTTGTGTCTGTATCCATGTCTTGCCCCATTTCATAAACACCTTGTAAACTCTGTCATTTTCTCTGCTGTGTTTACCTCACCGACCAGACATCTTGGTGTGCTGTTGGTAAACTCTGTCACGCTCACTCGTACACACACAAACGCTCACGCGCACGCACGCACACACAAACAAACATATATCTATCCGAACCCTCATAAAGCACAGCGGACACATTAAAGACAGCATTGTGGCAGAACACAAACAGTGAAACCTTTAATTCACTCACCACACATGGTAAATGATCAGCGCCACATTCTTTTCACCAAAATATTGTTCTCCTCTTGCCGTCTGTGAAAGACTCTTGTCTTGGATATCGTGGGAAGATCCATGTCTATAGGCTCACAGATATGAACAGATACAAAAGTGTAAAGTGTCTTTCTGTCAGGGCAGTTTCAGCCAAACCAGAGCTTCCCTGTCTTGACGCAGAGGCAGTAAGCTTCAAGCAGCATTTCTCACTGTGTCTGTAAAGCAAACAGTGCCATCTAGTGAAGGCACGTTCAAATTTTCTATTGGCTCCAGCCTGAAGACACGACGAATGCGCTGACCTAAACTACCTAAGACAGGCAGTGGCGTTCATGAAACATACTTTCAAAATATATTTTTTTTTAATAGAAACAATTTAGAGTTGCTTCTGTAACAGTTTGAGAGACCCATTGGATAAAGATGGGATCATGGTTTACATAAAAGACTTTGTGGGCTGTCTGGAATGCCCTTGAGAGCCCAACATCTATTTTTAAGTCCTTACCTTTTTTCTGCTTTCTGTTTTTTTCTTTTCTTTACTGTTTCCTCCACCTCATAAAGAAAGTTAATTAAACTCCCAGTGAGTGAGCACCATGTGATGGGAAAAAAAAAGTAGTGGTTGAAACAACTTTATTTCTCCCTATAGAGTGATGGTTGAGAGGAGGATTGCTGATTAACTGGAGTTCCTCCTGACCTGTTATTAATCTATGTAGGTTTCTCTGTTGCCCTGTTGAATGATCCCTTTTCCCACTTTGCCAGGTTGCAGGGGGCAGCACGTCTCACCAGGTCAGTTTCTCTTACTTCAATGGCTTCAACTCACTGCTGAACAACATGGAGCTGATAAGAAAGATCTACAGCACGCGGGCTGGCCACCGTCGAGGTGTAGAAGTCACCAAAGGTAATTAGGGACAAAAAAAACCAAAACAACTAGTATACAAACTCCTTCACAAAGGTATAGAGATCATAAGAGTCAAAACCTCGTTGCACATTGCAGAAAAACAGTATAAATGCAACGTGCAAAATTTAGGCACCAAAATTGATCCAATCCTGGATTACAAGCACCGATGTTGTATGTTGATAACACAAATAGAACTTGTTTTTGTTCGGGTTTTTCCTACTTCCCAGTCGCGTTCAAATGGATACGCTGGATCAGACCCAGCTCTCTGCATTCCCCTAAATCCCTGATTGAGCTGATGTCGTCTATTGCACATCCTGGCACTGATTAGTGGAGTTTAGGTCACAGTTTTTGAACAAGGGGTTTGATTCCTCTAAAAAGAACCTAGAAATATAGTATTTCTTATGGAGATACAACATATCTATCTATCTATCTATCTATCTATCTATCTATCTATCTATCTATCTATCTATCTATCTATCTATCTATCTATCTATCTATCTATCTATCTATCTATCTATCTATCTATCTATCTATCTATCTATCTATCTATAAATCTTGGGAAAACAATAGCCTTTGTTTTCCCGAGGACATCATTTTATCTCTCTCTGTCTCCCATGCTTAGCTGCTTTAAATCCTTATCTGGCTCACTTTCTTGCTCCACTTGCCGTCTCTCATTCTTTTCCTCAACACTTGGCAGGTGGCCCAGATGGCTTTTTTTTTTTTTTTTTTCTTTTCCATTTGTCATCTCTTGGTTTCTGACTCCCATCTCCTCCACAGGTTATCTTTAAGAAACTATTGTGAGCCCTGTTCACATGGCTCGGGGCCACCGGTGTGGCATTACGATGCTATCTGAAAACTCATAAGGGGATCATAAACAATCTTGAGCTCGAGAACTCGTACAATCCTCCAGGTTGCTTCCACCATGGGCATCTGACCCCTGGGCTTGGCTTGACCCATGGTGGCCTGTATCCTTCCAGTCTATCACTCACTAAGGCGTGTGTGTGTGTGTGTGTGTGTGTGTGTGTGTGTGTGTGTGTGTGTGTGTGTGTGTGTGTGTGTGTGTGTGTGTGTGTGTGTGTGTGCACGCACTGTGCAACAGACTGCTCTGTAGCATTTCAAACATGTATGCAAATACACTGACACAGCCAAGCATGCACAGATGTGAAATAATCTTGATTGATTCCTTATGTGCAACAAGGCCACTGTTTTGCCTTGGAGACACAATTACAGTTCTTAACGCCTACACAAAGCTGAGCGCATGGGTGTACGCGCGCCCGTGTGTGTGCACGCACAGAAGACCTTTGTACAATATGCCTGCTACTAAGCCAGCAGGCTGGCACCACATGGCAGACCATGACTGCTTATGTTTTTTGAACAGGTTCGGATCGTGTGTGGTGAAGTGCGTTGTGTACACATTAATAGACATGGCGTCTTTGCTAGATACTCTCAAAACCAACCAGCGAAGCCAGTTCATGGCCGTCGCAAAGGATTGTGTGAAAATATAAACACAGTGATTAGATATTTAACAAGAGACAGGCCACTGGAGCTGTTCGAAGGTTAGATGGAAATAATGCATTTTTGTGACTCTATAACATAGTAATGATTATATCACTTTACACAGGAACAGGTAATAGCAAATTGCTTATTTCAGGGCGAGGGTTAACAATGGACAGATTATCACCATTGTGACCAATGTCTCCCCTGACGGGTCCGTGTGGCCTTGTTCTTCCATACTGGTGGGGACCTGAAACATTGCACCCGGATATTTAAGCCCTCATCTGAGAAAGAAATAAACAGATTTTTATGGGAAGACATATGTTAACACCAGAGAACTTGTACAGCTGTTTTTAAAGTTCTGTAAGTGAATGTAAGTAAATATAAAGTCCCAACAAGTTAAAGAAACACAACATGTTTGCCGGCTGTGTTTGTGTGTTTATGTGGGAGTTTGCTCTCTTGTGTAAGTTTTGCTGTCTCACATGCTTGTCAGCATTACCTGCATGTACCCACGGATGTGTGTGTATGTGAGCGAGAGGGAAAGAGAGCATGCCTCAGGGGTAAGTTGAGCCTCGGCGGGGTGAATGGCTCCAGTGTAGGACGACTTTGTCGCAACCCCTGCCTGCTGCTCTTTGAATAAAGCAGGTCAAACAATGCTGACTCCTCCACTGTAAGCCAACCGACAGTCAACCTGTTCATTTTTCACCCAACAATGGACTACGTCTTAAGTTACTACATGCTAAAGCTGTCTCAAAGACCTCTTTAAGTCCATAATGCTCCATGGCCATATTTTATTCAGTTTTCTGCAACATTGTCACTTTTTACTTGGAAGGGGAAAAACCAAGCCACAGAATGAAATTGGTATGAATGACAGATGTTGAAGAGCAAATCTGGCATAAAATCAATCCTCCAAAAAACTAATTCCACAATTGTCAACAATACCACTTATATATTTGATTTTCTTATTTCTCAGTGAATATAGTTTTTCTGTAGTGGCACAAATAACAAGCACATCACGCAGGGCAATATTTAGGAAGTTCCTGTCTTCATCATCTCATTTCCCAGTCACCTTAAAACTGGATTCAGTAGAAACAGCGGTAATGCTTTTTAGAACACCCAACCACCTATTTACACTATGTTGACTGCTCTCAGAAAACTTTGAGCTTTAGTCACTCATTGTCTCTTAATTCCAAGCATATTCTCACCTGAAATCGACTGTTTCATGCTCTGTTTAATTTATCTCAATACACCTCGGAATCACAGCCAACCAGTTAAGCATATCTGGTTTGGTGGCAGTACAATTTCAATATGGTTTGCCTATTCATTTTTGTGTTGTCGCTGTGTTTTTTTGTCAGCACCTCCAAATTAATTTGATGCCAAAAAAAAAAAAAAAGTTCAATTTTATCTTTCACTACAGTTATTGACTCAAGAGTCCTTAGTCTGAAATATCTCTGGAGTTGCTTACAAGTGAAGCCATATTTGAACATGAGCCGGACAGGTAGATTGTTGTCCTGTCTGCTGTGATGGGGATGTAATCCTGCTCTCTCAAGGTGAAAACTGAACTGGGCCTCAAAGCAAGGCTCTCCATTCACCTGTCAATTTACATTCCACAACTCTCCCCCATGATCACGAGCTTTGAGTTGGCATCTCAGAAATTCAAGAGCTGCTTCTAAGGACGACACAGTCCCGTTGCATTGACGTGAGCCTGTTGATGGGGATTCAGGAAAATAGACCTGCTGGTCATTGTGAAGCAACCAAGATCACAATTAGAGAAGAAAAACAAAACATTTTATGTGGCATGAGGGACACGTTGCGCTCCTTCAAGGTTTTTAATGTTGGCTTCCTTTGCTGCCACTATGACCTGAGCACAGATATGCACTGGCGTATAAACAGATGCGTCTCTTTGATGTTTTCACTCTGTAAAAAAGATTAAAGATGCAAAGATGTGGTTCTTGTCATGCAAGTAAACAACTTGAAGCAACTTGCTTTCTTTGCAGAGGAGTTCATCGTAGCGGCTCAGCGGTTTGGCCAGGTGACGCCCATGGAGGTTGACATCCTGTTTCTACTGGCGGACCTGTCGGAGCCTCGTGGGTAAGACAGTCACGTGGTTACAGATTGGACGCTTTTTTTCTTCTTTTTTTTTACCCTTATACTTCATTGTTTTGCAATGACAGCCCATCTTCATGAGGTTGTTTACAGAACATGGCAGACACGTCACTATTCTGGTGTGTTGTGGATAGGTATGGCTTCATCAAGTCATTTGCTTCGCTCCATCGCCTTAGAGGAACACTCTCAGCTCAGACTTGTGTGCATTTGGTCCCAGACCACTTCTTCAGGCCACTCTCGACAGCTGCTTTAGCGTGGCCTAGAGTTTAGGTTTGCTTTCATACCGGCAGAGCCGCACCGCACTGACCTAAAAGTAAACTTGATCAACCTAAATATGCCTGCGTGAAAGCACCCGTAGATAATTTAACTCCACAAACTGAAAGCAGTGGACTGTCACATTGCAGTGCTTGTAGAGCTCTGCTGGGGATCAGTAGCCTTGCTCAAAGACCCAAGCTGCTAATCTTTCGGTAGTGGGATCTGAACCGAGGAACTTCCGAACACAAGCTCTCACCTCCAGACCATATTATTCCATAATATCCAAATATTATGGAATCCTTATTAAAATGTATTTTTAACCCCCTCTCGTCATTGTAAGAAGTATGATATACAATGAGTGAACAATGATAATAGTGACAGCAATGAAATAATGGGAATAGTGGCTGTGGTGTAACAGTGGGAAATAACAGTAAGTGACAACTGAATCCATGTGTTTGAATCGGTCCATTGTGTCTCTCGGTCAGAGAGTTGTGTAGTGTCTCGACAATTACAAGCTTCCCTCTAACAGTGCAACTTTTGCAATCGATCAAATGAATCAGATGTACATTAAGTGCCAGAGAATCATCTTTCAGCCCCAAAACTCCCATTTATCTATATATATATAATAAAGGGGGCAGTTCCAACCCCTGTAATCCCTGGCACAAAACAAACTGTATATGTCTCACATTCCTCCACTTCCTTTGCGTCTGCCTCGCAGCTCAACCAGTGTGCTCATAATTTCTAACCCCAGCATGAGACACCACCTGATTATTATTTCTGGGCAATGGGATACTTTAATAGCTCTCTCTACTCCCCTTGATTGGAGATGTGAGAGATAATAGCCCCAATATTCAGAGGAAGGGTGGTGTGTGTGTGTGTGTGTGTGTGGGGGGGGGGGCTGAATTTGGCATTCCCTGTTCTGCAAGCTTGGGAATTGTGGGACCGTCAAAAAGGTGCAATGGAAAGACATCCAAAGAATAAATGACTTTGTTGTACTTGGATGAAGTCATCGAGGAATAAAGTTTTCAGTTACTTTGTGTTGGTTGTCTTCAGTCATGCCAAGCACAGGTCTGGATTTTCGGACGCCGCAATGTTTTCACATGGAACGATGGCAGAGTATCTATAAACTTAAAGTAACTGTAGACTTACAGCCTCAGCTTGGTAAGGTCACACACTTGGTGATTCATGGATGAAATATTATAATCCCCGGAGAGTTATTTGAAACTTCTCAATCTCTCCTGTCTCTTTCTCTTCACCAGACGTGTTGGTTTAGTGGACATTGAGAAAATTGCACCGCTGGAGGAAGGCGCCCTGCCCTACAACTTGGCCGAGGTCCAGAGACAGGTACAGAGTATGAAACCGTGTTGATGTGTGAGGTTTCCTCTTCCATGTTGGCAGCACTTTTCCTTCTCCATGCATTTTCTCGGGCTAAATGTCACTGCATTATTGAAGATTTATGATTAATGATAAAGATATCCTTGGATTGCATGCAATTAATCATACAAATTTGTTTTGTTTCCAGTATTTGTCTTGAATCTCACGGTAAATACACAGAGACAATGATTGAGAGACGTTCTGAATTAAAATAGGAAAAAAAAAAGACTAAACGAATCAGCCAATTTGAGCTGGTTTAAAGTGGAAAGTTTTCTCGGTCAGTACTCATCAGCCCTTCTCAGTTCACCCCAAGGTTCAGACCAAGTTTTGCTGAAGTAACTTCCCATCATAGACTTTTCTGAGAAAAAACACTACCAGGCTTCTCACTGAAATGCGGTCGTTAAAAAAAAAAAAAAAAAAAAACATACACACAAAACTCGCAAATCTGTGGAAATACAGACAAGGAGAGCCATCCTCAAGATCTAATGAAAGTAAAACATGTTTCAAGTTGCAAGTAATAGCGAGCTAACAAGAGCAATTTGTTACAAAGGGAAGTAAGAAAGATGAACGGCCAGCCAGACAGATGAGCAGAGGACTTTTTCCCCTTTTTTTTTTTTTTTTTTTACTCAGGCAGTTTGTTCAGAGTTGTATTGCATGGTGGGTTCCAGTGTTGCAGTGAACGCTTGGCCTGGCCATGTTGGAGCAGACTGGGGCCAAAGGGGAGAAAGCGAAGGGGCCCAGCAATACACAGACGCCAGTCCCACCACAATGAGCCACTTTAGGCCCTTGTGGTTTGAGCTTTGGGGCTGTCCGCCAGCTAACTTGAGCTCTCTCTCCTCATCTGTTGCTACTACTCTCCATCTACACTTCATTTTTTTCAGCCTACTTCGCTCTCTCTCTCTCTCTTTCGCTCTCTCGCTCTTTATATTTTCTGTTAACTCCTTCCCTCCTTCTCCCTGAAATGTTCTGGCAGTACTGCAAAGTTTAATCGGTCCTCAGGCAGACCAGTGAGGAGGATGGAGTTAAAAAGAGTCATGTGGGGTGAGTGGGGGGTTTGCGCTGACAGGTGGACCTGTTCTTGTTACTCCCCCCCTCACCCACCCATCCACACACACACACACACACACACACTGGAAACCTCCTCCTCTCACCTTTCGGGGTCTCAGAGGCCAGGTCCCTGGAGACCAAACAAGGCAACAGGTACATTGTGAAGGGAAGGTGACTAGATTTAATCTGCTGTTTTCAGAGTAAATCTATTTTGATTTCATGTTTAAGTTTAAATATTATCCAGAGCGGTGTGGAGTAGATTTAACAAGCACAGATGACTTTCTATGCTGTGGATCGTTGTCCAGAACAGAAACTACAATAAGCATTTTCCAGCTCAGATAAAGAATTTTGAGTAAAGTTAGCTTGGATTCACGCTCTGATACAAATACCATCTGCACAAACTGCTGGAGCATCATGTTTCCATGGCGACTGACCATGTCGACTTAGCTACATGTTCCCTACATTTTTTTGCAGCTCATGGAACCACAGAAAGTCTTCATTAAGACAATATTGGATGTTTATACATTCTGCAAAGATTTTTTTTTTTTTGGCGGCTTTTCTGTGGTGTGTTCCACACAGTGATTGAAGCCTCTTTCTATGAGGCTTTTACTGAACACATATGCGTTATTGTTCCTATGAGTGGTTGATAGTTGTTTATGAAGGCATCTGCACACAAAGTAATGATGCAGTAAATCTCTGGGGCTCCAGGCATGGCCGTGGTGCTCGGCATTTTCCTTCACCATCTTTGATCATCTGCGATTTGCTCTGTTAGCAAAGCCGTAGTACACAGCTCATCAGACTTCCAGGTGCCTTTGTGGCTCAAACTTTGTGAGTACACAAGGCCCTTCCTGGTGCTATCCCACCACAGCGCACGTCTTCAGGCCAATCTTGGTGCATTTGTTTTAGATTGAATTACGGTACGATTGTCATGTGCACATTTACCCTACTGCACTGTGTACGGTCCCAAAACCCAATCGGGTCCACCTAAAAATGACAATGTTTAGATTAAATAGTTCGATTTTCTTCTCTTGATACAATTGCTCACAACTTCAGGGCAAATCATGTGTTCTGGTTCTGAATTTGAAACTCTTAGGTGGACAGAGGAAACTGGAGTAGCAAAACAAACCCGGGGAGAACATGCAAACTCATACAGGAGAGTCAATCTCATTACTGGAATCATGTACTAATCAGGCACTAAGTCATTTCACAGAAAGCAATGAATAATGAAGGCCTTGGTTTGTCCACTGCCAACTCTCTCTATGCACTCTCTGTGTAACTGTCTTAGTTTACTGTCTTCCACTCCGGTACTAATATCTTTATTATCTCTTTTCCGGCCTGTGCGGGCAGCAATTGGGCAGTGACGGCTCCCGTCCCATCCTCGTCCAGGTGGCAGAATCGATGTACAGATTCACTCTTGGCTCGGTGGCAGGGGGTAAGAGTCACACCCCATTGGCTCCCTGCATACCTTCACCCCAAGAACCCACCCACTCACCTACCTGCTCGCCTGCCTACCTGCCCCCTCCAGCCCTGTGCTGTCCTCATAAGAAAATGGTGAGAGAGAGAGAGAGAGAGAGAGAGAGAGAGAGAGGACAATGGCCCCTCTATTGCCTTTCCCTGTCCTTAGAAGAACAACAGTCACTCCTGTTTTTGAAGAAAGAAGTGTTCAATCTCTTTCTTGTTCTCGCTCAATCTCTCTCCCTCTATCTCCCTCTATCTCCCTCCCCTGTCCTGTCCCATGCCTGTGTTCGTGCCCTGGGAAGCCTCTGTTGTGTGTTCCTTTGTACCTGTGTGAGTGATCAGAAGATAGATGATGAGGGTGGGGGTGACGGGTGGGGCCGAGGCCTTGTGTTTGGCTCCAGACACCCCACTGTTTTTCTCCTTCTCCTTCCTTCCTTGATTCCTCCCTTCTCCTCCTCCCTCTATCCCGAGAGAGACAGCTTAATAAGGAGGTGTGGGTCTGCCATCCCTTCTTCTTTCTCATCCCCTCTCTAATTAAGTCTGTCGCCTCGGGTCGGTTCTTTTTGTTTGTGTCCGCATGACAGGTCCACGACACTGCGACTCAAAACACATCGACATCTTTTTTTTTTTTGTTAAACATTATCTCACAGATTCCCTTCATCCTCTTACTTCTCTGCTGACTTTCCGCAAAGCGTTTCTTCAACTAAATATTTCTCATCTATACATGTATTTAAATTCGCTTCTGTACCTCAAACACAATTAAAGTGATGTGAATTTAATTTGCTGACTTCATAAAGCACAGAAACAGCTGTTTGCCCTTTAAACTGATGTTTGCCACATGTTAATGAGTTGTATTATATGTTTAGCATAATCAGAATTTTCAAACGGCGTCATGAAACTGTTTGGCTTCATGTAAGGCAAATGTTTCAGCTTTATGTCATGTAAAATTGATTTATGGCCTTTTTGGCTCCCAAATTGCTTTCAAGAAATGTTTTGAAATTGTTTTAATTACTTTATGATGGTACCAGGATTGATTATTTCCTAAAATGGCGTTTATCACTTTTCAGTAATGAAATGATCCGTGAACATGCAACTGTTGTGGTTGTGGCAGGAATGGCTACAGTGCAAGATGCAACAACTTTCTGTGGCGAGCAGCTGACTGGAACTCAATCATCGATTTGACAACTGAACTTCTACTTCTAATGGTCAAATTGGTCCATGATCTCATCTCAAGGATTCTAGCAGGCCCGTCGCTTACTACTAACTGAGTGATACGTCACTCTCCACTGCAAAGCTCAAATATCCAAATGGAACGATGAGACAAAAATATCAACTTTAAACTGTGTTTTGTTCTGTCCGGTTTTTGATAAAATGTTGTTTGTGCCTTCCAAGTTCATTGTCAAATTTTCTCACGTGTCCATTTCTTTTGAGAACAATTGTACAAGGTGTTCTTTTGTGAGGTTAGTGTCTCCTTTAGCCTGATTATTTCAGTGCATATTCTGTCTACTGTGGTTTTGAATTGGGGAACTGACTGTTTAAGTCCCTACCAATAGTACAATATTGTCAAAGGACAACATGCTTATCTGTGTATATAACATTGACATTGAAGTGAGCAAAACCCATCACCATAACCTGGGATTTGTTTTGAAATAAATGTCCTTGTACTGTGTAGCTGTGGGTGCCACGGCGGTGTACCCCATCGATCTGGTGAAGACTCGCATGCAGAACCAGAGAACCAGTGGCTCCCTGGTTGAAGAGCTCATGTACAAGAACAGCTTCGACTGCTTTAAGAAGGTGGTACGTTACGAGGGCTTCTTCGGCCTTTATAGAGGTCAGTATGCATCAGAGAAACACATCCAGGGTTTGTTCTTCATTGTTGGAAGCTGTCCACAAATAGCTGTGTATTATGGTTCCACACTATGTATTTACTGATATTTTGAAGGATTCCTTGCAGCGGTTTGTCCTGTGAAAATAGAACGATAGCGACTGTTATGTGGCCCACACTGGATTGGATGTAAATTATCAGTTCACTGCAGTGCATCCATCTCCAATACTTCTGGATGTTGTTTTTCAGATTGTTTCCTATTTTGGATTTGTAACAGTCAACACATACTGAACTAAACTCAATCGATTCACAGATTTGTATTTGCAAACAGCTTTTGGGGGGGGGGGGAACACAACAACTTACAAGCAGTCAAATGCATCAAACATGTTGTTAGGAAAAAGAAGCTGAGATCAGAAGGAACGACACAAAAAAAAGAAAAGAATGAAGTAGTAGGGACAATAAAAGAGAAGGGAAGCGAGAGGAGAAGAAAAGTGTAGGGTGGGCGGGAGGGCGGTGTGGGTTCACCTCTCTGTTGACCTGTCTTCTTTGAAGTGATTACTGGCTTGCTGGGGACTTTGAGAGCCGGACAATGAACGTCACACGCAAGGCCACATACCTTCAGGCCTGTGTCACGATGTAGTGATGTCGCACGTCTAGACCTACACACTCATACAAACACATCATAGACACTGAGCAGACGCACAGGTATGCAGGCATGAAGGGGACTACTTGGGCATGCAGGTACGTACATACCAGGGCAAGACGTCAGTAATGACTACCTGCCTTGTCCTCAGAAACTGCGGTTCGTGTGTCTGTGTGGGTATTGTTGGGGTCAGATTAAAGAAAGAAGTGAAAAGAGGTCCCCTGGAACAATGGCGGGGCCTTTTCAAAATCCCATGATTTTGATTGACAGAACTGGGCTCCCGAGAGGAACCTTGAATGCTTGAGTTTCTGTGGGAAACACAAAGGCTATCAAAAGTGAAGTGGCTTCACAGACGCAGAGACAGACAGCTCCGGCTCCAGGTAGATCGCCAGACAGGTAACCTGGCCGCCGAACTGTAGTTATGTAATATAAGTTTAGAGTGCTTTCAACGAGTCGGCTGTGGGAAGAATGTGGACTTAAATCACGACATCTTGTATGAGGTCCAAAAACGTCTTTTTTCCAAGTTCCAAATTGAATATAGGATAGCTGTCACTACACACACGCACACACACACACGCACACACACACACACACACACACACACACACACACACACACACACACACACACACACACACACACACACACACACACACACACACACACACTACTCAGTCATTATTATTCATTATTATTTGTTACTAGGTAGGAATCATTGTGGTTGGGCTTCTTGCCTTGGAACTGGGTAGGGGGCCAAGTTTCATTGTGCTCCGTTGTGATTATTTTTGTTTATTTTTGTCCAAGTCTGGGTAGTAATTGAGGTCTGCGTAAAGTCTTGGTTGGTTTGTTTTATACTCTGCCTTTTTTCCTATTCTGGGAAGCCGTTTCGCTCACTCGCTCCTCTCTTTGCCCCTTGTTCCTCTCGCTCTCTTGTCGCTACTCTGATGTCCCCACACTCCACATCAATAGATTTCATTAGCATCTGGGGCATCCTGCGTGGTCAGACGCATGCAGCGGGAAGCCACACTTGATGTGGAGTGTTTGGAAGTGGTGTATGTATATACGTTTGTGTGTGTGCGTGTATATATGTGTGTGTGTGAGAGAGAGAGAGAGAGTAGGGGGTACCACAGTGCTGTTTTTTTCTAATCATCTCGTCGTTTCCTAATGATAGGTCTGGTACCACAGCTACTGGGTGTGGCGCCCGAGAAAGCCATAAAGCTCACAGTAAGTCACTGTTAGAAAGCATGCAGACACATGCATGCACATTCACACAGACACACATCTACGGAGCTTTTTCTTCACTTAAATCTTGTAAATGGAGGTAAGGTCATGTGACAGTGCGCATAATGCATAAATAGACAACCTGTTAAATGCGTGTGTATAATGTGTTTAGCCTCCATGTGCCATCCTGATTCAGTAAAAGCTGGGACTGTGTCCACATTGTAAATGAAGCCAGGATCCATTGATTAGCAATTTTAATTAATGCATTTTGTTTTCATAATAAAAAACAAAAGAAACATTTACAACATATAAATGGTTGATGAAAGACATTTTAGCTTTTCAGTAGAGATATCCTCTCATTTTTAGTTTGATTACTTTTGATGACTTGTCAAGCAACAATGGCTGAAAAAGTGAGTGTAACTAAAAAAAAAAAAAAAAAAAGTGCTGGGACAAATCAGTAATATAACAAGAGCAATTTAGAGAGGCAGAGTCTTTGAAGTTGTAATTGAAGGAGGTTCCCCAAAGTTTCTCAATACAAAATACGCTTTGAAGATTCCATCACTTAAGTAGAATGCCATCATTCAAAGGTGGATAAAGCGTATAGAGGATGCATGGACGAGCCCATGTATGAAGGTTTTGGAGAAATTGAAGGAATTTCTAAGGTGGTCTCTTCACTTCCAAGAAAATTACAAACCTTTTACAAAATGAGAGGGTTATGCAATAGTAAAGATGGCATTGTCCCACAGTTACTTAAAAACGTTTTGGCTTTCCAATTCTACCTTTGCTCATACATTTTCTGACATTGCAAGACATCTTATTTTGAATATCTAAATGTTGATTGAATACCTTAGTTCACCACCATAGTCGGACGGAGCATCAGTTTCTTTTATTGATTTACAGTACAATCTTGGTCTGAAATCCTCACTTCATGTCTCCAGGTGAATGACTTTGTTCGAGGAAAGACTCGACAGAAAGACGGCTCGGTCCCTCTGCCCGCTGAGATCCTGGCTGGTGGATGTGTAAGTTTCAACTTCAGATGGTTCGTTCATCCTGTTTCACAGCAAGACTTTATTGACTTCTAAGCAAATGACCTGGAGAGTAAGGTCAGGAGTTGCAGTGCAAATGTTGAAAATGCAGTGAAGTGTATAACTGTTGCATCATGTTAATAACAATATCGTGTCCTGTTTATGTGGACTTTGCATCAATAGCGACCTTCACTTCCTTTATCTTGAGTCGCCACCACTTTTATAAAGAGAATATATTGTTGGTATGGAAATAAAATGAACAATAGACATTGCCAGACATATAGTATCAACATAATGACACCCCATATCAATATGATGTTGGTTTCTTTATGTGAGAGTTTACGGACGATTACTACGACAGTACTGGGTGTTATCTCATCAAATCTTATTGTTTTTTGTTAATCCCATCAACAGAATGAACGTTGTGTTTAAAAACTCTCACACTCTGATCTCTTCCAAGTTACCGTCTGATGTTTTAGCACGTGAAATCACTGCCGCCTTGACCTTCTCTTCTCATCTCGGCTCTTCGGCGTGCTCTGCGTTGAAGTGATGCTGCTCAGTACACAGTGTGTACAGTCTGAAAGCAGCTTATATGTCTTAACGATGTTGACCTGTTCTCTGAGTGCAAACACGCACATACTGTACATTCTCGTAGGAGTGCGTGCACATATAACAAACTGGAGAGCATACAGGTGCATGCACATACGCACAAACACTTTAAGGGAGGAGAGAAAGATTGACAGCAGCTGCTACCTGAGCCCCCCTGTCTGCAGCCCGCGAGTTACCTGCTCCCCTCCCATCATAGGTTTTGATCACTGGGCTGTCACAGTCAACCCCCAACACATGAAAACACACACGCGCGCACACACACACACACGCACGCACGCACACACACACACACACACACACACACACACACACACACACACACACACACACACACACACACACACACACACACACACACACACACACACACACACACACACACACACACACACACACACACACACGCACTGCGAGTCCTCCGAGGCTGGCAGCCTTAGCCCGAGCAAATGAAAGAAGGTCTTTCACTCTACCTTCTTTTGATGCTGATCACTAAAGCAAAGTATTTCAGGATACACAAGTCATTATGGGTTTAGCTCCACTCAGGCACATTCAATTGACCTTATTAGTTCTGGGAATATGTTTCAGAAATGTGGTGGCACAGTGCATAGGCTGTGACTTAAATCTGGATTGTAAATTCAGTTTTGTCAAAGGGTGAAATGGAAAAAGCATAGCCGCGACAGAGAGGCAAATACACTCATAAAATGTTCTGCGCTGTCCCTGGTGTGAAAAACTGCGACAGCTCCCCCCCCCCCCCTTTTCTTTTTTTTTATACAACCAATATGAATTGAAAAGCAGAAACATTACAGACAGAGAGAGTGAGGGGAGAGGATAAATGTAGAGGAGAGTGTGGATGGATGGATTTTTCCTCTTTTCCTCCATGAGCCGTCATGACAGCTCCTTTCATCCTGGCTGAGGCCCCGGTGTTAGTGCTGGCACTGCACTCTGCCTGCCACTTTATCTTACACACACACACACACACACACACACACACACACACACACACACACACACACACACACACACACACACACACACACACACACACACACACACACACACACACACACACACACACACACGTCAAACCCTCCTGAACCCTGTTTTAGCGAGGCTCCAGCCACAGCACATGAAATCTGTTTATATCATTTGGTAGCTGTGAAAGTGTTGGTTTGGACCACAGTGTCAGCCTCACATCCACAGTCTATAAAGCACAAGAAAGAAAGGGAAGGAGAGGGGGAGAAAGAAAGAAAGAACAGGGAACTCGCCATCTCATGAGATTGTGCTCTGTCGAGTAAAGTTGCATATCTCAAAAAAAGATCTCTTTATCACCTGCTAAATGGTGTTTTGCGGCACACTTCTCGTATGCTTAGGTACACTCCTTTCTATGGTTCACCTACCCTTTTCTCCCCCACTCTCCCTGTAAACCTGTGGCTCAGCACCATTAAAATCCAGTGTGGGTTGCCAGTTTCTAATGATTATATGGTAAGAATGGCATGCTTCGCTTACTACGCTGGCTGGATGCTTATCTGGCAGGTACTGGCATGAATTTGGAGACTTAAGTAACACAAAGTACTTACTGGCTCATTAATAAAAGGAGGAGTGGGGTTAGGACTGCACGCCAAAGTATAGTAACGCTTTGTTGTAAATGTATTTTCAGTATGCAAGTTTGTTTTTAATGGGTTCCTTATTCGGGCCTGATTAGAATTATGTAAACATCAGTGGAACTAACACATACACACCCAGCCACAAATGAAAGTGTGATTATTATCTGTGGCAGGTGGTTAGTGTTTTTAGCCGGTGCTAATCTCTCGTATGACTTTACATGAGTACTTTGTTGAGACGAAGCTTTACAAAGCTGTTTTTGCAGCACGCACTCTGACACATGCACACGCACAGGCCAGGAGCTGCGATGCGTGCATAAAGTGCTGACATCCCAGGTTTCCACAGATCACCTTGCCTTGTAATTACCTGGGAATCACCAGAGAACCGCCAACGCTGTCACTCCGTAATCACAAGCCTCAACCTCTCAGCCTCTGTCTTGACCTTCCCTCACTTCTCTTGTTTTGACTGCTCCTCTCTCTTGTTTCTTTCTCATTAGCACTCTCCGTGTATTTGTTTGATTTTCCTCTTTTTTGCTGGAAGCCTCCCTCTCCGTCTGATCCCAGATGTACAGTTTTACACTTATCTTTCATAGTTACTCAGCGCTGTGATGTTGAACAGTACCAAAAGCAACATCAGGCAAGAGTTCAGGTCTAATTGTTATTAGTTTTTTTTTTTTTTTTTGTTAACTTGTCTTGCATAAACAGCATCTCCTCCATCTGTAGTCTCATTAGAGTCCAATTGCAGCAGCCAGCACCGCTAAAGGCCCCAGCCACTTGCCTCTTAATGCTTGCGCTATTAGCCAGCATGTAATCAACTAGGTTATTTCCATAAAACAAGTCATAAAGCGTTAGCTGTGAGATGAAGCAGCATTGCAGCAACAGCCTTCTTGCTATTCGCAGCCTCTTGTCGGGGTCTGGAGGGAAAGTTGTGGCCCTCTGTACTTTGTGTTATTTAAAAAGCGGCTGCACACACCTTCAATGAGACGATTATAATCTCTTTCCCTCCTCCCTCTCTTCTCTTAGGCAATATATGGTAACACTTAAAAGTGGGAGATTTTTGGGAAGAAGCTGCCCTGTGTTGCAGATTTGATGCCTTCCCGTAAGGCATGACACGGCGAATACAATCCATCATTCATAACACGGCAACTGAATGAGTGAGATGAAGGCAGAGAAACAACAACAAACAGACCAGGCCTATTTAAGACAGAAATGGTGTCATGGCAACCGATTGCTATCTAATTGCGTGTAGTTACGGTAACCACTGGCAACGGGAGGAAGGGGCTGACAAAATTGGAGAAGATGAGAGAGATCATTTAGCAGGAGGTCATCGCAAGAAACGGGAAGAGAAAATACTGGAAAGACATTCAGAGAGGGAAAAACAATAAAGGAAAAATCCAAAGTATGAGTCAATAAAATCTGTGCACACATTTCTTAGTATCCAGACGCCTTCCGGAAAGACAGTCATCTTCCTGGCGGACACAGTTAGCTGTTTGTCTTGCAGCAGCTCTATCACAGCAGCGACCTCTTATACTTGAAAGCCCTGCTGACCAGAAAAAAATAGGCGAAGAAACCAGCCTCAACTTGCAGAGGTGTTGTTCGCCTCCCCTCACAAGTACAGGTTTGGAGGATGATGTGAAGCAAGGTTAGAGAGAAAAAGAGAAGTCAGAGTCCCTGCGGGGTCTGTTTGATGAAGACAAACAGCTGACAGACTTGACTGCATCAGCTGGATTTCCTGGTACTCTCTCATATACCCTCCTCCTCCTCCTCTTCCCCCTCCTCCTCCCCCCACTCCCTCTCCTCCTCCTCCTCCTCCCCCCATTCCCTCTCCTCCTCCACCTCCTCCTCCTCTTCCTCCTCCTCCTCCTCCTCCACCCCGCATGTTTGTTTTCAACCTGGTTGCTGAGACTGCAACATTGTTAAGTGACGTCACTTGTAATTTCCCTACAAGTAGGTCAAACTTAACATTTGGTCTTGTGGATTAAAATTTCAAGTTGAATTGAGGCGTGTGAAGTTGCCCTGAGGCAGCAAATAAATCTGTACAGAATGCAGACACAAATAAAAAAAAAATTTCCGTGGCAATTAAAGTAAGAGGTCACGTTTATATGGGATCATTAAGACATTTTTTTTTCTTGGAGAAATGTATTCAATAATTTTCCTTTTGTCTTTGCATTTCTTTCAGGCTGGTGGATCTCAGGTGATCTTCACAAACCCTCTGGAGATCGTAAAGATCCGTCTGCAGGTGGCAGGAGAGATCACCACAGGGCCGAGGGTCAGTGCGCTGTCCGTCATCAGGGACCTCGGCTTCTTCGGACTTTACAAGGTGGGACTATGTGAGAGTTGCATGTGTACAATCAGCACACATAGTGGAACTGCACAATAAATGCTGTTTTTGCTCATTATTTTCTTTGTTCTGGCTGTTTAATTTGTTTAAACCTCTTTTTTAATTTTTTTAAAGCAATGTTGAACTGGTCAAGTAATGAAAGAAAGTGAAAGCAGAGAATACACAAGTTACTGATAATGCAAAAGCGAAGATCTGCAATGTATGTGAATCTGGCCTGCAGAGTACGTCACAAAGACGCCTGTCCTCTGCTTTTACATTTCGCTCCAAATCCACTGCACTGTGATTTATGTGTGCAACAAAGTTTGTGTGTAATTCAATTTGTTTTTGCGTAATATATGTGCGTACCTGGATTTGCGTGTGTCGACAAGAATCTGTGCATGTCTTCGCCTCCACCTCTGACAGCCTCTAAATCAGCTGGAGTCTAAAGGTGGATTTCGCTACACTGGCTCCAGAACTCCAGATTTGTCCATAACTCAGGGTTTCTTTGTCCTGAGCGAAAACTGGAAGGTTGAGAATTGTTTAAATAAAGCTATACAGCCACAACATTGTTGGAAACTGGATCGATATGATGTATTTTTTTGGGATCAGTTAGGTATTTATGCCCTTTGTGTAAAACAATCTGGAATAATAGCTGTGAGTTTTTTGCTGAGAGTATTTATGGAAGCGTCCCTTTACATTGGAATAAAGTATTGTTTCTACTCTTACTATAAAAATAAAAAGTATGGACCTAATGCAAATTTGCAATTAAGAAGTCTACTCTTGTATTTCTATAATTATTTTATGTTATATTTGTTCTTTTTTTTTTAATAATGTAAAAGAAACCACACAAGAACAGTAATGAAACTGAACTGAATGTAGGAAATACATAACACATTTATATTTTTCTGCTGTCGCTGTAATCAGCAGGCTTTGTAAAAGTATGATATGTCTTTCTACGACTAAGTTACGTTAGTTTAGTAGCAGCTAGAAGCAGACTCTTTCTTTTAGCAAACTAACAAAACATGCTCATATAAATGCATACCTGACTTTAACAAAGCATTCAGCTGACAGCCAAGACTGAAAACATGACTGGGGCCTCGGAGAGGCATTCAAGACATTCAAGAGAAATCAAATTGATTTCAAGTTTGATTTATTACTGCTTGATTAATTAGCAAATGGCCATGTCGGTTCCTTGGTACATTCATCAACCTCGCAACTTCACAACAATCCATTATTTCTCATCACTGTTGTGATTAAGTAATATGTGATTTTCCTATTAACTGTTGTTCAATTATACAGATTACCTGAGCTCTCATGGGCTATCATTTAAATCAATACTTTCATGTTGTGTCTGTTTGAGAACAAGAAAAGGTACAATTTATGCTAAAAGCCATATTTAACCTTAATTGCCATAATTGGCATTTTTCAATGGCACAGGACTAAAAATTATAGTGCACTGTAAGAATATATTAGGTTTGTGTGATATTACATGCCCAACACACTGTAAAGCAAGCGTGAATGATTATATAACAACATTGCTGTGTTTTAAAGTGTATTGTCAGGCTTTAATGATTATTACTCTGATAAGAATTGAAGACCTCTAACTGGAGCGCAGCCACAAAGTGTGTTTTTGTTGCTTCCAGTTTGACAGAAGAGCAGCGGGAATCAATGAACAAGCTGTGGCTACTGCTAACATGGGCAACTTGACTGGCTTGACAAGGACATTAGCCTTCAGGTTGAAATGGAGCATGTCTAATTGAATTACATAAATAAGTCCTAACAAGGCTTGGCAGGAGAGATTCTGCTTCAACTCTAAACACAATCAACTGTGAAAATGTCAGGCTGATACCTGCGGTTGTTTTAATTACTCCCGTTTTACTTAAATAAGATGATTATATTGGTTTGTTGGTTGTTTTCGAAAATCTTATGCAGGGCTTGATCGTGACCCTGAATGAGAGCACGAGTGCGTAAGTGCCTGCTGCCGTGGTCACCTGTCAGCAAAGACAAGCTGCACGTAAACCTGTCGGCTCTGTTAACAAGGCTGTAGAGGAATGTGGAGCCTCCTCTTGTCTGCGTCTACCTGCCCACCCGTTGCTGTGTTTGTGTGGTTTTGTCTGCTCGCTCCTGGTAATTCAGGGCCGTGTCGCCATAACTGCCGTCTCCATTCACCTGTCTGTGGGAATGCCGCTGAGCCGCCGGGTTGCCAAAATGAATGCATCTGCACTCATACCTGATTGTGTTCGTCTCCTCGCGCGGAAAGGAGACAGAATGCATTGAGAAAGTGGCAGCGGAGTTGGCGGTGGAAGAGCGAGGTGGAGGGGAGGCGGGGAGGAGACGAGCTCCAGCCTGCAAGCCCCAGACGGGCTGGCTCCGGAGGGGCTGCACCCAGGCACAGAGCTGCCTTTGTCAGGGTAATTATCCTGACGCTCACCCTCCGCTGGTGGAGATACCGGTCGGTAGGGTGGCTGGCGCTCTAGCGCCACCATTCTCCACGGGGCTGCCACTGAAGCGATGTCGCCCCAGTTGTGCGTGCACAACTATTTAACAACAGAGTCTTTAGTTTTATAGATGAAGAAACCAGATGCATTCTGCAATTCGTCGTGGTGAGAAAGGTTGAGATGTTTGTGCACTTGTTTTGCCGGCTCTGCTCGGCAAGTGCATTACCCAACCCAACGGCAGCGACTCGATATTAAAGCTCCCGATCTCAGTCCCTGTGACGCTGCCTGTCTGTCCTGCCTCGATAGAATCTCTGAGCTTTCAGCAGCCGCTCGGGCCCCAGCCAGGAGGGACAGGCAGACAAGAAGTGCCACAAGTAAGAGAGAGGGAAAGAGATAGCCCAGGTATCTGACAATTGTGTGTGTGTGTGTGTGTGTGTGTGTGTGTGTGTGTGTGTGTGTGTGTGTGTGTGTGTGTGTGTGTGTGTGTGTGTGTGTGTGTGTGTGTGTGTGTGTGTGTGTGTGTGTGTGTGTGTGTGTGTGTGTGTGTGTGTGTGTGTGTGTGTGTGTGTGTGTGTGTGTGTGTGTGTGTGTGCGAGAGAGAGCGAGTGTGAGGAACCAAAGGATTATCCCATAGGAGTTAAATGGAGCCTGTCCAAAACAAGGAGACTCTGACCCGCTCTTTAAACGCCTTCTGTTGACTGTACTTGCTGTGTCAAAAAGCTGGCACCGAGCCAGCGGGTCTGAAATACAGCAGGAAACCTTATACGCTTGATGATATAGTGTTGTTTACTGTGGCAGACAAGGAGCCATCTTCCTCAGCCAGTCTGTCTGTCTTCCTCAGCTTTTCCCTCTCTTTCTTCTTTTCGTGATGGCTTTGCTTTGGAGCCTCCCTCACCACACCCCCCCACACCCCCCCAACCCCACCCACCCTCTCATCACCTGCTGCTGAGGACACGGATCGTTTGCATATGTAGAGAAATGATTTATATGCCTTGTTGTGGTCAATATTTCACTCAGCCTCAAAAGTTCCAGGAGTCTTTTGGAAGTACTTTTATTGGCAGGCACATCAGTGGATGTCTGATTTGTGAAGAGTTTCATTTTGTGGCGAGAAACAGCAATCAATCTTGCCAGACAAGAGCCAGAAATCAAGATTTTGACTCCCTTGAGCGCCTTCGCTCTTTCTTTCCTGTTCTTTGTTCTCTGTTTTGTGTGTTGTTATCTTTGTTTTCTCGCTCAGAATGCCCGAGTTGCAAAACTGCAGAAAGTATCCTCACTGCCGCTGTCTTTCTGTCTTTGTAGGGTTCCAAGGCTTGTTTTCTGCGGGACATCCCCTTCTCTGCCATCTACTTCCCTTGCTATGCCCACACCAAGGCTTACCTTTCTGATGAGGATGGCAGGATAGGGCCGGGGAAGATGCTGTTTGCAGGAGCCCTGGCAGGTAAAGTGGTTCACGAACTCTTCCTGTACAGAAATACCTTAAACGGAATAACAAACTGAGTTACAAGTTCACAAGGTTTTAGTTACACACGTGAAAAACTAAGTAGTGAACCCACCATAGTGCTCCATGTTTGCTCAAGAGCGAGGTGTGTTTGCATGTTCCACCTTGTGTCTGTAAAAGTTGACATGACGAGCGGGTACAAAAGAAGGCGTCTTTACGAGTTATTTGTCTAAAGTGAGTAAGCGATAGATATGATGGCGTTTAGGACTGATGCCATTGAATAAACCTCATTTGTGAATTTCTTTTTGATTCCATGCAGGTTTTTTTGGGAACATTAATGATTTCTTATTTCTCTATTGAGTAGACAAAGATTTCAAAGTATATTTGACACATTTGGAAGGATTATTAACTGTATTTGACACAAAAATGTTAGATATATCAGTATATTTGATGTAAACACAAACATTGGCAGCTACCCAGAGTGCAAACTTAACAGGGGCGCACCGGCTAAGTTTCGGTCTTCAAAAATGCTGTTATCAGAAATATATTTCTGAAAATAATAAGCCGTAAAGTTAAAACGCCACTTCATAGATGACAGCTTTGAGTGATGCGTTCAGTTGCTTGTTAACATGTCGGAAGTGCGCCCTCAGACATGTTAACGAGCTGCGGGCCTCATACAGTAGCGGTGTTTCATGCTAAACATGTTTAAAATATGATCGATACAGTCATGAGCGAGTTGGAACGTGCATGTGCATACCAAATATATATGGACATATACTAGATATATGAAACATATATAAAATATCAATTACAAATAATATGTTAAAGTACATTGTAGAGCATTTTTTTTCTCCAAAAAATTCTGAAATCTCCTCCGTAGACGAGTCGTCCTGGAATCGTGGAGGAGAACTGACGAATGGCTCAAATGGTTTCAACTGACTGACATTTCTGATGCTGACTAGCGAGGGGCTGGATGATCAATCATTCAGGTGTTCAGTAATGTTAGGCATTTGCCCAACATTACTAAAATATTGTTCACATGATTTAGAGTCATGAAGTCAGACAATGAATGTGTGACTTTGTTTCTATAAGTGCCGTAGTGATGAGGTGTTATGTAAAGCATGCATTCTGGTCGAATGTTGTATTGTGGGAATACCTTTGAATTTGTTCATATTTTGAGAGTTGCAGTGATTTTGATATGTATAGCTCTCACAGTGGTAGCTTCTTTATTTCTTTATTTATTTTTATTTTTATTTTTCTTATGGTTTGTCCACACAGTTTATCCCTTTTTGGAAGCTAAACTGTGTCGTGTTTTTCCATTACTTGAAAAACAGCATTTTGTCCTGTGACGTGTCAGGCCATTCCAAGAGAAAGCTCCGGTTACCGATGCACTGCGCCGAGTTATGACGTTGGTGAAATAAAATCTTCGGTCGGGCCTTGCTCTGAAAGAGTGTGAGAGCAGGTCTCACCCCTTTCCTTAGACCTCCGCGGGCCTGCAGTAACAGTAGCAGAGCAGAGAGTTTGGAAGCCGCGCACCCCCTGACCGCAGGCTCCATGGCGGTAGCTGCTAATTAGAGCGCTGCACGGTGATTGGGGACTTGGGGTTTTGGAGCCGTGCTGCAGGGAAGCGTCTCAGATGCATGCCAGCCAGGCAGCAGGAAGGCTTTCCAAATCCTCATACACACACACACACACACACACACACACACACACACACACACACACACACACACACACACACACACACACACACACACACACACACACACACACACACACACACACACACACACACACACACACACACACTTGTCAAACACACAAAAACATGCAAACGCGGATGCAGACAATAACATGTGTGCATACTTTCTGCATGTTCACATCGCTCGGAAACAGGGTGAACAGCATTGCCTGGCTTGAAGTTTACTCATTCCATGGAGCGCAGAAGGAGCAAAGCGTTCTCTGGTGACTGAACAACTTTATAAACTGCACAAAAACGTGATTTATCCAATGCAGCGGTTGTAATGCTACATTCATCCTTTAGGAAGGCACCGATCACAACGCTGCAAATGGAAAAAGCTTTCAAACATTTGCATAAAAGATTTAGTATTTGTTTTGAATTCTCGCAGATGTGCTCTTTTTTAGACGCAGAGACGCAGCACAACACGGAAAAATCATAAATCCTGCCTCCCTCCCTCTTTTTTTTAACTCTACTTTCTCACCACAAGACTGGCAGCCTCGGCTCCTACACTGAAACGAGCCTCATGACTTCTGTATTCTTTTTCATTACTTCGACACATTTATCATCCCTCCTTCGCTTATATTTATCAGCGGTGGCAGCATTCTGGCAATTAATGTTTAAGAGTCAGCACAGGAAATTGAATTACACGGTCAGTTTGTACAGCATTATTTAGCAAGCCACTATGTAGAGAACATAGTGTGGGACATCTTCCACTCGTCCACTCTTCCTGTGAGAAATGATGAAGAAGGGGAATTTTACTGGTATTCTCACAGCTACTGTCCAGAGGATCAGGAACTGTTTCCAGACGAGGAGCTTTAATATATTTCTGCTGAACTTCTTGAATTTACTGCTTCACTTTTTGCTGATCTGCAGTTTGCAGGCCATGTTTAGACATGAAAACAAAAATGCGACGGAGGAAACCATCAAGAAACCTGCGAGCTGGTCAGATGGAAATTGGGTACATGATGAGCGGATTGTTTTCTGATGATGGAAAATGAACACATCGAACATTCCCGAAACACAAAACTGATTAAAAAGACTAAATATAAACATAAAGTGGAGTAGCTTAAAAACTTCTAAAGTCCTTGTACATATGAAAACAGTTATTCAGATGATCTTTTAATTGCAATTTCACAATCTTATATGAGTTCAGCTACAATATTGAGTCTCATCCTATTTGGATACATGAGAAATACATGTAAACTCATGAACATAATTCAACAAACACAAGTCTGCAGTTAAAGTTTCAATAATTTGCTTTGTAAAAGGGAGCAGAGGAATGGACTGTCATCATTATTATATCAGGTTTTAGTTCTTCTCAGAAGATTTTCCTGAGTTGAACCAGGCATGTAAGAATGGAGGCTTTTTAAAGTTGATGAGAGTGGAACGTTTTACAAATATAGGTAACTTTAGTATTATATATGTTAAAATTTTGTAAAACGATCTAGATATTCTAAAGATTAACCTCAGACAAAAGGCCTGTCGGCCCGTCAAATTACCTCCAGCAGATTGAACCGTGTCCTTAAAAACCCACTCAAATTAAAGCTGAGACTCAGCACTTTGATGTAGAATTCATTATCATGGTTCAAAGGCTGAAGAGCAACTGTCCAGTGTTAATGTGGACCTCTCCCCTCCTCTCCTCTCCTCTCCTCTCCTCTCCTCTCCTCTCCTCTCCTCTCCTCTCCCCTCCTCTCCTCTCCTCTCCCCTCCTCTCCTCTCCTCTCCTCTCAGTGCAGTGCAGGTGGTCAGTCTCCGCCGGGTGCCAGTCTGCTACCTAATGCAGAGTTGATCAGGCCTGCTGAATAGCTCGTTTGGCCGCTACAATAACCAAGAAGTCAGAGTAAATCTTCAAGAGGGCAGTTGATGGTAATGACCGAGCCATCAATGATTGGGCCCATTCATGGCTGAAGTGGCTGGAGTGGGGCCTTGCAGTCGCTCCCTTCAGTCAGCCAGTCACTTTGGCTGGCGCACGGGGCACAGTGTGCATTGCTCTCATTACCGTCCATTGTCTGGCCCCTTTCAAACGGCTGTAAGAAAAGTGGAAGAGAGAGGAAAGGAAGAAAAAGGTAGAGATTAAATAATGGCCTGGATTGGTTGATGGTGAAGTGATAGGGACAGGCCCCTGCTTGTGTATAGTTTACGTACCGCATGCGTCAGACTAACTGCAAGATGGTCAAGGTCCGCGATGAGCTCCAACAGCACTCGATCACACGGCACCGCGATCAGATGCAAGATCTCAGTCGATCGCTGATGGCTGCTTTGTACAAATCAGCTCATTTGTTTGTGGCTGATTTTTAAACTCTGCTCTATTTAGAATCAAACAACATCCAACTGTAATGAAAGTGTCCAAAGCATCTAAATATGTTTTTGCGCTCCCCCCCCCCCCCCCTCTCCGCAGGCATGCCTGCAGCCTCCCTGGTGACCCCGGCAGATGTGATCAAGACCAGGCTACAGGTGGCAGCACGGGCGGGCCAGACCACCTACAGCGGCCTGACCGACTGCTTCTGGAAGATTCTCAGAGAGGAAGGACCGCGTGCTTTTTGGAAAGGAGCTGCAGGTGCCCTCATGTATACTTACTGTTGATAAAAAAAAATTAAAATAACACACAAAAGAAAAACTGCATGTTTCGTAGACAAACTCAAACAAGAGAAACTTTACAAGTAGTTTTACTTGGTCCTTGAAGTAGGAAGGTTACCGGTACTTTAATTGTAACAAGTAAAAAAAAAAAAAAAAAAACTTCTTTCTCAAATGATTTACTTCTGCAGTATTTCTAATTGTGTCTTTATTTACAGTGTGTTCATAGTGTGCACATTATTGTGTTGCAGTGACACATAAGCTGAGCTGTTGGTGGTCTCCATGACTAAGTCCCTCATTAAGCTACATCAGTTAGTTGGATGTGAAGCGGTTGTGAGCAGGTTTATATTGGTCTGTTGAAGTCAATCCTTTGTTTTTTGGGTATGGGTTGCAATTTTCCAGCAGTCATACAGAACTTAATATGAAACCAGTTCTCCAAAGATACAGATTAATGAACAAAACACAAAGAGAAGAAGCAGCACCAAAACAGCTGACAACATGTGGAGAGCAGCAGACAGCTTTTATAAATGCAAGCACGTTTTATATTTTAGAGGCTGTGAATAAACCTCTTCTTCCTTCAACCATAGTCAAGTGGAATCATCTTAGTTGAATAACAAAGTGTGGAAGATGGATGGATGGATGTTCGCAGCTATTTTTTTAACTAACTACATGATTTATACACAGCAGAACACCGACAATAAAAAAAGGTGATTTAGGTAGTCATGTTTTTTTATTTATTCCAAACTTGAATTTTCTTTCCAAAGATAAAAAGTTGACGTGATAATTTTGCCGGCTTCCTGCAGACCTTGTTTCCTTTTCATATGAATCACAATAGAAATTATATTTGTCTGTATATGAGCGGTTTCCCACCTGTTTGTTCAGCTCGAGTATTTCGGTCGTCGCCACAGTTCGGAGTGACGCTGGTGACCTATGAACTCCTGCAGCGCTGGTTCTACGTCGACTTTGGAGGACAGTGAGTCATGTTTTACCACCTTTTGGGTTCAAACACTCGAAAACTCCAAAAATGTTTCTCATGCTTAATATAAGACAGAATCACTCTGCAGCCAAAACAAATATCTAATCAGGCAAAATATCTTCCAGTGGAACTAAATTAAAGTAAATGTTGGCTTGAGGTTATAAACGAGCCCATGTACAGTATGTGTCTGATATTATTACATGATGAAGCTGTGAGTTTTCGCAAGACTTCAGTCTGTCGGCACAACTTTTTACAAATATTCATACATTTTCCTTCCTGAAAAAAAGATTGTGCCACAAGAACTAAAAGTGGTCAGAATATAAGACTTATAGCCTTCATAAGTTATAACATTTGGGAAAATGGTTTTGCTTTTATGAAAACACAATTTAATTGATAAAGATAATAAAAGCACAATTATATCCTACAAACCAGTGTGAAATGCATACGAAAATTAAAAGCAGATAGTGCACTTGAATACAGATAATTGAAATATCTCGGACGTGTCCTGGTTAAAAAATATCTTGTGCAGACACAATCTCATACGATTAGTTGTCATCCTTCTCATGCTCCAGTTTCTGCTGCTCCTTACGTTGGTCGTCATCCTCACTGCCATCCAGGCTTTTAAAGACTCAGCTTTTTAACAACATATCTGCCTTTTCATCCCCTCAGTATGATCACCATCACTGTTAGCTGCAAACAAGTGACATTTGGTGTTTGTCACAAAAACGCAGCAGAACATCAACACTGAACACAACACAACACCACTTTTTCAGACCTACTGTCCAGAAATAAGCCCCTCTTATATTCGGACTGGTGCGGTAAATCCTGATCGCATTAGCCGACAGGGCCGAAGCCCTCACCCACTCACTGCTCAGGATGTGACAATTTTCTCAAACTCGAGAGTTTCGCCGCACCGTGATCAGGGCAGACGGCGCCCATTTGACTCGTACGTGCACTCTCACTCTCCCCCCACTGAAACGAGCTCATTTTTCTGCTCAGAATAGGACGGTGTCAGGAATAATCCACCCCTTCCCTGCAGTTATAAAAGGCCTGGTGGAGAGCAGAGCAGCTTCCCCGCGTTTAATGGACCGCCGAGGCTGTGTCGCACCCGCACGTACCCGTCGGGTGGCTCATTACTTTAAAATGCGGCGACCTCGTTCCCGAAAGCTCACAGTGACACAAAATCAAGTGCAGATCCAGTGAGTACTGCGTGCGGTTTGGACCCAGACGATCTGTGCTCCTTTCCTGTCTTTGCTGGCAGCGAATCACAGCGCTCGGCGTGAAATCTTTGAGGGATTCGATTTAGTTCTGCTCCGAGGGTGAAATGTTGAACTGTTCCACTTTTGATTTGTTATTCTGATGTTTATATCTGTGGCTGACACTGTTTATCATGATAATACTGACTCAACATTTAATATTGGTGATAATAAAACTCTGTTCTGTTGACACTCAGCACCGCGCTCATGTTGTTTAACAGTTTTTTTTTCTTATTACTCTGTCACCCTTTTTCCTCCCTCTGTTTCTGGCTTCCTTCTCTTTCCCTCTCTCTCTCGCTCTCTCTCTCTCTCTCTTGCTCACTCTCCACACCACAGAAAGCCGGCTGGCTCCGAGCCCACCCCCAAGTCTCGGATCAGCCTGCCGGCGCCCAACCCCGACCACATCGGAGGCTTCAGGTTGGCCGTGGCCACATTTGCTGGCATCGAGAGCAAGTTTGGACTCCATCTCCCACGCTACACGGTGGCGACGGCCGCCGAGGCCCCCTCCAACACAAGCACCCCCTGAAACTCCACGGTCAGCGATGGGGTGGGGGTGGAGGGGTAAGTGAGTGTAAGGGCTTAGGAATTTTTTTCATACTGACAAGCACTGAAAGCAGTAACTAGTCTGCTCTGTTTTTATAGTATTTATAGTTATTTCAAGTATTTTTCTCTCATGATTAATTTATGTGTCACCGTAGGGCTCAGTTAGCCAATCAGCATATGTTATTAATTTAATTCTTTGTAGGACTCATGCTGTGTTTAACATTTGACTGACAGTGTTTTGAGTTGTCGAGTTTTGTGTTTTCTTCAAGTAACACTGGTACAGTATATGCACTGAGACAGCGAAACCAGCTGAAATCACCGGATACTCGCGGTTGCAGCTTCATCCAGTGTCTTCCTTCTGCTGCTTCACACTACAAAATGCACATCTTTCATACCGTCATGTAGCGAGAAACAGGACTGATCACTTCTGTATATATGCAAAATCCAAACACAATATTTTCATATCTTCACAGCTACTTGAGTCTTGAGATGCTCTTTCAGACTTGTGCCACTTTGATCCAACGTTTCAACACAAATACGACCAAAAGTAAAACGTACTTGAATGTAAATATGCTGTGTAACTTACAGACCTGCTCTCAGATGTTTAGTTTCAGGTCTTTTAAATGTCTGTATTTGTGTAGAAATGAGAGAGAGAGGCAGTTCTGTGTCAGAGGATGTAGGAGTTACATATGCTGTGTGATTACCGTGCCTTACTGTACGTATGGCAGCAACATGTGTACTGAGAGTAAAAACAAAGTCATATTAGTCAACTCAAACGATGCTGCAGTTTTTCTTTCCTCCGTTCATTCCGTTGTTGCTATAAAGAGAAATGAGGCGGTGGTTTGTTGGCTACGCTTTAATAGTAAACAGCAGGTTTCACAGGGATCACTCTGAAATACAATATATCTCTTGATCAGTGTTGCACTTCATTGAAGATTTCCTTCAGGTGGGGAAACCACACGGGATTCAGCTCCACGTATCACAGCGTCATATTTTAGTAATGTGCTGCATGCAGGTTTTCTTACAGAAGAAAAAAAGATCACAACATAAAGAGAACATGACAATTTTTCTGTAAACAATACATGAAAAGTCCATTGACCCTGCTTCATTATTACAGTAGTGCAAAGCTTCGTTACAGTACACATAACTTTGTAAGGCTACAAGACTGCCACTCTTTATACACTGTAGGCTCACGTGTTGCAAGCGACACATCACCCGAAGTCTTTTAGACCAATAAATAAAAACGGACGAGTCAGCAGAAGTCAGATATTCACTCAACACACAACTCAACAGTCTGCGCCTCCAGGAGAGGAGATGCAAAGAAATGCAACAGATCAGACATGAACTTGTACGGACAAAGTGGGGAAACAAAAGTGAGTGAAAAGCACATGCTACAGTGACACCGATAGAAGCACACCAGCTTTCTGAGTCCCCCCACTTTGGTTTTGGAGTCCTTTTTTTTCTTCTTTTTTTCTTTCTTTCTATGAAGCCAGCTCCATAGGCCCCTCCTCCTCCCCGTCCGCCCGGTTTGCACGAATCTCCACCAAGGTGCGAGCGAAGCGTGCCCAGTCGTCAGTGTGGGCAACTGAGAGCTGAAACGAAACAAACACACACACACAGTAAAAACTCTGTGTCGACACACCGGTAGAGAATAAAACCACCCGAATAAAGGTTAATTTTGGAGCATTTTTTTTTTTTTTCCACAGCTGTATTCTGCCTCTGGTGGACAAAACCCTGGAGTTGATACACGAAGCAGCTCAGTCAGTTTGAGTGACGCAGAAGGAAAAGTCAGCAGCTCAGAGGAATCGGCAGGATTTCTAACTCATTAGGAATTCACAGTCTGGATCAAACAACACTTCAATACTAAAACCCTTAGAGCCGCGGTGGTGTTACAGCTTAAAGTTTAACTGTGGAGACCACAGGGCTGATCCAGGGCGTCGCACTCCTGCGTTGTTTCTGTCGAGGCGTCGAGCTGAAGTCGTTCACAGTGGGAGTCGGAGTGAGTGGGACAGAAGCTGCGGCCGCCACCCAAGACGCCTGAAACCACGCTGCCAGGCCAGGCTGTAATTAATCAGGAACCAGGAAGAGGGAGGCAGCCATTTTGAACACCCCCCCCGTCCTCCCCCATGGAGCTGGGCTGGCCACCGCGAGAGGGAGTGGGGGGGCTCAACCATCATCTATACTGTGCCTCAGCGGTTGCAGCATTTTAACAGAAGACTGGGGCTCACAGACGAACTGCTGGATGACGCCCGGCTCTTAAAAAAGCAGCGGGTTAAAACATTCCTACGTCATGGAGCAGCAACAGACCACTGACCCTGATCTGCGTCTAGTCCGAGTATGAATAAAAACAGTCCTGATCCCTCCAAACCTAATTTGTACTGAGTCAAATGAAACTGAAATAAAAGTATTTCCTGGAAACAGTTCAGGGGTTGCTGTTGGGTCCAGGACCGCACTGCTCTGGATGAAACTGCTGGCATCTCCTTTCACATGCGGTTCCTGGTTTTAGCTGCACGGGGGAGTTTTGTAGTGAAGTAACAACCCCCATCAACACACACACACACTGACACACGCATAGTCATTACCTTATGGGGACACTGCATAGGCTTGCATTAATTTCCTGCAGACAAACCAACCCTAACCATAATTACTACTTTACTAAACCAAATCACAACCTAAAAACATATTTTCAACTAAAAATGTTAGTATTTTAATTCTATGTACACACTTTCTGTCCCTGCGAGGAATAAGTGTCCCTTGCTGTGAGTATAAAACAGCTTCAGGTCCCCACAGCAGTGTTTAATACTCACACACAAAGTTGTGCATCTTGGGGGGGGGGTCATAAAACCTTTTAGCCACTTGCTTTAATCAATGACTCTTTATTCCCCTGAGCCCAGCATGGAGGCTGGCGGCTCAGCCGAGCCTCCCTCCAACTCACCGCCCAACAAAAAGAAGTTAAAATTAGCCGAGCGGCTAGGCTAACATGCTCTCACATGGAGATCCTGACCAAAGCCCTCCAAACATGAGAGGACATCAAGAGCGCAGGCTGGGTGGTTGGCCGCTTTGTGGTGATAGCGAAGTCACGTGGAAGTCGTTTTACAGGGACACGAAAGACAGACGAGTGGAGACCTCAAACATACATCCAGTGCTGAGAGACGTATATACAAAAAGAACAGGGGAACCTTAAAATGCTAAGTTGGGCTTCATTTAGAAGTTTTACAGTAAAGAATACATAGTTATAGTGGGGTTGTGACATGTCAGTCAGGGAGTTCAGTGGACCAAACAGACCCGTCTTGAGAAAAGTCTTTTTTTTTTAAAGTTTTTTAAAAAATCTAGTGGGGAAAAAAAAAACAAACAAATGAAGATATTTTAAAGTAATAGGCTGTTGGGGGGTAAAGCAACATGATCTACTCTACTATTTTACTCGAGCTGGCCAAGGGGAGGAAAAAAAAAGTAACTTTGGTCCAAATAGGAAGTTCTCACTACGTATCACCATGCGTCGATCACGATTCAATCACTTTGACTCATGTGACTTTTTGCTTTTACCACCATAAGATCTTTAATTTAGAATGAGGCGTGCTGAGAGGTTCCACCAATGAGCTACTCCAAACTCCATTTACCAGGCCTTATTGCCTTCAAATACATTTCTACACTCTCTCAGTCTACTGTGTTACAACTCAATAGCAACAGTGGTCATTGTAGTTCACTCATGCTTTTGGCACCTTTGGAGTCATTAAGGCTTGATTGTTTGAAAACGGAACCTGCGAGAAGCAGCGGCTCAGGCATCACAGCACTCTGCATGTAACCAACAACTCTGTGCTCAGCATCCCCCCCCCCCCTGCCTTAAGGCAGGCTGCCACAATATTAACACTATTAACACTATACTCGTACCACTGGAGGGCAACTCTCTTTAAAATGTCACAGGTATTGTGCTGTAATCATCGGCCAACACCTGAAACAAAAGAGCGCCCACGCTGCACAGTCAGTTTGATAGTGTGCAATAAAATCGGCTGTGTGATCAAGCAGATGTGAGAAGAGAGTCATTCCTCGTACCTCTCCAGTGTCGTAGATCCAGACTCGACCCTCTGAGTCGCCCACAGCCACCTCCTTCCCTCCAGACGACCAGCGGACCCTGTTCAGGGCCGAGGCGCCCTCAATGGTCACGCTGGCAGTTGGTACCTGGTTAGAAAAAAAAATAAAAAAACAAGTGCTATATTTTCCAGTTATGTTCTATTTACCATTTTGTATGAAATGACAGTGATTAATCCCTCTCTACCTACAGCACCCCCAATTTACCTCAATGGATGCGTTCTCAGCCATATTGACTTCTGGCTCCAGTTTGACAACGGAGATGTGAAAATGACTTTTGCAGTCTGGCCTGGACATAAAGAGCCTTCTGGCCTTGAAGAGGACGTCTTAACGACTAACTACAGATATGAACGGAACTTTCTGTCTTCTCTTCTGCATTACGTCCATAGTTTGATACGGATTCAAGGAGTTTGTGGAAGTGCAGCCAATAGAGTAATACCACTGATGACATAAGAGGCGGTGTTGCACAGTATAGCTCATGTGTGACCAGAAGAAGGAACAAGGAAGACATCATAACTTGGAAAACAACAGAAGTGTCAGTTCTCTTCAAGAAAAGACTGTACGACATTACGTTGCCTGGACATCAGGACAAAGAAACTATTAAACATTTGATAGCGTGGTTGCTCATCTATAATACTATCTCAAATTGCACTGCCCTCTACTGGATGTATTGCTTTACCACCACACCAATAAGGGATGCGTGGGAGTATGAAGGCAGTGATGCATTAATGGTTCATGTAAAGGGAGCAGCTGCAGTCGCACTAGTGTGGTGTGAGCATGGTATGGACAGCATTGGTAACATACTAGAAAAAGTAGATATGAATGTACTGTATAATGAACAAACTACAATGATCAAATTTACATTTGCAGTACTGTGAAGCCAACATAAAGCCATTGACAATTTCTTAGTCTTGCTGAAGATTTGACTAAGTGTCTTCTAATTTGACAACCTCAGAGCTTTGACCCTCAAATCAAGACTGGATGCATGGTGGTGAACCACTGCATGAGAGGAGCCAGCAAAAGTAATCACAACTCAATTCTAAGTCCTTTAATGAACATTTCAATAGATACAAAACTCCTCTTATAAAACACCTCATCTAGTTTGCAGTCCTGCAGGCACGGCTCAATAAGATTTACTTCTCCCTTTGTTGGAGCCATTGTTGTTTTTTGTTCAGTGGTAATGGATAAAAGATTTTCTGAATGCTTCAAAAAAGAAAGAAAGAAAGAAAGAAAAACTAATCATATTTGTGAAGAAAGTTCACCAGGAAGTGGTTTTCATTCAAAACGTAATGCAGTGAAATGAAACGTACTTCTTTCTTGAGTCTATTGAATGACCTTTATTGCTCTTTAAGCCATTTTTCTAAATGTTTATCGGAAAATGGGCCTATTACGCTGTTAAAGTGTGATTCACAGAACAAATTTGCAGCATTTATTCAAATACACAGAAGATTACAGAAACAAAGCCGTGAGTTTTACTGCTCCTCGCTCAGCTGCGGACCCACGCCGGGGCTATTTACTCAATAACCGCTCCTGTTTGCTGTTGTGGGTGCGCTGATGCTGGTTTTAGTAAACAGCAGCACCTTCAAAAGCCTAAAACCATCTGTGGTGTTTCCATAAACTGTTCCTGACATGTGGCAGGCGAGTCTGACACATGTCACCAGTGGAGACAGAGTCCTTGGCATCACGTCGCCTCTCACACCGAGCTTCTGCGTATTTAAAGCAGCGCTAACCACAGACTGGCGGCCATTAGCCTGCTAGCTTCCACTGCTCCGCGCAAGTGGATCTGAACTGAACGCTTTAAATTGGCTGTGTACGTCTGTGTGTGTGTGTGTGAGAGTGGGAGTGTGTGTGTGTGTGTGATGGAAATGAGAACCAGGCGCGCCTCGCTGCTCCGTTAATGTCGTTATGACTGTGTTTTTAATATGATGCCAACAATGGAGGCCTGTTGCTATTAGACTCCACTCTCTGTGTTTGTGTGTGTGTGTGCATGTGTGTGCGTCTGCACAAATGTTTCTCATAAAGCACATTGTTAGCCGAGTTAGGCCGCCGATAATGAACTCTTCCTCTGTCAGTGAAAAGGCTGCTGTTGAGGGAACCATGGGAAACTTGTCATCCGCACTGCAGAGGGACGACCCGGCGCTGCCGACCGCCTCGGTTACCGACGGCGTTAAAACCAACAGACGACCCCAGAGGTGACATAAGAAGACATTAACCATCTCTACGTGGAAAATATGCCCAAAAATGAGCGTATAAAAGCGAATGGATATTATGGGAGAGGAAGGGGAGCATCTGCAGAGATGCATTGAGGTTGAATGGACTGTGGGTGTTGTCTCCATGGAAACCAAGAGAGGAGGAAAGTGGAGGATCCTTTTATCCCTACTTTTACCTGAGTGATCAAAGGTTCGGCCTCACTCTGCTGCCACGGTATGATTTTCTGAATCATGCTTGGAAGTTACATTTTTGCTTCTTACAAAGAGTTTGATGAAAAAAAAAACAAAAAAAAAACACTTGCACCTTTCTCATCTGCCCACGGAATTTGATGCTACGATGAAACTTTTAATTAACTCTGTGTGGAAAAAGTTCAAACACCTCTGCTTTGAAACAGATAAGTTGAGACAACCACTAATCTCAAGTCTCCCAAATTCAAAAAGATAAATGTGAAAGAGCAGATGATGAAACGCGCGAGAACATGACACAGAGACACTCAATTCAAACAATATAGTAGAATTAAACACCTTTAGAAACTTAACGTCACATTCCCCAAACACCTTCCGACAGTTTGCAACGTTTTAAATGTGTATCTTATTTCAGCTGGCAAATAGACTGCTGAAGTGTTGTTGCATTCAAAATAAACTAGTAAATGAGAAAAGTCTGACTTCTAAGTGGGAAAAATACACCTGAAAATGTAAAACTTGAAGCTTTCCTCTAAGAAAGTGGGGAAATATGAGAAAGCGAATTCTCTGTGATGAACAAACCTTATCTTAGTTAAAGTCTAAATAACTTTTGTGATTAGCCAGCTACAAAAACAAATACTATTTCAATATATATCTACCAGAAGTTTGGAAATGCGACTGTCAACTGGTAACATCCCAAGTTACCGCCTGCTGCCTCGGTTTTGACTGTGTGAAACATGTACTAAGTGATTATGAGCTTTCTAGCTGTTTAAAGAAGAAGAATTAAAATTATTTTTAATGTGCTTAATAACAGCATTCACTGTGTAGCTTGTCTACAAGTGATTTGGTGTTATTGAGTTTTATAAGTCTAATTATTTCATTTTCCCAAACTTGAAAAGCTTCTTTAATTGTTTTTTTTTCTCCTTTTTTTTTTTTTTAAAAAGCTCCCACAAGAATGAAAATTTTAACTAAATAATAACGTGATGATCCCTCCAGCTGTGGCCTCGTATGCACCCACCCTAGAATAGCTGTTGCCTTGTAGCTTTGTGAAACTCAACCCCCCGGCCCCGAGTGTCTTTCTTTTATTATTTTCCTGGGTCTGTGGACGGAGGAGTGGGGGCTCTGTGCTCGCGGTCGCTCGGCACATCTGCGTGCTGTTCTGATGGGACACGGAGCGGGAGGAGGATGGGACCTGGTGGTGAGGTCGTGGGGTTGCAGAAATGTTGGTGGGTTATGGGGGTGGGGGGGTGTCAGCCAGGCTGATTTAAAGTGAGGGCGGTGGGCAACGCCCACATGTGGACGGGGGACAGTGATGGGCGGGAAAGTCTTGGGTGTTTGTTTCAGACCAGCAACGGGCCCGCAGGACACCAAAAACACATCAACACACAAGGAGACTATGGAGGAAACATTCCCATGGCAGCCTAAATTCACACACACACACACCTCGGTGTCGTTGTTGAGGTTCCACAGGTCCAGGCGACCCATGCCGTCCACGGCGGCAAAGATGGCGGGGTGCACAGGCGACCACATGACGTCGTAGACATAGTCGGCGTTGTCCTCAAACGAGTACAGAGGCTTGTTGTGCTGAAACCAAGACAAAAGAGGACGTCTATCAGAGTGTGTGTGTGTGTGTGTGTGTGTGTGTGTGTGTGTGTGTGTGTGTGTGTGTGTGTGTGTGTGTGTGTGTGTGTGTGTGTGTGTGTGTGTGTGTGTGTGTGTGTGTGTGTGTGTGTGTGTGTGTGTGTGTGTGTGTGTGTGTGAGAGACTGACATGGTGTGAAAAAGCTCTCCGGACGGAGCGAGGGATTACAGCAGATGACACACCAGAGATAGAGCGACGGAGAGGGAGAAGTGGAATGGAGAGAGGGAGTGAGAGCTTCAGACAGAGTGGCGCTGCCTCAGCCTTGGGGCCTGTCTGGGTGCAGAGCCTAATTAAAAAGCCTCGCACATTCACACAGCGCCATAAAACCGCTGGGAGAGATGAAAGGGAAGGGCCCTCCACAAGGTGTACTGTAACCGTAACACAACAGCTGTCTGAGAGCCACAGAGGGAAAACAGAGATGGGAAGAGATAGGAAATGGAGATAAAGAAAGGGTGGACGGCGGATCAGGAGGGGCCGGGTGCTCGCAGTGCGCGTGGGTTGTCTGTTTGTGTGCGACTTAATAAATGTATATTTTAAAACCGATGTCACTGTGTTTGACAGTTAGAAAACAATCTGATGCAGATTTAAAGAATCTAAAGTTTCTAAATATTTAGGATAAGGATTTGTTGTGTCCAAGTGTTAAGCAAAAGGTTTGATACTTTAAAAAGAAACTTGTCAGTGCTCTCTGGTGGACAAACTATGTAATAGTGACCGTCGATGTTGGCTTTCATTTCTTACGTGAGGCAAATCTATGCAAGTGATTGGTGATTTTGGACGATATCACTGATCCAAGCTATGTGATTTCTTTTAAATTATGTCGCGCAAATGTCTTCATAAAGCATGACAAAGAAAGATCATTTAACTGGAGTCTATATGAGGACCTGCAGTCCAATAATCATTTAAAACAGCGATGTCCATGCACACACACACACACACACACACACACACACTTGGAACATCATGTTGCCGTCTGCACAGCTCTTTTCACTCCGGCTCTCCAAGGCTGCGTGATGCAGGTCAGGGGAACAGTCAAGTTCATGCTTGTTTCTTCTTTGTTGTCGTGAACTGAGAATCAGTGCAACGAAGGCCAGAACAATAAGAAGAATCAGACCGAGGACAATGGCACCTTCTAGTGTCTGTACTTTCCTCCTATTGCTCTTCTTTTTTCTTCTTCCCTCCTGACACCACACCCTTTAACAAAAAGCTGGAGAGCGATAACATTGACCGCGATCCTCCAGTAGATCATAAAGGACATGCAGGGAGATTGTTTGCTTTTCCAAACAAACATCTTTTAACAACTACTATAACGAGTTGTGGTCAGAATCATTATAAGTCTTGCATCAAATAATGGATTAGTTGTGTCATGCATCGGTTGCAGAATCAGCCGTGTGACCCAACACGTAAACAGAGAAGCAGCGCGGTGGATTTGGGACAGAGTCTGTGTTTCTGATCTGTGCTAATCTACTGTTTTCATGGCAACATTTGATCAGCTTCTGGCTGTGTGTGCTGTCGCTGCCAGTTTGCAGCAGATGTTGAACATGGGAGGAGTTTGTGTGAATGTTGAAAATGTTGAAAAGGCTCTGAGTTACAGAGTCTATTGTACACAAGGAGCTGGGGAATCCCTGAACACTAAATCTAGTTTTGTTTTGTTTTGTTTTTTTATTTAAGCTGCCTCAGGTTTGGTGGTATCTGAGTAAATACAAGTCGATGTTAAAAGCTAGAAATATGATCACTTTGTTTTGGTTCTTTTAGAAGCAGCTTCTAAGATTGAAAAAAATGTGGACACTCTTGGTCAAGACCACTACCCCCCCCCCCCCCCCCCCCCCCCCCCCATCTCTGTTTCCTCGAGGTTTATTTCTGAGATGAGGGGTTTTCCACTACAGGCTCAAGCCTGCTCATCAAAGTATTGTTGGGTTTTCTCTACATTTTATTGGACTTTAGTCTTTGTTGTGCTTTGGTATCATGATATGGTGCTAGATAACTTAAACTGAGCTGAATTTAGGACGGTGGAGACTCCGTAAATGTTACAGATTGACATCCTTGAAGAAATAAGACCTGCAGGGAGCTGGAAGCGCCGTAGCGATCGTCACTCGGATACGGTTTGTCACTTTTCAGAGATATAAATTCACGATCACACCTTGCAAAGCCATTTGAGCAGCACTTTGGTACTGATGTCCTGCTTCACAGTGTTATCTTGGTCCCTTCTTCAAATCATGCAGATTCACACACAACTCGAGCCAAAAAGGCTGAAGCTTAATGCTCCAACCTCCTAGAATTCAAGCTACCTAAATAGATAGGAACATACAATAAGAATAAAATATATTCAATCCTATACTAATATTCAGGAACGTTTGTGCACATAACTTAAAACCCAGACACCCTGAAACAATTTTAATAATGTACCAATCAAGACTGTAATGGACATTTAAGCGATAAAAAAAAGGAAACTTATCAAAATGTAATCCAGTAATTGCTTCTAGTATTGTCATAATCCAGAAATAGGGCCGAATTTCTTGGGAATTAAACCTTTCATTTCAGGTTTTATAATCAGTCCAGTGGATGGAATTGTCAAACACTTACTCTGCCCGTACTCTGGTCGCTACATGCCCGTAAACCCAACACCATGCGCTTCTCCCTTAAAGTAAATACGACTTAATACAAATATGAGTGTGCGCGTGTTTGTTTGTTTGTGTGTAATTCCCAGTAACGGAGCAACTGTTGGGATTCCTGAGTCTTACAAGCTGAGTTCCTGACAAGTGTAGCGGGAGGGCTGGCAGAGAGGAGACAGGTTGGCTGGAAGACCAAATGAAAGAATGAAGTCTCTCTCTCTCTCTCTTTCTCTTTCCTTCGCTCCATCTTCCTCATTCTTGCTCCCCCACTCCTCTATCACCTTTACTCTCCCGCGCCACAGTTGTTCTGAGAGCACAGACACACACACACACACACGGCGACGTGCAAACAAACAGAGCCGGAGCCAATTTCAAGCCTCGATTGAACCTGTTTTCCAGCCGGCAAGATGACAGCAGAGGTCATTTTTACTCCATCTCGCCGTTTCAGCACTCGATCAGCCGAGTGATCCCTGTTTATGTCCGCCCTCTCTCGCGCGCTCGCCCTCTATCTCAACGGTGTTCTATATGTATTAAAAAGCCTTTTTTACTTGGTAATGTTTTCTAAAAGTCTTTCTGTTTGCCCACAAAACCCTCCAGAGCTGCATCACTGAGAAGATAAACGACCATAAAGACCTTCCATGAAATTCCAAATGTAAACTGCTATTTTGTGCTCATCTACCAATTTCAGGGAAGCTGATTTAGGTAAAGAAGTCTCGAAAGTAAGCTTAAAATCAAGCTTAATCCTCTTGGCGCCTCACGTGAAGTAACTGCTTGTCATTATCTTTCCTCTGCTGAGAAGCCGGGGAGCTTGTGGCGGTCTGAGCTGGAAATCTGTCACTGAAACACAGCTGATGTCCCGGTGCACTGTGTTATTGGCATGAAGCAGTTCAGAAAATAGTCTGAGAGAGAGATAAGCATGTGGAGTGTGTTCAAACAGCTTGAGTTTCACAACCTCTTTTTCATAAAACCTTGTTGTGGCTGACGAGCCTGCAGTCTCCAGAGCCTGTATACATGCACACTAAAAATCACATTATTCGATTGGTCGTGTAAACAGTTATCCCGTGATGAAAAATGAGAAGAACAGCTGGATTTCTCTCCAATATTCCAATATCTTTGCTTATGTTTACTTGATTTAGTACATTCAAGTACATCTATACTTGTGTAAAAATGCAGACAATAGATACATGAAGAAGTGAAAAGGAGACAAATTTCAACTTAAATTGGATAAGACCCTCAAAACAGCTAGTTTGAGTCTTATAACACTTTGTATGTATGTATTGAAAAAGAAATCCGATCAAACTAACTCACCCACAGCTACAATGATGTGTCTTTAACCAGAATGCATTTAGAGCCAATATATTTATTAAATAAATAAATAAATTATGTTTTATGTTAGCTGTGAACATGAAAAATCCCCATGCAAGATGACATCTTACTCTTGTCAATGTTTTATCCATCACTGACTCAAGTTACAGCCGACCATGATATCTAAGTAGAATAACAGCCTGATCTACGACCACGTAAGTGTCCAGACCCTCAGAAGCCCCCCCCCCCTTCCAAGAAGTTCCACCCCTGACGCGGAGCAATGAAATGCTGAGCTGTTAGAAACGGACATTTTTCCTCCTATTGTGTGTACGTACAGACCGTGATCTGCAACTTCATCGGCTCTCATTAACAATCACCTCGCAGGCCTTTGATTAACTTGTTAAGAGAGCCAAAGTGGAATCATTACACTCAATCCAATCACTTAGCACATGCTGGTTTTTGGGGTCAAGAGGGCCAGACCGTTCAAGTTATGCACAATCATAAACCCAGTCCCAGCTGTCGTGACATCCTCCGCACCCCGGTCGACTGCCAATGGTTTCACTCACCACAATATTTGCACCGCTGAGAGTAAAAACATTAACAGACTTCTGTGCGACGGCCTTTTCTGAACGGCGCGAGCAACCGTCAGTGTGAAATCCGCGGTGTGAAAACGGTTACAAAACGCCTGCGATTGGAGGGTTGAGGGCAAAAACCTCTGGGGGATTTTAGGCAAGCAAAGGCGGCTTCTCAAGGTGTGCGCGTGGCATGTGTGGCGCGTCTGTATTTACACACTCGCACGTACGCTCAGGTATTCCGTCTGACCACACACAAATATGGGTTACGTGGGATAAGAGACAGACACATTCCTGCGGTGCCCCTCAAAGGAAAGGGAATTCCCAAATCCTGAAAAATAACACGCTCGTCTGATGAAAATCCGCAGAAATGTTTTAATATGTGTTGCGGGACTCTCTGCGCAACACCTACGGACGAGCTGCCAGCAAACGCGAGACAAAGCTCATCAGGGTGCTTTATCGCCCATCACAGTCCAGTATGAAGAGTGTAACTGGATCTTGCATGAAGCTAATGGGGTGATGTAACATGCATTATTCAGTAAACTGAAGAAGAGCATGTGCTGTTCACACCCTGGTCACGTTAATCTCACTGTCCAACACAATTCTCATCATTCTCCATCCTTTTTTCATTCCATACTTTAAAAGAACTCCCATTTTCTCTCCATTCCACCTCCCCCGTATCTGCTTCACCTGTGGAGATATTTCTACTACGGTTGGACTTATTTTGTTATGCAATGTTCAATATGTAATGTTTTGCTTTAATATAAATCGATACAACTTCGACAGGGCAGGATGAGAAACAGCAGTCCTGGTGGATTCACAAGGATGAATTTGGGATGTGCAGCTGGTATATTTACTAAAGTCTGCAAGTCTTATACACGACACTATTTAGTCTTGCAATACAAGTTTGCACCACCAGATGGCGTGTTGAGTCACTGAGTCAGAGGAGCAGCTTGACGAATAGTTAAACAGTCCCTCCAGGATCTTGCTTTTGACATAGTCTCCCACTTTCATGTAAAACGATTTAACTTTTCTATTTTCGAGCCTTACCGAGCATGTCTAAATTTATATTGTGGAAAACAAAGAAGTCGTATTCATACTTTTTTTTTTTTTTTGCAAAACTAAGCCAATAAATAAATACAGAAGCTCAATAACTACTCAGTTTACTGTCACTTAGTGGTTTCATTTGAAAATCTTTACAAAACTCTCACAAGTTGCTGTTCCTCCATGTCCCCTCCCCTTGTGGGTTCACGGCAGTGCACCTGTTTGTTACCATTTATAGAGCGCAATTTTGTTAGCGGATCATACAGGGGGCAGCACAGAGCCTTGGGAGGGGGGGGGGCTGCGAGACAGGCTAAATTCAGGTCACAATAATCAGGGTGACTGGTTACTGCTGAATAATTTCACCACACACCTGCAGTGCCTATATGTACGCGGGAACCGATCTTACCCGCTGTAAATCTGCCACACACATACAGACACACAGATTGTAAGAGTACTGATTTCCAAAAACGAAAAAAAAAGAAAAGAAAAAAGAAAGAAATGTTCACCTTCTCTGCTAGTTGCAACCTGTCGGAGGCCAATCAACCCCACACACATAACACCCCCACCCCCACCCCCGCCTTCTCTCTCTCTCTCTCTCTCTCACACACACACACACACACACACACACACACACACACACACACACACACACACGCACACACGCACACACACACACACACACACACACACACACACACGCACACACGCACACACGCACACACGCACACACGCACACACACACACACACACACTCCCCACTGGTACCTTGGTGCTCCAGAGTTTGACGGTCCAGTCGAAGGAGGATGTGATGAAGAGGTGGGAGAAGTCGACGGTGCCCACCGCGCTGTGGCAGCTGATGCCTGTTACCGGCCCCTGGTGGCCCTCAAACATCTCACAGATACCCGCCTTGCTGCGGAGGCATGAAACACAACAGTAAAATTCTCCCCCTTTTTTTTTACCGAAATCATAAACTTCCTTTATAACCTGCGACAAATTGATCTTATTTCAGCCGTCAACCCCTGCAGTGTTTCAGTCACATACGAGGATTATCACGACTGTTGTGGCCTCGCCAACAAATCAATAACAAATCAGTAAGATAAATCTCACTGTCACGGCCGAAGCTGCCACAAAAACACATCTGTGTGTGTTGACTTATGTAAGGTACGGCGTCGACCAACCTGCCGTGTCTGGATGCCGTGTACACCGTTCCCTCCTCGCTGCCAACCACGTAGTTGTTAACGTCCCCCGTGGGGAAAGCCATGCCCGTCACCGCCACGGGTTTGGATTTATTGTACACCAGTTCCATGGTCTCCTGCACCGACACATGGAGGGAGGATGCTTGCATGTAAAGGCAACTCGGTGTTTGGCCTAAAACCTGGGTTTTGATGTTAATTCAGCAGAATTTCCGATCTGCAGTATATATGATTAAATTGCACATCCAAGCACCGAAATATGTTGGATGTACCTGTGGCTGAGAGAGCATGTCCAGACTCCAGGAGCACATCCTGCCGTCTGTGGACACTGTGATCAGGTTGTTGGCGTTCTGGGTGCCGACCACGTTCACGCAGTACACCGGGTGCTGCATAGACACACACACACAGAAAGATGAGACGGATGAAGGTGTCACAGTAATAACTGAGATTATCTACAACAATGTGTAAAAAGTTTTTAAAAAAATGATTTATCATCATGTCATCTCAAACAAAACATAGGTTTATAATGTGTAGCTGTCGGAGGGCGTCTGGGAAAGTATTACAGTCAATCTATGATTATAAATGTGACCCTGTCCTGATCCTTTGGTGACGTCCTCACGTAGTTTGGGACCAGGAGAAGCAGACGGCTCGCATACCGGTGTGCAGTCGTCCTTTGATGACATGTGCCGCTGTTCAAATCCACGAGTGTGTGAAGCCATTATATCATTACTGGGCAGTAACTGATTTGTATACCGGCCCGCACAAAGAAGCCATTCAGCAATCAGCAGCATGCTAGCAGACCGGACTCGCGAGCTGGAGAGGATGAGAGCAGCGGGCTCATTATTGGAGTCTGCAACCCTTTCAGACCTACAGTATGGATGGCATGTGTCTACATGCCTTCTGCGGCTGTGATTAGAGACGCGTTCAGGTCTTAAGCTGTCGCAAGTGTATATTCAACAGTAATGTGTTGAGGGTCAGCGGGTTCGTCGGAGCTGAACTGAGCTGTTCTTTCAGTGACGTCTCCAATCCTGTACATTGTGTGTGTGTGTGTGTGTATGTGCTGAAAATCCTTCTCAAAGATGGACGTATCCAGGATTTAGTATAATGCAGGTGGGGATGAAACAATACGTCTTTTTTTTTTATTATTTTCTTTGCAGGGAGCGACGTTCCAGTATTCTGATTTAACATTGCGCAGTGTCGTGTTGCTTTCAGCACTGGCCAAGTTGAGTGATTCACTCTTTAAATTCCGTTTAAGTTATGCTGATTAGGTGAAAGTCAAATGAAGATGCACACAGATTTTAGACTTTTGGAGCTCATCAACTCAATATTTCTGAATGCACGTGCTTTCTGCAAGGGGGAGACCATTTTGAGCAGATCTGAACATGACAACCTGTTTTTAAAGTAAAAAAAAAAAAATAGCGGCGCACCACTTTATAATGCTCAGGAGGACAGGAGCAAATCAAGATATTGTGAAAATACAAACCACACGCATATAACAGTAATACGCAGGTTATGTACCGCTGCACCTGAATGAAATAAAATGTGAAACAAATTCAGTGCTGCAGTATAAATGTTGGTACAATACTGGCATACTATTGTGGAGGTTCTTCATTATTAAATGTGATTGAAACCTTTTTCCTCAGGTTTATGTGACACTTTTCGCATAGTATTTCACTTTTACAAAAAGCTCATTTTGGTACTTTTCACCACACTGAGGCCAAACAGCCGCTTAATTTCGTGTCCTGTTGTGCAGAAGTGAAGCATGCTGGTGTCGCTGTGGATTTCGACTGAGAGCGTAAACGAGCCTTACAGTGTGCGCAGCAGCAGACAAGGGGGTTCTCTGGACGGGGGTCCGACGGTGGCTGCGGTTATCCCACAGGACGATCTGTCCCGAGTATGTCCCTCCCACCACGAGGTTGGGGTGAAATCTGGCGAAGCCCACCGACACCACCGGGGACTGAGGAGAAGAAGAGAGAAAAAAACCCACGGAGACAGAGGATGATTGAACCGCGTGCAGTTTTGGAGGAAAGTTGGTGGGTTAGGAAGACATCATGGAGAATCACATATTCTCGTGGGTGCAACCTTGCAACCATAAGACATCCATCTTTGTTTTCATGAGCGGAATGAAGGAGTGACGGGTGCGGGTGAGAGGGAGCGATCGAGGCCTCGTGATGGGTGGCAGTCGCAGGGACACGGGCGGAGAGGGAGATGATGAGTTTGGCCACTGTGAGGGTCTGCTGAGGAGACGATGGAGGGGTGACGCTGGGGTGGAGACCAGACAAAGACGGGGATTGTGGTCCTTTTCCCCTGCAGCCGTTTCACATTACAGCATCAAAACCCCCGGCAGCCACTGGAGCGCTCACTGTAGCCTCCATCATGACAAGCGCACCCTTGAACTCCCTCCCCCCTCGGTGCCGTGTTTATTGAGTTTTGGTTCCTCTTCAGTGCTCGTCCCATATGGGCTTCTTTCTGCGTGCGACAGCTCGGGCTTCTCCTGACCCGGAGCGACCGGAGCATCTTTACTTATGAGAAAACGTTGTGACGGGAAAAGCTGCAGGAGCGTTGGCGATGAGAACGCATTTCGTTAAAAGATTGTTCGTTAATTGGATGGCAGATTTGTTATAAGAAGCTTTTCTGACATTGGAGGCAAATTGGTAAGACTGTACTGCAAGTCGGTAGCAACAGAGTACAACCACGACAGGTCAGATTCCAACGTCCATAAATTATCACGGTGTCATTTTAATGTGAGAAATGTGCTTTGATTGCAGAGAAACTGAAACAAAATAAGGCTGTTTCCCCGACAACCACCCACTAAAACATGCATCGTTTTTGTGTCTTTAAAGCGCTGCTAAATATAGAATAGTGAGCAAAACTATAGTGTCCTCTCCTGTTACTGTGACTGTACTGTGCATGTGCAGTACACAGGGGTTCAGAAAAAAGATGTTTTCTGCCGTTTACATGCAGATGGAGCCTTTTGAAAAAGTTGCACTCCAAATAATTTTCAAAATGCTGCTTTCAGTGACTTTAAATTCCGTTGTCATGCAAACGAACACCCACTTGAAAATGATGTAAACGAGACTAAAGGTTAACACAAGGATTCAAATTAATACTACGTTGTATTTTCACAAAACAATTTAGGTGATTTGACACAAGTTTTGCTTGCAGAGTGAGTTTCACCTCATGCAAGTTCATAAGTGTGAACTTTATGTAGTTTATGGAGTCACTGTTTCAGCTGAAGATCCAGAACAAACCCCAACCATAATGTTACAACATTTAACAACTACGAAAAAAGAAAAAAAGAAAAACCCCATGATGTTATAATGTGTGTGAAATCTATTTATTATAATCGGTAAAGTTGTGAGAGTCGCTGACCCTGATCTTCAGACTTTAGTTGTGGCGACTGCGGTGAAGTCGACTTTCATGACGTTTCACTGCAGTTTTCATGTGATTGACAAGTATGTGACGTGACTCACGGGGTGAGGAGGAGAGGAAACACCTTGTAGTTGGAAAGCACACACTTTAGATTTTCCTTACCCTACATTGTTTGGAATTTCATTTTACCAGCTGGTGAAAAACAGTCTGTGACCCATTTTTGTTTCCGAGCCGGTTTTGAAACGCCAACGAATGGAAATGGTAGGGGAAAAAATAAAAAAATCATTAGAAATATTAATCATATCTTAAAATCGGGGCTATTTCTGCTCTGCAGTAGCAGAGAATCACCAGTCTAAAACAGTCTATTTGCCGTCCTTCAGTTTCTCTGCAGCCGCGTCGCCACACCATGTGCAGAGCAGCCAGCTCCAAAACCCCAGTTCATTTTGAAAGGAGACTGGAAAACAAACCAGAGGGAAAGAAAACACTCTGCGCTCTCTACTTCGCCTTTTTTGTGACTTCTGAGGAGTCACGGCTTCCAGGGGGAACGGCTCGGGAGTCGCTTCAGATGTCCAGACTCAAAATAAACTTGAACTTTAGCGGTGAAAAAAAAATAAAGTCGCTTGTCAGCTGGCGAGGACGCTTGTTCTGAAAAGTTTGTGTACACAGACGGGCAGAGAGGGATCGAAGAGTTCGACTAATTATGGAGTACTAAACAAAAATGGTCTGATGAGGGTTATTGAATCAACTTATTTAGATTAATGACTTAGACGTAGATTATCCTCCTTTATTATCCTCCTTTCTCAACTAGGATCAGTTTTTTGTTCTGGATAACCGTTCTGACACACTTGGTGGTTGAGGCCTTCCCTCTCTCTTTGAATTCAATAAACCTGCCCTCTGTTGTTTCTAAATATACACAAACTACATTTCCCTACAATAAAATATGTATGAACATCTTTACATTAAAAATGTATTAAATCTTGTGAAGTAACATTTATCCCGAAGATGTAAGCATGACAGACCTTGTCATTTATCTTCTGGAGCACATTTTCTTCAAGTGACAGAAATGGTGAAACTGGTAGAAAACAAAGTGTTGTCATTCAATTTATAAAACCAACAATTGAATCCCTTCATTTTCTTTCCATTGAAAGCCGCCTGGGCCCTTTTGATACTATTAACACCGTCAAAAATGCAAAAGTAAACATCCAAACCACAAGAATATACAGATACAAACACAAAACATGCATGCTCTCTGCCTGCACCGCTCTCCACCCTGCATAAACACCCGTACCCCACATGAGTAATGAAAAAGAAGCTAAATCGAACCAAGAGTCCCCTCTATTCACTCCATATGTTAGTTTAACTCCTAAGCCCTATCAGTGTTCCCATCTTAAGAGGAAAATTCCCGACTAAACTCTGAATCCCCTCTTTGAAAAACCACAGGTTATGCCATCATTCTCCCTCGCGTCCTGTCAGGCTTAGTGAAAGAGCTACTGAAAATTAGCCCGACTTTGTCCCAATAATGCGCCGCGAGGCGCCTGCCAGCGGCGACTTGGCCTCCACATGAAAGTCACTCTGCCTGAATGCTGCTAATCAAACGTCACATCGGCACATATGTTTCGGAGCTAAATGCCTTTTTAAATGGACTGTGTGTAATTAGATGCTGAAATAAGATCAATTTGTCGCATGTTATAAAGGAAGTTTATGATTTCGGTTAAAAAAAAGGGGAGAATTGACTGGCCGGTTCTTAATGTACTGGCTGATTTGAAATGATGGAGAGAGGGTGATGGTTTATTCTTCCCCCCCATCAACTACACGCACACGCACACGCACACACACACACACACACACACACACACACACACACACACACACACACACACACACACACACACACACACACACACACACACACACACACACACACACACACACACACACACACAGTGCATATTCATGAAAACTGACTTCACGTTGAGATTGTCATAATTTTCCACAGTAACGTGTGCACTTTTGGTGGGCTGGAAAAAAGAAGACGATTATTGATAATGGAAGAGTTTCAGGAACTATTCAAGAAACTTCATAATTTTGAGGAACGAGTCACTCACCAAATAAAAACTTTGAGCAACTTAAACAGTGGGTTCTACTTATAAGCTGTGGACATGACAGCTAGCATCAGTTAGTAGTATTATGCTTGTCTAAGGTAGTTACTGGGATGGATGAAAGCACAAATGCACAGTCCTATCGAAGAGTGTTGATCAGATAAAGTGTGACTCACACGTTTTCCCCCTAAACGTGACACCTTGCCCTCAAATAAAGCACAGCCACGCTTCCACACTTCATACCGGTCACACGCGTGCCACATCTGTCTAAATAACACCTCCACGACCTGCGCGTGCGATTACATCTCCACATCAGCCCGGACACGAAGCCCGAGTGTGACATTTCATTTCCATGCGGCGAGCGGCCGCGTGGACGGTTCTCGTCTGGCGTGCGGCGCGAGTCAGACACCTGCTAGGACGCCTCCCGCCGGCACAGACGGAGAGGATGTGGGGAGCGACGGCTTCCGGAAGAAAAAGCAGCAGAGAATCACTTTAGTGTGTTTGGGCCCCGAGATAAGCAGTGGAAGTGGTGCACTGAGACTCTCTGGTCGGTTTCATTCCTCTCGATAATAGACACAGGGTGCGCTGTGATGAAAGATGGCACCCAGCAAGGGATTAGGCACATTTGAAGGAATGACAGAGAGAGAAAAGAAGCTGGAGGGAGGTCGAACACTCCCTCCTTTGTTGCCTCCTCTTCCCTTTCCGTCTTTCCTCGGGCAACCAACTCTTGTGGGGAGTCAACTTGGGGAGGCAGAACGCGGTCGTCGTACAGCGTGGAGAGAACACGCGGGCCTGATAGGGCGCGCTCGACATCATATCCTTCCCGAGCAGATCCACGCTCCATCTCTCGTCTCTCCGGGCTGCACCACCGCCCCCACCATCTGCCTCACCACACTCATCTGTTTTCCACTCGGCCCTTATCAGGACCAGATGGATCCGACTGTCTCGCTCTCTGGCATCTCCTCCAACCACCTTTCTCCTCCCTTTCTCCCCCTGGCTTCGCTCGTTTATGACACCCCACAGATTTTGTCACTATGCGGTTTCTGGCAAGGGGAGAGAAATACCGAGCCAGAGTCTCCATTTCAACATGGAGCGACGGTGCGAGGAGGCGGCTCCGGGACCACAAACAGGCCTTTTTCTGTCTCCTCCAGCTCCTCTTCCTTTATTCTACACATTTTGTTCGCTTGGCTCGTAGTTTCGCTTTTTTTTCTGGCCTGTGACTTTATTGGATTTGTGTTGTAAATGAAATAACGACGTAAGAAAAGGTTTTAGTCCATCCTACTTCTTTTCTGAGACTGGAACTTAAAGGGAATGTGCGAAAAGTGTTCTAGACATTTCCAATATGCTCTAAAGAGCCATCATATCACTCCAGTAATAAAACTTCAGTGGTACCTAAAGCTCTCTTTTTAAGTGATTCTAGTCATGCTACCACAGATAAATGCTATTCAAGTGTATTGGAAAAACTCCCCAAACTGAACTGTATATATTCGATAATGTAAAATTGTTTTATCCTTGATTGTTGTTGCAGTGACCCGGTGTACTCTGCCTTTAGTCGGCTCCACTAAGTTGGAAAAAGATTGATATCAAATCCTCCCCAATGCAGCCAATTTCATTTTTAAGTAAGAAAAGGCTTATTCTGTTTAACACTCCCTCACAGTCTCAACACATCGCCGAAGCTTTCTGACACAATTACATCAAACTCACACTAATACTATGAATGATGCCCCCCCCCCCCACCTTCACCTCCTCCTTAAACTCTCCTCTCTAAATTTTTTTTTCTCAACTCGACGGTTCTGGAAGTGCCAAAGGTTCGGGGATCAACGCGAGGCGGCCAGATATTAATAAAAATATGACTGAGTCCAATGGGATATGACAGTAGCGGCAGGGGTTGTTACAGGGAGGCGTGTGGTTTTGGGGGGGAGGCAGAGGGTGGGGAGGGGGTTCGGCAGGGGCTGCGAGTCAAACAGGCCCTTTAATGTGGTGTGACTTTGCCCACTTGAGAGGCTGGTGTGAAGTTACAAGATTGGACCCAACTGGGACGGGGTGATGATGGGTGCAACTGCAGCGATGAAGGGGGAAGGCACACTGGTACCAGAATCCACAGCGGGGGCAGAACCCCCCCCCCCATAACCACCACCACCAACCCCCCCTTTTCCTGAAGTGCAGACCCAACCCACACACTGATGGATCACACACACTTCCTCCATGACATTATAGATCAATGACTCCTCCAGAGGGGTCATGAAACCGCTACGGTTTCTTAAGGAGGTTGGAAATGAATCACTGCTTTGCCTTTGAATTTCAGTGCATTAGTGAAAAAAAAACAAAAAACAAAAAAACTTGAAATAGGTTACCCACATAATTAAAAAAAAAGGAAATATTTGAGACAAATCATTTGAATGTAGAAAGAAAAATCTACCAATTAAAACATATTTTTCAGACGATTAATACAGTAATTAGCACTATTCGCTCAAGATATTGTATTACTCAAATGTTATATCACAGCACTTTCATGTACAGCAGGAGAAAAGTAATAATCTCGTAAGAAGACATAATAAGACATGGAGAAACTTCTCCTGCATAATTACACAGATTAATAAAACAGCTGATATAGATTTTTTTTTCCATACTTTGTACCCATTTCTTCATTTTTGATTGGATTGATCTGAAGTTTCCACCAGCAGCATTTCAGAAACAGCAGTTTATTGAATTTGTTGCTTTGAGTAATTTAAATATGATCTGTTGACAACATATTCTGAGGCTCCATCTCATTGGCCAAACAGCTGAACAGTGCATGGAAACAAAATGTACTGCAGATCTTTCCTGATGGGAATACGTTGATATAACGATGACGATAAATGAAAAAAAAAAAAAATCCTGTTTCGCAAGATATTAGTGTAGAAACCAGCTCTTTACTGGACATAACCACCCATTCTATGTTTTATCTGTTATTTCTTGACACATCGCCAAGAGTTTCTAAAATTAGAAAGAAAGAAATACATTGATGAGTTTCTATTTTGCTTCAAAATCACAAACACTTCCACACAGACAAGAATTGTAAAAGCCTGACCTCAAGGAAACCCCATCTGAAAAATGAAGCTTTCTGTAAGCCTTAACCTTATACAAGAAAGACCAACCTCAACCACAAACCATAACCCACCGATACCAACCCACGCCGTCATTCTTTTGTATCCTACACACACCGACACATGCAGCAGTCTACCTATCCATCCTCCAGACCGAAAGAGAAATAAAGCTTCTGTGGGCAAATGTGGAAAAACATTAAAAAAATTGCAAAAGCAGCGTTGAGCCTGTGTGTGCCGGCCCAGTGAAGAAGGCATGAGCTCTGCATGTACAGCAAATAGCAAATGTGTGCGATTACAAGCGCAGGGAGCGAGCATGTGGCCGTTCTCACCATTACTAAACGGGAGGTGGAATTTGAAAAGAGGAAGCAGAGGAGGAGAGGGGGGGGGGGGGGGGGGCTTGTGGTTTTCAGGGGGTTAAATGGCAGAACATGCTCGCGCATTAAAAGCCATCTGATCGGCAGCTAACTCGAGATGCAACTCTGTTTGCAAAAGGCAACGCGGACAGAAAAGAGAGCAAGGAAAAGGAAAAAAAGAAAAGAAAAAAAACAGCAGTCGCCTTACTTTTCCTCTGCTCTCTGCTTTCCTCTAACCACTTCCTTTCATCCCAATCCAACAGCGACAGGACGAGTCGGACCTGATGCTGCATTACTCCTCACTTTCCTCCTCTTTATCTCCACTTTATCCCCAACAGTTCGTCCTTGTTCTTCCGCTGCCAACTCTGCCGGCCTTTCATGTTTGTCCCTCTGTTTTTTCCTGTCATTCGCTTCTCGCTCTCCCCTCATGAAAAATAGACCGTGGCACAGCCCCAGGCCGCACAGCCTCACCGACTAACACGGGGTGTGGGGGCACCAGAAACTTTCTGTTCGCTCTCACTCACTTTTCCTTTCTCCATCAGCATCACTTCATATAAAGCCGATCCTTCCAAATCCCAGAATGTAGACAAGTTGTCAGTGTTTAGAGAAGCGGTTTGTACACGTCTCATACAGATCAAGAGTTCCCAATATTTCAGGGAAGGCGCTCTGCATTTCTCCTTCCACATAGTTTACCTCTGTTGCACACTTCAGCAGCGGATCGCCCTCCTTTTCGAAATGCGGCGCATTTTACCCGGCTGCTTGCACAAATGCTCGTGTTTCCAAAACGCCTACAACTCAACGCTGACAGGTCACGTGCTCGGAAACCACACTGTTAATAAAGTCAGATACACTGGACGGATTTCGTATGGGAACCCGCATGGAAACTCTTCAGAAAGCCTTCAGCTACGCGACGCGGCGCTGTAATCGATCTGTGCGACCGCATGAATTTCAGCAGTAGCATAAAATATGGCACAGTTGAAAAAAAAAAAAAAAAAAAAGACTGCTTCAAAAAGCTATTATGGAGCTGGACTTCACTTCTTATCGAAACATTTGCACACAGCATGCGGCGTGGAGGACTGCGGGGTTCTGTGGTTATCGTTCCATGTAGGACTGAACAGTGAACATGAGAGTCCATGTGTGCTTTTCTAACTGTACAATTCCAAACTATGCATATCGATTATGACGCCGTTTGAGACGGATGATAAGTCATCAATTATAAGAGAACGGCACTAATGACGTTAAATGGAGCGTCACACTGGGTGGGCTCGCATGCACGCGGCGTTGGATTAGGAAGTGGTTAGGCCACATCGCTTTACGACTGAGGCGTCTCGAACTGGCTTTCCCTGTGTTGTGGGAGTTGTGAAGGTCGTCACACCCAATCCTCCTTTCGTCCCTCGCCGCTTTTGCGTGGTGTCATTTTTCTACGTTCAGCAAACTCAAAAGAGATTCACAGTTTCCCTGTCGGGAAAAGTTTGATTAAGGAGAAAATGCAGACATGGAATTATGATGACGGGAAAAGGAAGATTATCTGTTCCTTCCTACAAGATGAGCTTCTTGCTCAAGTTATCCGTATGTGCATTTCAGAATTCATTTCTGCAGTGTTCTGACTTCCATCGAGGCTCATTTATGCTCTACAGACCAATACGGACACACATTCATCCATCCGTCTGCACTCTGTGTTCTTCATGCACATTTTTCTGTCCATCCCAAATGTTGCATTACCGCCGGGAGTCACTGGGGCAGTGCCGAGATTAGAAGCACAGAAAGTTTTCAAAGGGCAGATTTGTCTTAATATCATATCAGTGCTACCTTCTCATCATGGTAGATGTTTTTGTTTTTAGCATATTTTTTTTTGAAGATACCTGACAGTGGAAGATGTACTCTGGCGTGGCCTTCTTAAACTTGATGTTCCACACGAGGGCAACGCCATCCGGTTCGTGGGGAGCGTCTTCATTGTTATTATAGGACGCGACGAGCAATTCAGGATACTGCACAGCAAACAGACACATAGATTAAACTCCTTTTTTTTTTTTTTGCTTTAGTCACTTTATGGGAAAATTATTTTCTGACGTGAAAAAGTGGTGCAGAGAGGAGCAGGCCTCACCTGAGGAGACCAGTCCAGACAGGTGATGACGCGGTGTTTGGACCAGTGCTCGTCGTAGAACAGCCTGCTGAAGGACAAGCTGGAGCCGCTGCCAGAGTCCCTGGAAGCAGAGGTAAAGGTCAAAGGTACGGTAATGTCTTCTACTAACTACATCACCCAAAAAAAGTATTTATTGTGGCAGCTGTGACTTAGTTGGGAGAGTATGTGGAAAAATGAAAAAAATCTGACAATACCTTTACTTGTAATCTATAACTTTAGTAAAATTAAGTTTAAAAAAAAAAAAGAAGAAAAAATGCCTCTAAAAACCGCTAGCATACCATTTTGTAAAAGTAATGACAGTGAAAGAGCTGCTTGGCTGGCACGTCGTCTTGGTGAGTCAGTCGTTTTCAGCCACCAAAGAGCACGTTCCTCGTGGTCAAACTGGATCCGACGCAGATTGTTTTGTCATTGAAACAACGTGTACCACCACAGCTCTGTGTTTGTTTAAGCTGTCAGCTCTGCGAGGGCAGACTTACCATATCTCAAGTTGTAAGAAGTCTCCTACTAGAGCGCTAATTACCACAAATTATGTGCCGGAGAGTGAGTGAATGATATCAACATGGTCCGTAATAGTTCGAGGCTTCATAAATAACAAAAGGAAGTGAAATGTAGGTTAAGTTGTGACACTTCAAAAGGAATAAACTGAGAAGAAAAAGAGGACTGATGCTAAGAGCCGGTTTTAGACATAATCTCTATTTGACCACAGGCCTCGTGCTCCTCTGTGGCTTCAGTGGTCAAAGTTCAAGTGAGTCAGTAAAGGCAGCATTTTTCTATAATAGCAGAGCAGTATACTAAAACAGCTCTGCAGTTCTGTCTCCTACATCCTCCACCAAGACTCCATGAGGACCAAACCATTCGGATGGTAAGACGGCCCTCTTTCTGTTATGATGGTTGTTGGCTCACGGGTATCTATTTTTTAACCCTTGCAGTGTGTGACAGCACCCTAGAGACATGAACTCTGATCAACAAGGGAGTGGGGTGTCCCCGCTTGAAAACACGGACTCTCGCGCCTCCGCCCGGCTCACCCTTCTTTGTCCTCGAGGTCTCGGCCGCTGTAGTCAAAGAAGATGTCTCCGTCTTCAGCCAGAGCTCTCTCCATCACCCGGATGCTGCAATCGAAGAAACTCTGAAACTCAGAGGAGTGGAGGATCTGTTGCCTCTCCTCCTCAGTCAGCTCCCGCAGCACCGGAAACGAGCCTGTTGGAGGAAACGCCGAGACTCAAAACTCAATATGAGATCAATACGCGCTGCGAGCTGACTTTCTGTATTGCTGCCATATGATGTTCGGCACACAGTGTTCAGACATTGCCTCATCTCCTGTGGAACAGCAGCTACTTTCACTAAAAGAAATACAGAAATACAGATAATGTCTTATTTTCCAAGTTCTAAACTATGCAAAGTGGACCCACGGCTGGATGAGACTGGAGGGCCAGTGTCGGCCTGCTGGCCACATGTTTGACACCCATGGTTTATCTCAACAGGGTGGAGTCTGTCTGAGGTTACAGGAAAAGGCCAAGCGATCTCATCAACCTCATGACCGCAGAAGATCTGCGGTTGTTTTCTTTTCTTTTTTTTCTTTTGAGATGTTTGGGAAAAACCTCCCTTTAGAGTTTCTTCGAACACTTGGAACGTACTGAGAAGAAATAATGCTGTTTGTAGGAGAGAGGATCAGGAAGGGCTGAGCTTTCTTCTGCTCAGTCACTTCAGATGTATCTTTCTAAAGCATGAACCTTTGAAACTGTTCTAGTTTATACAATCGATTTGGCTTCTAGCAATTTCGTTAGATTCACAAAGTCACCCACCATAAATCTGATTATAGAGATAGATATGGGAGGTGGAGCAAGCGACTGTGGGAATGATGCAGCAATATTGATATTGGGGCTCTGAGTCAGTAGGTTTCATTAATGTGGTATTTGCACGATTCACTCGACTGCTGAGTCAGCAAAGCATTACACTTAACATCCGTGTGTGTGTGACAATAAACTATATCTGAGGTGTATTTGCAGTGACTTATAAAATCACGCATTCCGATAATGAAGGTATGAAGCCGGAACGTGAGCGTTGATTCGTTGGTATTATATGCCCTGCTGACATTTGCAAACCTGTGTTACTGTCCCGTCCTCAACTACTGTGGAAAAGCACAACGTGCACTTCTGACAACACATTAACATTCTCTTCATCTCTATCAAAACCAGAATCGCATCCAGGACATAATAAACTACAAACAGTCCCTAATGCATCTTTTCTAGTAAAATCCGACAGCAACTTCATAAACAAGAGAAAAACAAAGGGCTCTGAGCGACCCGCCTCCCTTTGAAAGTAATGGCTGCACAGCACGCCGTCCAGTTTTTGAAGTCACTGTCCCCAAGCGCACATGCCATTTTATGCACGCGAGCGTGCGCAGACACACGTGCGTCGACCTTTACCCCGGCTGTTGACTTTGATCCCCCACATCCCCTTTGTGTTTCCTACGGCTTGTCAGAAGGAGAGCCAGTGAATCGAGTGGCAGAGATCAAAGGCCAGACCTTCTAATAGGCCAGGATGGAGAGGAGACGGATGACTGTGTGCATTTATGAGTGCGTGCATGTCTACGTGTGTGTGTGTGTGAGTGTGTGTGTGTGTGTGTGTGTGTGTGTGTGTGTGGGTGTGTGTGTGTTTGACTCACACTCGCTGCAGTCACGGATGCTCATGTTCATTAATGTGACTACATCTATCAATCATGAAGTTTAACCCTGCAAAAATACTTTTAATAATTTTTTTTATCCTTCCACGCATGCACGCACACACGCACACACACACACGCACACACACACAAAATTCCTCTTCACTCAAAGGCAAAGGGTCAAGTGACAGGTTTTTAATCAGTGTTGACCTCACATGCCACTGACCTTGCAAGCTTTACCCGCTTTAACCCCACTGTAACCCACCCCCTCTCTCCCATCTGATACACCCACTGACGGGCAAAGGGTGTAACGCATTAGTGTCCGTGTTTCGTGACATGTTTCATCACCAGCAACGTTTGAGAAGGAACGCGTGTAAAGAAAGAGAACTTGCGTGTTTGCATAACTGCAACATAGACAAAGCAGGAATAATTTCACTTCACGACTTTACCTTCTTTGGGCTCCCTGTTCTCGTCTTCATCCTGCTGCTCCGACTCGGGGCCCTGCTTCGCCTCCATCATCTCTTCATCCTCATCTTCCTCCTCAACTGAAAGAGTAAAAAAAAAAAAAAAAAAAAGGAAGAGAGAGAGAGAGAGAGAAAGAGAGCGCATTCATGTTAATCAACAGCTGTTCCAATTTTCCTCGACCTCCCGCTGTGAGCAACCTCCCCCTCGTTCTTACCAAAATAATCATTCCCAGACATGCACCGGTACACCTGACATACTAACATCAGTCCAAATGGGTCTCATTTACAAACACACGCACACGCAGTAGTGTGGATCTCAGGAAAAAATAAAACAATCGTAACTTGAGCATTCTTTCTGCAAGATTCCTATTCTAGTTTAAAAAAAACACAATGTTTTGGGAAAGGGGAGTCTGTGATAATCTCTCACATACATGTATGCACACACACACACACACACACACACACACACACACACACACACACACACACACACACACACACACACACACACACACACGCACACACAGTGAGCAGAAAATGTAAAACTTGTGAGCGCGCTCCTCTTGTCTCACCTTTGACCCCAAGAAAAAAAAATGCCCTGTGATGTGTGTAAAGGGGATTCCCTCCGTATTCACTCCAATCAGACTCACAATTATGCCTCGCTCTTTAGGATCCAGTCAGTGTGTGTGTGTGTGTGTGTGTGTTTTGGGGTTCAAGCATGAAGGGTTACTGTCAACACAGCCACCTGCTTGTCAGCTACTGCCCCGGCGGCCCTCGGGGTGTGTGTTGGTAACCCTCACCAACCTCTCCTCCTCTCTTTGCGACGCTCCCTCCCTCTGACACACTGATGCTGAGAGTCGGGGGGCCCCTCTCTCTGAAGACCTCTTAACACCCTGACATCTCGGCCAGACACCTGTGGTCTGCTAACACACACACACACACACACACATACATACAATCTGTCTTTCTCTGCCTCACACACACACACACTCACACACACATACACACACACAGGCCCGGGGCCCTCGCCTGCAGTGCCAGGGGTGGCGAGGGGTTAACTGGCAGGGTCAGGCCGACAACAGTTGCACAGTCCAGTGGGAGGAAGTGACTACATCACAGCCTCTGACATGTCATGTCTCTCTCTCACTCACACACACAAACACACGTTGGGGTGTGTTTAACTCAGCTGGAGTATGGCCCGGGGCGCTGTTAAAACCACTCTCCGACGGGCCGCTCCCGCACCGGATGAACTGTCCATTTAGCACGTTAAGCTTTTCCATGAACTCGCCGCAGTTATTTAAACAGGTTTTGATATTATTGACGAATTTTAATTCAATTTCACTTTGACTATGTTAAACCTCTCGGCAGTTTCCTTCCCTTTGTCTTCCATTTTTAGAGCGAGACTTCAGAGCAAGCCTTTTTTTGACGTATGACTTTCATTTCACGTATGATAAATGACTGAAGCCGAATCAAATGCACGGCGGTGAGGTTGCGTCCAAGTCGGTGGTTTGCAGTCAGATTGACCCTCCAGTATGAAGGAGGCGACAAGACGAGCTCACCAAACACACAGGCGCACCATTCCTCCAGGTCCTTCACCCCCATACAACGGTGGTCATTAATCTGCAAAATGTCTGTTTATAAATAAGAAAACAGGACGGATAGGGTACGCACAACTCCTATTTGACTCTATTTTCATGACCTAACGTGACCGGTCTGGCGGTTGGAATGTGCGGTGATGGGAGGAGCATGAGGAGCAGAGAGAGAGAGAGAGAGAAAGAGAGAGAGAGCGAGAGAGAGACCACATCGAGGAGCGGTCAAACTCTCAACCACAGGACTCTGGAGCAAGGCAGCGTGATTCATGACCTATGGGTTACCTCACTGAGGTAAAGACGGTCCAATTCCGGCATGAAGATACTGCTGATGTCTTTGCCAAAATCCATGCATCAAGTTGTTCTGTCACAGTCCAGCACCGAAAATATCTCCAGTATTTCCTTTGAATGGAAACTTTCCACTCAGTGCTCAGAGTAAGGTAAATATTATATAGTGGAGAGTAGAACAATTCGATAAGGAGCTTTATGTCAGAATATTCATGAAAATATGCTGGGAAAAAAAAGAAAAAGAAAGAAGAAATGGGGAAAGGAAATCAAGAGAGACAATCTGTCACAGTGTGAGTGTGTCTCTCTGCTACCCTGCAAGTATCTGCACACTTTCTCGTCTCCACCTCATTCCAGTCACGGGATGCTTTCTCTTTCCACCTGCCGCTTAATACCTCTCCACGCCGCAGGACAGCCAGTTAACTGGTCTCCTCCCCTTCGCCACAGACAGGGGGTCAGCCTTGATGAAACTCCGCTTGGGGGCTCCCGTTTTGGCCGGCTCCACACCCGGGGTAATGATATCCTCAGTAACCCAGGGCCACCGCATCTGGCTGCCTCAATCTTCTCCCGGCTGCTTTACTCATGCTGTCCGGGCCCAGTCAATTCAGAACGGCCCAGCGGGTACGCAGACACTCACATTCGGAGCGCGGGGCTACACAGTGCAGCGGCACACACACATAGATGTGTTAAAAGTGTTTGTGAATGCAGATGCACACACGCAAGCAGGTATGCGCCGTGCCAAATGTGCAAAGCTGTCATTGTGGGAACAAACAGAAAAGTAGGAAGCATCGGAGCTCAAGTGTTCAGTTTCTTTGTCGGTGTAATTTTAAATTCACAAACGCGTTCAGTAACATGGTGCTCACGGTTGTGTGGCACCGAAATGTCACATATCACTGCACCGAAGTGATTTTGACACTAAAGGTTGTACATGTGTCACACCGATGCTTGGCGTGGGCAAAGTAAAAACACTCACATGGCATTCGCAGCATATTTGATCAAACATACTAAATGTTTTAATTGTGCATAAATTTGTAGGCTTCCGACTGATTCTTCTTTTCGCTGTTGATTAAAGTGATGAGCGAAAAAAAACTCCACGGCAGCTTCTCAGAGCCTCTGATCACATAAATTGCAGAGTAGTGTCCATCCAATAAACAAATATTCAGCACAAACACGACAGTGATTCTTCATCTCTTTTCGGAAATTTCTGTATATTTATATAAATTTTTCTTAAATTGAGTTAAAAAAAAGATTGGAAATATTTTTTATAACTAACGATAGTGTTATATGACGTCCCATCATATGAGAAATAAAATGAATGAGTCTGAGTAATATTTGTAATGACAAATATAATTCTAATTATATAATTAAAATATTATGTTTTTATTGTCGTCTTCATAGAAAACTCAACAAATAGAATTTACTAAAAAAATTTTATGGCATCTATTGAGACTTTTTTTCTTCAACCAATCCACAGCTCTTTGAGGAAACATGAACTGCAATGCGTTAGCTGATAAATACCATTCAACTCATTTCAATATTGAAATTAATTAATGTTTTATTATCATGGTTTCAGTGCCACAGGCCCGACAGCCACGGTTCACAGCGGCATCACTTTTTTCGGGCCGACACATGATAGAAGTTGTTCAGGTGAGACTAACGGCCTGATCTGCTTCTTGAATATAACAAACGCAGTCTTAATGAAGGCCGGTCTACTGCTGAGCGTTTCATTAGCTTGAACATGCTGTATTACTTCACAGTAGGCGCCTACTATCGAGCATGTGGAGGAAAAAATACTAACTGACAGCATGTGAAAAGATACTGACATCACATGAAACATATCCAGTGTCTGCTGCTCCACAACGAAGCGGTGCGTCACGGCAACAAGCGTGTGTTGTGTTTGGCGAGGAACCAAAGTGTCGCCTCGCCCTTTCATTGTGAACACGACGTGGAAACGCACGCGCCGTGCGACGCGGCGACCGGCACAGATATCAGACATTGGGTGTTTGTGCAGAGAGGGAGGACGAGGCCGGGCCTCGGGTTTGTCATCAGCTTCGTTACGGAGGCAGAGCTGCGGCGCGACGGACGCGACTGAGAAACTGAGTCACACACACAGAAGTTGACAGAGCTCATAAGTTTTGGGGGAGCCTCATTGTGTTAATCACAAAGGAAGACAGATATTGATATGAGGGAGAGGAGGCGGCGGATGTAGGGGGACGGACACAAAAGAGAGATTTGGGGAGGGGAGGGGGGGGGGATCCCACGCACTGGGAATAACCCAGCATCGTTATATCCACACATTCAGATGTGTACACACACACACACACACACACACACATAGTTTGCAGGGGCTCTGCGGGGCTGGATGTTGAGACGACCACAACACAAGCACTGTGCAGAAGAGTCGGAGGAGGTCAACATGACTTGAAAGGCTCCTCTAATGTGGCCGCGGCACGCACACTTCAAATATTCGCCTTATATCGTTAAAGAAAGGCAATATTCACATCCCTGCATCGACTACAACTGTCCCGAAGGCGGGGAAATTACTCAACGTTTGTACCTCTTACCTCCGGTTATTAACCACAGGTAATGGAATCCTTGTTATTTGAAAACCCACCCCATAAAAAACTAAAAACTAAACAAAACCTAATATCGGGCCACAAGGATTGTACATGTGCGGAATAAAGTTTTAAATGAAATGATGCATTCCTAAAAGCAAAGTGAGCTGCAGGAAACTTCTCAGGACACTCATGTCATTTTCACATTTTTGTTCCAAGGTTGGCAAACTTTGGCTCATCACAAAGCATCTTCACAGCTTGTGACTCATGCAACCAAGTAAACAAAACCATGTAGTTAATCAACCATTTTTTTTTTTTTTTTTTTTATTGAACACGCTCGTTATACACATTAGATTTACAATATATTTCCTAAACAAAGCCACAGTGTCATGTCAACTTCAGTAAACACTTTATCCTCAGCTTGCACCTCTGCTGAAATTCAGCCACATAATAAATCATTTTCCTGAGTCCCGGTCATATAGAATCTAGAATTGAGTTAAAATTAACCCCTAGACTGGATTTTGCTAGTTTAGAGTGATCTAAAAACTCTAACAGGTTTTTTTTTCTTTATGTTCGAAGTTCAAACTGTGAACAATCTAGAGAGACTTGCCAAAGTGTAAAGAAAATACAAGCAGGACAACCTCAACCACAAGAAAAATCATTTACTGTGTACAAAGATCATGCGGTGAACATTGAGTGAGTTCTTGTAAAAACATCCCTTAAATAAAGGGTCTAATAAATTTTTTTTAATTTTTAAGTAAAATGCAAAAAGAAAACAGGCCGACTTTAAGAATCCACTCGGCCCAGTATATTAATTTTACTCAATCTTTTTTTGCCTTTCCATTTATCTTAATAGAAAATATATTTTAAAATTCATCATGGTTCATCAAGTCATGATTGCCACAGTAGGGGTAAAAAAAAGTATTCCCCGCATACCCGCATATTAGCAGCAGGACCTGATGGGAAAGTGGTAAAGCTAAAACCCGCAGCATGATTCAGATTAATTCATCTCTTCACGACACTTCCTCAAACGCCGTGCGTCTATGTGTGTGTGTGTGTGTGTGTGTGTGTGTGTAGCCAGTTCTCCACTGTATGCACACATGCATGCACACACATAATCTGCTTTCATTAAGGCAGCCCATACAGGCCTTTAGGGGTCTGCGGCCAGCTTTGCTGTGTGCTGTGGGTTGTAAGAGTCTCTCCCTCTACTTCATTCTCTCTCTCTCTCTCTCTCTCTCTCTGTCTCCATCCCCCCCCCCCCTTCCCACCCCCCTTCTTTCTAGCAGTGCCACCCAGGCTTGGCCCCAGCCCAGACCCACATCTTTAAAAACGAGCCATCATGCCATGCCATGCCATGCTCCGAGCCCCACCGCAGGGCCCTGATTAAAACCCATGACTTCAAACTTTCCAAACTGTCAAAAGCCCAGTCAGAGAGCCGCGGAGAAAGAAAGCGTCTTTGCATAAAATCGCCTCGATTCCCAACCCCGTCACCTGAGTTGGTGTTCGTGTCACTCGGAAGCAGGGCCGTCTGATCTGTGTGTGGCTCCCGCGATGCCCATGGATGGCCTGCGTTTACAAATAATCGAAAACTGTGTTTCATTGCATTTAATTTTTTTTTAATGAGCAGCCATTTTTTTCCCTTATAAATCTCTCTGAAAGTTTGATCTGAAATAGAGTAAAATAACCACAGCACCTCAGCAACGCTCAGACACAAAACGACAACCTGTGAATCTAAAAT